>NC_083760.1:40035433-40395343 GCF_963514075.1 Conger conger
GCGGGGATCGAACGGCTGAATTTGCGTGCCTTAATCCACCGCCCTAACCATTACGCTGTACTGCCCGCTTATACACGGGTGCCATCTATTGGCCAAATGTTTCCTTTTATCTTGGTTTAATAATTTCTCTACGAAGTGTCGGATAATATTGCACGAAACGTCTAGTTAACCAGCATCATTCTTTTCCATTTCACTGGTAATTATGCTGCCTGAAACGCATTTGTTCAGCCAAATCTAAAAGAGATGCCAACTCTCTGCCCTCAATACAGTATTTTCATATTAATTTACCATTCCTAGCGAAATTGTATGTTCTCTTAATTCGTGTTTAATGACAAGCCTAATAAACTAACATAGCTGGCGATTTAACTGAAAGTTTTCTATTCATGTAAACCAATGTAGCTGACCTGTTTTTTGACTCACACAGACAGTGGACTGGCTGGCTGCTGTTAGCCCGTGCGTGTCATCTCGCAACGACCTGCATGTGATACCTTTGTTGAACAAAACGGTCTCATGTTAACACAGCGTTCGAGCAGAGCCACCTCAGACGCTAAAGTTTCTTTTTGACTTCATGTGTTAATCTTTTAAAAATATGATACTCTCCTGCCAGTTAAAGCCTGTCTTTAAGTCTTTAAATGTCTTTAATATTTATTTTAGTTATTCAATTCATGTAATGAAAATAGATGCAAAGAAACGTCGGGCTGGGTGTTGTCAATACATTTTGTCACGTAGGCTGCAGCTGTAAATCATACATCGTTATGCCTACTGGCTCGCTAGAAAAAAACAAAAACCTATCGTTGAAAAATCACTTGAAGGAAGAAAAAAATGAAAGTACCACTTTCTGCCAATAAATTGAATCGCCGTATCAGAAATGGGGGGAAGTTACAGCGACGCAGTTAGTCTGTGAGTAGAACAGATTGTGTAGACAACTTCACTGTTTCCACAAAGGAACCAAAAATGTGCTTTTTAACAGGACTTGGTCAGTGTAATGATATAAATGCTAGCATTCGATTATGGTCAACGGTACCGAAAATGCCCGTTGCACCAGCCATCATAACAAATGTCCCAATACAGGATCGATTTAAACCTCTATATATTTTTATTTCACGTTGACAGTGTAGGCTATTATGTGTATTCCGACGCGAATTACATTTAATTGGGTTACGGCATTCACTTCAATCGAATGAAGTCAAATAGAAACGGCTCGAATTCCTTAATAAGGCTTCTTGGTTTTCAAGCCAACTTTCCGAACAGCTGTTTTGTATTGAGTCCTTAAAATGCTACAATACGGTTTTTTTAAAATCCAAATAACATTGAATGTCAAAGCAATATATGCATTATATGTGTTAATCTTTTGAATATATGATACTTTCCTGCCAGTAAAAGCCTGTTTTTTATTTTAGTTATTCAATTGAGTTAATTAAGATAGATGAGAAAAAACGTTGCTGTGGGCTGGGTGTTTTCAGTACATTTTGTCACGTAGGCTGCCGCTGTTACTCATACATCGTTATGGTTACTGGCTCGCAAAAAGAAACAAAACTTGTCGTTGAGGAATCACTTTATCCAAGAAAAAGAGAAACAATACCGAAAATTAGAAAGAATACTAACCTTTGCCACTAGATGGCAGTCGCGTATTAGAAATGGGAGAGTCAGTTGCGACTTGAGTTGAAGTTTTAAGACTGGAGATAATGAGTCTCCAGCGAAAATAGTAAACTATTATTGCTTAATGGATGTGATGACACTCCAACAATGAACATATGTGAAAAGATGTAGCCTCAAAATCAGGCAATGTAGAATTTAATATCTTTTTGAAATTATTTAATAAATAATTTTCCTATTTGGGCAGCATTACAAGTTAATTTTAAGGCTGACCATAGCCATACCATTCCAAGATATTAAAAATCAGTTCATAGTTGTGTGTCAGGGCTATAATATCATGCTGACCACATTTTGTGTGAATGTGATGAACCCCCTAGGAAGAGTATTTCAAAGTTTGGTACGTGAAAAAACACTTAAAAACACACAAAATCCAAAATAGCTCACTTCCTGTTGGGAAAAGTTAAGGGATGCAAATGAGAAATGTGTGTGTCTTGAGGAGACCCTTATGCCTACCAGACGTGGTGCATTTACGTGAAAGTATATGTCCACAATATTAGAAAAAAGCCATAGGGGGCGCTGTGTAGCCACGCCCAGATGAATGTGGATATGGATGTGATTGCACTCCAAAAGTGAATATATTTGTAAAATATCAGCCCGATCAGATGATGTAGAACGGAATTAAGCCCACTTCCTGTTTTTGGGCGTAACGTGTGTATTATACGCCTCGCCATTGCCAAACCGTTTGAGATATCAAAAATCCTTTCGTCATTTAGGGTCAGGACTATTCTAAGATCATGATGACTACATTTGGTGTGAATGTGATGAATACCTTAGCAGGAACGCATACAAACATGATAAAAACCTCACGTCCGTTGCCAGATGGTGGCGCTATAACATTGATTTCTTCTTGGTATTTGCATGTGATTACACTCTAACAGTGAACATATTTGTAAAATATCAGCCAGATCAGACAATGTAGACCATGAATTTATGGCAACTTCCTGTTGGCGCGGCGTGACATGAAAATTGTACGCCTCGCCATGACCATACCGTTTGAGATATCAAAAATATCCTTTGGAATTAGTATCATGACTATCCTGAGACCAATTTGACCACATTTCGTGTGAATGCAATGAACCCCCTAGGAGGAGTACTTAAAAGTGTAGTACGTGTAAAATGCACAAAATTCAAAATGGCTGACTTCCTGTTTACATATTTGATTCGATGCGAATGAGAAATGTGTTTGTCCAGAGGAGTCCCACATGCATACCAAATTAGGTGAAGGTAGCTCAAAGTGCCTTTCCACAATAGAAGACAAAGCCAACACTTCTTATGTGTGTGCAAAATTCTGTGAGTTTCCATCCATGGCAAGCACCTCAAAAATGCAAAATACATTGAAAAAAAAGAGAATAATAATTATAGGGGGCGCTGTCTAGCCACGCCCCGATTGATATGTATATATCTGATATTGTACTGCTACAGTGAACATATTTATAAAATATCAGCCAGATCGGACGATGTCGAAAAAAAAGTCATTTTTTTGCACGCAATATGTGTACTGTACGACTCGCCATTTCCATACCGTTTGAGATATCAAAAATCCCTTCACAACTTAGCGTAAGGACTATCTTACGATCATGCTGACCGCATTTGGTGTGAATGTGCTGAATGCCCTAGCAGGAATGCATACAAATATGTTAAAGACCTCACTTCCTGTTGCCAGATGGTGGCGCTATAACACTGACCTGTTCTTGGGATATGGATGTGATTACACTCCAACAATAAACAAATTTCTAAAATATCAGCCAGATCAGACAATGTAGACCATGAAATTATGGCCACTTCCTGTTGGCGTGGCGTGACATAAAAATTGTAATCCTCCCCGTGACTGTCCCGTTTGAGCTATCAAAAATATCCTGGCAATTTAGCATCATGACTATCCTGAGACCATTCTGACCACAGTTGGTGTGAATGCGATGAACCCCCTAGGAGGAGTACTTAAAAGTGTAGTACGTGTAAAACTCAGAAAATCCAAAATGGCTGACTTCCTGTTTGGATATTTGATTAGATCCGAATGAGAAATGTGTTTGGACCGAGGAGCGCTATTTGGCCACCAAATTAGGTGCAGGTAGCTCAAAGTGCCTGCCGACAATAGAAGACAATGCGATAGGGGGCGCTGTGGAGTCCCTCGGCCACGCCCAGGTCTGAGCATCTGAGAGCTCCTGACAGCAACCACTTCTGATGTGTGTGCAAAATGTCAAGACTTTTTACGCATGGCAAGGCCCTCAAAAAAGCCCATTTGCCTGAAGAAAAAGAATAATAATAATAAATATAGCTGCAAGCAGCAATGAACGGGCCCAAGCACCATGGGCGCAACTGCCTTGGTGGCATAGTTGTGCCAATGACATGTTGAACAATATGTACACACTTTGGAAATAATCACCTTCCTTGGCAACGTATAGTGTGCACAGGAATTCCCCTTTGATCAATGAAGATGTTGGTGTTGCTATTGGAATGCATCAATGATATAAGACTCACTTCCTGTTGCCAGATGGTGGCGCTATAATATTGAGCCATGTATGGTTTTTGAATTTGATTACACTCCAATAATAAACCTATTTCAAAATTTTCAGCCACATCGGAAGATGTTGAGTGAAATATAGGTCAATTCAATGTTCTAGTTTCCAGATGGTGGCGCTATAACATTGAGTCGTTTTTGGAATATGGATTTAATTACACTCCAACAATATACATATTTCTAAATTTTCGGCCACATCAGAAGATGTCGAGTAAACTTAAGGCCACTTCCTGTTCCCAGATGGTGGCGCTATAACATTGAGTCATTTTTGGGATATGGATGTGATTACACTCCCACAACAAACATATCTGTGTAATATCAACCAGATCAGACCATCTAGAATGAAATTACGACCACTTCCTGTTGCCGCGGCGAGACCTCAAATTGTACGCCTCGCCATAGCCGTACCGTTTGACATATCAGAAATATCCTTTCAATTTAGCATCAGGATTATCCTGAGACCATTCTCACCACATTTGGTGTGAATGTGATGAACCCCCTAGGAGGAGTATTTCAGAGTTTGGTACGTGTAAAAACACTTAAAAACATACAAAATCCAGAATAGCTCACTTCCTGTTTGGAAAAGTTAAGGGATGCAAAAGAGAAATGTGTGTGTCTTGAGGAGACCCATATGCATACCATATTCGGTGAATTTACGTGAAAGTATATGTCCACAATATTAGAAAAGAACCATAGGGGGCGCTGCGTAGCCACGCCCAGATGTATATGGATATGGATTGCACTCCAACAGTGAATATATCTGTAAAATATCAGCCCAATCAGACGATGTAGAACGGAATTAAGCCCACTTCCTGTTTTCGCTCATAACGTGTGTTTTGTACGCCTCGCTATTGCCAAACTATTTGAGATATCAAAAATCCCTTTGGCTTTTAGGGTCAGGACTATCCTAAGATCATGCTGACTACATTTGGTGTGAATGTGATGAATACCCTAGCAGGAACGCATACAAATATGATAAAAACCTCACTTCCTGTTGCCAGATGGTGGCGCTATAACATTGACTTCTTCTTGGGACATGGATGTGAGTATACTCACACAATGAACATATTTGTAAAATATCAGCCAGATCAGACGATGGAAACCACAAAATTATGGCCACTTCCTTTTGGTGCGGCGTGACATAAAACTTGTACGCCTCGCCATGACCATACCGTTTGAGATATCAAAAATATCCTGGCAATTTAGAATCATGACTATCTTGAGACCATTCAAACCCCACTTGGTGTGAATGCGATGAACCCCCTAGGAGGAGGGTTCTTAAAAGTGTAGTACATGTGAAAACGCACAAAATTCAAAATGGCTGACTTCCTGTTCGCATATTTGCATCAATGCGAATGAGAAATGTGTTTCAATTGAGGAGCCACACATGCCTACCAAATTAGGTTCATGTAGCTCAAAGTGCCTGCCCACAATAGACAACAATGCAGGGGGGGGGGGGGGCAGTGCAATAGGGGGCGCTGTGGAGTCCCTCGGCCAAACCCAGGTCTGAGCATCTGATACATCCTGATGGCCACCACTTCTGATGTGTCTGCAAAATTTCAAGACTTTTTAGCCAGGGCAAGGCCCTCAAAAATGCCCATTTGACGGAAGAGAAAGAATAATAATAATAATAAATATAGCTGCAAGCAGCAATGAACGGGCCCAAGCCCCATGGGGGCAACCGCCTTGGTGGCATAGTTCTGCCAATGACATGTTTCACAACATGTACACACTTTGGAAATAATCACCTTCCTGGACAACGTATAGTGTGCACAGGAATTTCCCTTTGATCAATGAAGATGTTGGCGCTGCTATTGGAATGCATCAATGATATAAGCCTCACTTCCTGTTGCCAGATGGTGGCGCTATATTATTGATCCGTGTATGTTTTTTGAATTTGATTACACTCCAGAAATAAACATATTTGTACATTTTCAGCCACATCGGAAGATGTTCAGCGAAATTAAGGTCAATTCCTGTTTCCAGATGATGCTGCTATAACATTGAGTCGTTTTTGGAATATGGATTTGATTACACTCCAACACTGAGCATCTGTGTAAAGTTGCAGTCACATCAGACATTGGAGAATTTACGTATGACCACTTCCTGTTTGTCTGGCATGATGTGTTTTTTATGTGCCTGACCATAGCTATATCATCCCAGTAAATCAAAAATCTGTTTTGTCAGGACCATCCTAGCATCATGCTGACCACATTTACCGTGAATGTCATGAACCCATTGAAAAATAATGCTTAAGAATGCAATATAAGGCTCACTTCCTGTTGCCAGCGGGTGGCGCTTTGCCATTTAGCCTTTATTGGAAAATGGATGAGATTACACTCCAAAAATGAACGTGTGAAGTTTCAGCCACATCAGACAATGTAGAATGAAATAAAAATAACGTCTTGCTTGCACATTGTGATAACATGCTACAGTCCTGTATGGAGAGCAGAGATTAATTAATTTCCATAGTTTTTACACGGGGAGGCACAATTTATGCTTGAAAAGTCATTAGGCCATAAACATGCACTCAAAATGAAAACAATTGGCTTCAAGAAACTATTCAAATTCATTGTGGCTGCAGCGGGGATCGAACGGCTGAATTTGCCTGCCTTAATCCACCGCCCTAACCATTACGCTATACTGCCCGCTTATACACGGGTGCCATCTATTGGCCAAATGTCTCCTTTTATCTTGGTTTAATAATTTCTCTACGAAGTGTCGGATAATATTGCACAAAACGTCTAGTTAACCAGCATCATTCTTTTCCATTTCACTGGTAATTATGCTGCCTGAAACGCATTTGTTCAGCCAAATCTAAAAGAGATGCCAACTCTCTGCCCTCAATACAGTATTTTCATATTAATTTACCATTCCTAGCGAAATTGTATGTTCTCTTAATTCGTGTTTAATGACAAGCCTAATAAACTAACATAGCTGGCGATTTAACTGAAAGTTTTCTATTCATGTAAACCAACGTAGCTGACCTGTTTTTTGACTCACACAGACAGTGGACTGGCTGGCTGCTGTTAGCCCGTGCGTGTCATCTCGCAACGACCTGCATGTGATACCTTTGTTGAACAAAACGGTCTCATGTTAACACAGCGTTCGAGCAGAGCCACCTCAGACGCTAAAGTTTCTTTTTGACTTCATGTGTTAATCTTTTAAAAATATGATACTCTCCTGCCAGTTAAAGCCTGTCTTTAAGTCTTTAAATGTCTTTAATATTTCTTTTAGTTATTCAATTCATGTAATGAAAATAGATGCAAAGAAACGTCGGGCTGGGTGTTGTCAATACATTTTGTCACGTAGGCTGCAGCTGTAAATCATACATCGTTATGCCTACTGGCTCGCTAGAAAAAAACAAAAACCTATCGTTGAAAAATCACTTGAAGGAAGAAAAAAATGAAAGTACAACTTTCTGCCAATAAATTGAATCGCCGTATCAGAAATGGGGGGAAGTTACAGCGACGCAGTTAGTCTGTGAGTAGAACAGATTGTGTAGACAACTTCACTGTTTCCACAAAGGAACCAAAAATGTGCTTTTTAACAGGACTTGGTCAGTGTAATGATATAAATGCTAGCATTCGATTATGGTCAACGGTACCGAAAATGCCCGTTGCACCAGCCATCATAACAAATGTCCCAATACAGGATCGATTTAAACCTCTATATATTTTTATTTCACGTTGACAGTGTAGGCTATTATGTGTATTCCGACGCGAATTACATTTAATTGGGTTACGGCATTCACTTCAATCGAATGAAGTCAAATAGAAACGGCTCGAATTCCTTAATAAGGCTTCTTGGTTTTCAAGCCAACTTTCCGAACAGCTGTTTTGTATTGAGTCCTTAAAATGCTACAATACGGTTTTTTAAAAATCCAAATAACATTGAACGTCAAAGCAATATATGCATCATATGTGTTAATCTTTTAAAAATATGATACTTTCCTGCCAGTAAAAGCCTGTTTTTTATTTTAGTTATTCAATCGAGTTAATTAAGATAGATGAGAAAAAACGTTGCTGTGGGCTGGGTGTTTTCAGTACATTTTGTCATGTAGGCTGCCGCTGTTACTCATACATCGTTATGGTTACTGGCTCGCAAAAAGAAACAAAACTTGTCGTTGAGAAATCACTTTATCCAAGAAAAAGAGAAACAATACCGAAAATTAGAAAGAATACTAACCTTTGCCACTAGATGGCAGTCGCGTATTAGAAATGGGAGAGTCAGTTGCGACTTGCGTTGAAGTTTTAAGACTGGAGATAATGAGTCTCCAGCGAAAATAGTAAACTATTATTGCTTAATGGATGTGATGACACTCCAACAATGAACATATGTGAAAAGATGTAGCCTCAAAATCAGGCAATGTAGAATTGAATACCTTTTTGAAATTATTTAATATATAATTTTCCTATTTGGGCAGCATTACAAGTTAATTTTAAGGCTGACCATAGCCATACCATTCCAAGATATTAAAAATCAGTTCATAGTTGTGTGTCAGGGCTATAATATCATGCTGACCACATTTTGTGTGAATGTGATGAACCCCCTAGGAAGAGTATTTCAAAGTTTGGTACGTGAAAAAACACTTAAAAACACACAAAATCCAAAATAGCTCACTTCCTGTTGGGAAAAGTTAAGGGATGCAAATGAGAAATTTGTGTGTCTTGAGGAGACCCTTATGCCTACCAGACGTGGTGCATTTACGTGAAAGTATATGTCCACAATATTAGAAAAAAGCCATAGGGGGCGCTGTGTAGCCACGCCCAGATGAATGTGGATATGGATGTGATTGCACTCCAAAAGTGAATATATTTGTAAAATATCAGCCCGATCAGATGATGTAGAACGGAATTAAGCCCACTTCCTGTTTTTGGGCGTAACGTGTGTATTATACGCCTCGCCATTGCCAAACCGTTTGAGATATCAAAAATCCTTTCGTCATTTAGGGTCAGGACTATTCTAAGATCATGATGACTACATTTGGTGTGAATGTGATGAATACCTTAGCAGGAACGCATACAAACATGATAAAAACCTCACGTCCGTTGCCAGATGGTGGCGCTATAACATTGATTTCTTCTTGGTATTTGGATGTGATTACACTCTAACAGTGAACATATTTGTAAAATATCAGCCAGATCAGACAATGTAGACTATGAATTTATGGCAACTTCCTGTTGGCGCGGCGTGACATGAAAATTGTACGCCTCGCCATGACCATACCGTTTGAGATATCAAAAATATCCTTTGGAATTAGTATCATGACTATCCTGAGACCACTTTGACCCCATTTCGTGTGAATGCAATGAACCCCCTAGGAGGAGTACTTAAAAGTGTAGTACGTGTAAAATGCACAAAATTCAAAATGGCTGACTTCCTGTTTACATATTTGATTTGATGCGAATGAGAAATGTGTTTGTCCAGAGGAGTCCCACATGCACACCAAATTAGGTGAAGGTAGCTCAAAGTGCCTGTCCACAATAGAAGACAAAGCATTAGGGGGCGCTGTGGAGTCCCTTGGCCACGCCCAGGTCTGAGCATCTGACACATCCTGACAGCCAACACTTCTCATGTGTGTGCAAAATTCTGTGAGTTTCCATCCATGGCAAGCACCTCAAAAATGCAAAATACATTGAAAAAAAAGAGAATAATAATTATAGGGGGCGCTGTCTAGCCACACCCCGATTGATATGTATATATCTGATATTGTACTGCTACAGTGAACATATTTGTAAAATATCAGCCAGATCGGACGATGTCGAAAAAAAAGTCATTTTTTTGCACGCAATATGTGTACTGTACGACTCGCCATTTCCATACCGTTTGAGATATCAAAAATCCCTTCACAACTTAGCGTAAGGACTATCTTAAGATCATGCTGACCGCATTTGGTGTGAATGTGCTGAATGCCCTAGCAGGAATGCATACAAATATGTTAAAGACCTCACTTCCTATTGCCAGATGGTGGCGCTATAACACTGACCTGTTCTTGGGATATGGATGTGATTCCACTCCAACAGTAAACAAATTTCTAAAATATCAGCCAGATCAGACAATGTAGACCATGAAATTATGGCCACTTCCTGTTGGCGTGGCGTGACATAAAAATTGTAATCCTCCCCGTTACTGTCCCGTTTGAGCTATCAAAAATATCCTGGCAATTTAGCATCATGACTATCCTGAGACCATTCTGACCACAGTTGGTGTGAATGCGATGAACCCCCTAGGAGGAGTACTTAAAAGTGTAGTATGTGTAAAACTCAGAAAATCCAAAATGGCTGACTTCCTGTTTGGATATTTGATTAGATCCGAATGAGAAATGTGTTTGGACCGAGGAGCGCTATTTGGCCACCAAATTAGGTGCAGGTCGGTCAAAGTGCCTGCCCACAATAGAAGACAATGCGATAGGGGGCGCTGTGGAGTCCCTCGGCCACGCCCAGGTCTGAGCATCTGAGAGCTCCTGACAGCAACCACTTCTGATGTGTGTGCAAAATGTCAAGACTTTTTACGCATGGCAAGGCCCTCAAAAAAGCCCATTTGCCTGATGAAAAAGAATAATAATAATAAATATAGCTGCAAGCAGCAATGAACGGGCCCAAGCACCATGGGCGCAACTGCCTTGGTGGCATAGTTGTGCCAATGACATGTTTCACAATCTGTACACACTTTGGAAATAATCACCTTCCTGGACAACGTATCGTGTGCACAGGAATTCCCCTTTGATCAATGAAGATGTTGGTGCTGCTATTGGAACGCATCAATGATATAAGCCTCACTTCCTGTTGCCAGATGGTGGCGCTATAATATTGAGCCGTGTATGGTTTTTGAATTTGATTACACTGCAATAATAAACCTATTTCTAAATACTAAGCCACATCGGAAGATGTTGAGTGAAATTAAGATCAATTCAATGTTATAGTTTCCATATGGTGGCGCTATAACATTGAGTCATTTTTGGAATATGGATTTAATTACACTCCAACAATATACATATTTCTAAATTTTCGGCCACATCGGAAGATGTCGAGTAAAATGAAGGCCACTTCCTGTTGCCAGATGGTGGCGCTATAACATTGAGTCATTTTTGGGATATGGATGTGATTACACTCCCACAACGAACATATCTGTGTAATATCAACCAGATCAGACCATCTAGAATGAAATTACGACCACTTCCTGTTGCCGCGGCGAGACCTCAAATTGTACGCCTCGCCATAGCCGTACCGTTTGACATATCAGAAATATCCTTTCAATTTTGCATCAGGATTATCCTGAGACCATTCTCACCACATTTCGTGTGAATGTGATGAACCCCCTAGGAGGAGTATTTCAGAGTTTGGTACGTGTAAAAACACTTAAAAACACACAAAATCCAGAATAGCTCACTTCCTGTTTGGAAAAGTTAAGGGATGAAAATGAGAAATGTGTGTGTCTTGAGGAGACCCATATGCATACCATATTCGGTGAATTTACGTGAAAGTATATGTCCACAATATTAGAAAAGAACCATAGGGGGCGCTGCGTAGCCACGCCCAGATGTATGTGGATAAGGATGTGATTGCACTCCAAAAGTGAATATATCTGTAAAATATCAGCCCAATCAGACCATGTAGAACGGAATTAAGCCCACTTCCTGTTTTCGCTCGTAACGTGTGTATTGTACGCCTCGCCATTGCCAAACCGTTTGAGATATCAAAAATCCGTTTGGCTTTTAGGGTCAGGACTATCCTAAGATCATGCTGACTACATTTGGTGTGAATGTGATGAATACCCTAGCAGGAACACATACAAATATGATAAAAACCTCACTTCCTGTTGCCAGATGGTGGCGCTATAACTTTGACATCTTCTTGGGAGGTGGATGTGAGTATACTCACACAATTAACATATTTGTAAAATATCAGCCAGATCAGACGATGGAAACCACAAAATTATGACCACTTCCTTTTGGCGCGGCGTGACATAAAAATTGTACGCCTCGCCATGACCATACCGTTTGAGATATCAAAAATATCCTGGCAATTTAGAATCATGACTATCTTGAGACCATTCGTACCACATTTGGTGTGAATGCGATGAACCGCCTAGGAGGAGTACTTAAAAGTGTAGTACATGTGAAAACGCACAAAATTCAAAATGGCTGACTTCCTGTTCGCATATTTGCATCAATGCGAATGAGAAATGTGTTTCAATTGAGGAGCCACACATGCATACCAAATTAGGTTCATGTAGCTCAAAGTGCCTGCCCACAATAGACAACAATGCAGGGGGGGGGGGGGGTCAGCGCAATAGGGGGCGCTGTGGAGTCCCTCGGCCACACCCAGGTCTGAGCATCTGATAGATCCTGACGGCCACCACTTCTGATGTGTCTGCAAAATTTCAAGACTTTTTAGCCAGGGCAAGGCCCTCAAAAATGCCCATTTGACGGAAGAGAAAGAATAATAATAATAATAATAATAATAATAATAATAATAATCTTTACAATAACAATAGGGTCCTTCGCACCCTACGGTGCTTGGGCCCTAATAATAATAATAATAATAATAATAATAATAATAATAATCCTTCCAATAACAATAGGGTCCTTCGCACCCTACGGTGCTTGGGCCCTAATAATAATAATAATAATAATAATAATAATCCTTCCAATAACAATAGGGTCCTTCGCACCCTACGGTGCTTGGGCCCTAAATATAGCTGCAAGCAGCAATGAGCGGGCCCAAGCACCATGGGCGCAACCGCCTTGGTGGCATAGTTGTGCCAATGACATGTTTCACAATATGTACACACTTTGGAAATAATCACCTTCCTTTGCAACGTATAGTGTGCACAGGAATTCCCCTTTGATCAATGAAGATGTTGGTATTGCTATTGGAATGCATCAATGATATAACACTCACTTCCTGTTGCCAGATGGTGGCGCTATAGTATTGAGCCGTGTATGGTTTTTGAATTTGATTACACTCCAATAATAAACCTATTTCAAAATTTTCAGCCACATTGGAAGATGTTGAGTGAAATGAAGGTCAATTCAATGTTCTAGTTTCCAGATGGTGGCGCTATAACATTGAGTCATTTTTGGAATATGGATTTAATTACACTCCAACAATATACATATTTCTAAATTTTCGGCCACATCGGAAGATGTCGAGTAAAGTTAAGGCCACTTCCTGTTGCCAGATGGTGGCGCTATAACATTGAGTCATTTTTGGGATATGGATGTGATTACACTCCCACAACGAACATATCTGTGTAATATCAACCAGATCAGACCATCTAGAATGAAATTACGACCACTTCCTGTTGCCGCGGCGAGACCTCAAATTGTACGCCTCGCCATAGCCGTACCGTTTGACATATCAGAAATATCCTTTCAATTTAGCATCAAGATTATCCTGAGACCATTCTCAATAATAATAAACATATTTGTACGTTTTCAGCCACATCGGAAGATGTTGAGCGAAATTAAGGTTAATTCCTGTTTCCAGATGATGCTGCTATAACATTGAATCGTTTTTGGAATATGGATTTGATTAGACTCCAACACTGAGCATCTTTGTAAAGTTGCAGTCACATCAGACATTGGAGAATTTAAGTATGACCACTTCCTGTTTGTCTGGCATGATGGGTTTTTTATGTGCCTGACCATTGCTATATCATCCCAGTAAATCAAAAATCTGTTTTGTCTGGTATGGTTCATGGATTTGATTACACTCCAATAATGAACATATTTGTACATTTTCAGCCAAATTGGAAGATGTCAAGTAAAATTTAAGCCACTTCCTTTTGCCAGATGGTGGCGGTATAATATTGAGCCGTGTATGGTTTATGGATTTGATTACACTCCAATAATTAACATATTTGTACATTTTCAGCCAAATTGGAAGATGTCAAGTAAAATTAAAGCCACTTCCTGTTCCCAGATGGTGGCGCTATGCCATTGAGCCTTTCTTGGTATATGGATGAGATTACACTCCAAAAATGAACATGTGTGAAGTTTCTGCCACATCAGACAATGTAGAATGAAACAAAAATTACTTCTTGCTTGCACAGTGTAATAATATGCTCCAGTCCTGTATGAAGAGCAGAGATGAATTAATTTCAATAGATTTTACAGCGGGAGGCACAATTTACGCTTGAGAAGTCATTCGGTTATAAATATGCACTCAAAATAAAACCATTGGCGTAAAGAAACTATTCAACTTTATTGTGGCCGCACCGGGGATGGAACCGCGGACCTTGCATGTCTTAATCCACTGTCTGAACCATTAAGCTATACTGCCCTCTTATACACGTACGCCATCTATTGGCCAAAAGTTGTATGTTTCCTTTTATCCTGGTTAAATAATTTCTCTCCGAAGTGTCGGATAATATTGCATTAAACGTCTAGTTAGCCAGCATCATTCTTTTCCATTTCACCGGTAATTATGCTGCCTGAAACGCATTTGTTCAGCCAAATCTAAAGGAGATGCCAAGTCTCTGCCCTCAATCCGGTATTTTCATATTAAGTCAAAAATTCCTAGCGAAATTGTATGTTCTCTTAATTCGTGTTTAATGACAAGCAAAATAAACTAACATATCTGGCGATTTAACTGAAAGTTTTCTATTCATGTAAACAAACGTAGCTGACCTGTTTTTTGACTCACACAGACAGTGGACAGGCTGGCTGCTGTTAGCCAATGCGTGTCATCTCGCAACGACCTGCATGCCATACCTTTGTTGAACATAACGGTCTCATGTTAACACAGAGTTCGACCAGAGCCATCTCAAACGTTAACGTTTCTTTTTGACTTTTGACTCTTTTAAATATATGCTACTCTCCTGCCAGTTAAAGACAGTCATTAAATGTCTTTAATATTTCAGATATTCTATTCATATAATGAAAATAGATGCAAAGAAACGTCGGGCTGGGTGTTATCAATACATTTTGTCACGTAGGCTGCAGCTGTAAATCATACATCGTTATGCCTACTGGCTCGCTAGAAAAAAAAAAAAAACCTATCGTTGAAAAATCACTTGAAGGAAGAAAAATATAAAAGTTCCACTTTCTGCCAATAAATGGAATCCCCGTATCAGAAATGGGGGGAAGTTACAGCGACGCAGTAAGTCTGTGAGTAGAATAGATTGTGTAGACAACTTCACTGTTTCCACAAATGAACCAAAAATGTGCTTTTTAACAGGACTTGGTCAGTGTAATGATATAAATGCTAGCATTCGATTATGGTCAACGGTACCGAAAATGCCCGTTGCACCAGCCATCATAACAAATGTCCCAATATAGGATCGATTTAAACCTCTATATATTTTTATTTCACGTTGACAGTGTAGGCTATTATGTGTATTCCGATGCAAATTCCATTGCATTGGGTTACGGCATTCACTTCAATCGAATGAAGTCAAATAGAAACGGCTCGAATTCCTTAATAAGGCTTCTTGGTTTTCAAGCTAACTTTCAGAACAGCTGTTTTGTATTGAGTCCTTAAAATGCTACAACACGGTTTTTTTAAAACCAAATAACATTGAACGTCATTGCAAGATATGCATTATATGTGTTAATCTTTTAAATATATGATACTTTCCTGCCAGTAAAAGCCTGTCTTTTATTTTAGTTATTCAATCCATATAATTAAGGTAGATGAGAAAAAACGTTGCTGTGGGCTGGGTGTTGTCAGTACATTTTGTCACGTAGGCTGCCGCTGTTACTCATACATCGTTATGGTTGCTGGCGCGCAAAAAGAAACAAAACTTTTCATTGAGAAATCACTACATCCAAGAAAAAGAGAAACAATACCAACTTTTGCCAGTAGATGGCGGTCGCGTATTAGAAATGGGAGAGTCATTTGAAACTTGCATTGAAGTTTTAAGACTGGATATAATGAGTCTCCAGCGAAAATAGTGAACTATTATTGCTTAATGGATGTGATGACACTCCAACAATGAACATATGTGAAAAGTTGTAGCCTCAAAATAAGGTAATGTAGAACTTAATACCTTTTTGAAATTATTTACTACAGAATTGTATTAAAACATGAACTGTTTGGGCAGCATTACAAGTTAATTTTAAGGCTGACCAGAGCCATACCATTCCAAGATATTAAAAATCAGTTCAAAGTTGTGTGTCAGGGCTATAATATCATGCTGACCACATTTTGTGTGAATGTGATGAACCCCCTAGGAAGAGTATTTCAAAGTTTGGTACGTGAAAAAACACTTAAAAACACACAAAATCCAAAATAGCTCACTTCCTGTTGGGAAAAGTTAAGGGATGCAAAAGAGAATTGTGTGTGTCTTGAGGAGACCCATATGCCTACCAGATGTGGTGCATTTACGTGAAAGTATATGTCCACAATATTAGAAAAGAGCCATAGGGGGCGCTGTGTAGCCACGCCCAGATGAATGTGGATATGGATGTGATTGCACTCCAAAAGTGAATATATTTGTAAAATATCAGCCCGATCAGATGATGTAGAACGGAATTAAGCCCACTTCCTGTTTTTGGGCGTAACGTGTGTATTATACGCCTCGCCATTGCCAAACCGTTTGAGATATCAAAAATCCTTTCGTCATTTAGGGTCAGGACTATTCTAAGATCATGATGACTACATTTGGTGTGAATGTGATGAATACCTTAGCAGGAACGCATACAAACATGATAAAAACCTCACTTCCGTTGCCAGATGGTGGCGCTATAACATTGATTTCTTCTTGGTAATTGGATGTGATTACACTCTAACAGTGACCATATTTGTAAAATATCAGCCAGATCAGACAATGTAGACCATGAATTTATGGCTACTTCCTGTTGGCGCGGCGTGACATGAAAATTGTACGCCTCGCCATGACCATACCGTTTGAGATATCAAAAATATCCTTTGGAATTAGTATCATGACTATCCTGAGACCACTTTGACCACATTTCGTGTGAATGCAATGAACCCCCTAGGAGGAGTACTTAAAAGTGTAGTACGTGTAAAATGCACAAAATTCAAAATGGCTGACTTCCTGTTCACATATTTGATTCAATTCGAAAGAGAAATGTGTTTGTCCAGAGGAGCCCCACAGGCGTACCAAATTAGGTGAAGGTAGCTCAAAGTGCCTGTCCACAATAGAAGACAAAGCATTAGGGGGCGCTGTGGAGTCCCTCGGCCACGCCCAGGTCTGAGCATCTGATACATCCTGACAGCCAACACTTCTCATGTGTGTGCAAAATTCCGTGAGTTTCCATCCATGGCAAGCACCTCAAAAATGCAAAATACATTGAAAAAAAAGAGAATAATAATTGTAGGGGGCGCTGTCTAGCCACGCCCCGATTGATATGTATATATTTCATATTGTACTCCAACAGTGAACATATTTGTAAAATATCAGCCAGATCGGACGATGTCGAAAAAAAAGTCATTTTTTTGCACGCAATATGTGTACTGTACGACTCGCCATTTCCATACCGTTTGAGATATCAAAAATCCCTTCACAGCTTATGGTCATGACTATCCTAAGATCATGCTGACCACATTTCGTGTGAATGTGATCAATGCCCTAGCAGGAAGGCATACAAATATGATAAAGACCTCACTTCCTGTTGCCAGATGGTGGCGCTATAACATTGACCCGTTCTTGGGATATGGATGTGATTATACTCCAACACTAAACATATTTCTAAAAGATCAGCCAGATCAGACGATGTAGACCATGAAATTATGACCACTTCCTGTTGGCGCGGCGTGACATAAAAATTGCACGCCTCGCCATGACCATCCCGTTTGAGCTATCAAAAATATCCTGGCAATTTAGCATCATGAATATCCTGAGACCATTCTGACCACAGTTGGTGTGAATGCGATGAACCCCCTAGGAGGAGTACGTAAAAGTGTAGTACGTGTAAAACACACAAAATCGCTCACTTCCTGTTCGCATATTTGCATCAATGCGAATGAGAAATGTGTTTGAATTGAGGAGCCACACATGGTTACCCAATTAGTTTCATGTAGTTCAAAGTGCCTGCCCACAATAGACAACAATGCAATGGGGGGGGGGGTCAGTGCAATAGGGGGCGCTGTGGAGTCCCTCGGCCACACCCAGGTCTGAGCATCTGATAGATCCTGACGGCCACCACTTCTGATGTGTCTGCAAAATTTCAAGACTTTTTAGCCATGGCAAGGCCCTCAAAAATGCCCATTTGACGGAAGAGAAAGAATAATAATAATAAATATAGCTGCAAGCAGCAATGAACGGGCCCAAGCACCATGGGCGCAACCGCCTTGGTGGCATAGTTGTGCCAATGACATGTTTCACAATATGTACACACTTTGGAAATAATCACCTTCCTGGACAACGTATAGTGTGCACAGGAATTCCCCTTTGATCAATGAAGATGTTGCTGCTGCTATTGGAATGCATCAATGATATAAGCCTCACTTCCTATTGCCAGATGGTGGCGCTATAATATTGAGCCGTGTATGGTTCATGGATTTGATTACACTCCAATAATTAACATATTTCTACATTTTCAGCCAAATTGGAAGATGTCGAGTAAAATCAAAGCCACTTCTTGTTGCCAGATGGTGGCGCTATGCCATTGAGCCTTTATTGGTATATGGATGAGATTACTCTCCAAAAATGAACACGTGTGAAGTTTCAGCCACATCAGACAATGTAGAATGAAACAAAAATAACTTCTTGCTTGCACATTGTGTTAACATGCTCCAGTCCTGTATGGACAGCAGAGATGAATTAATTTCCATAGATTTTACAGCGGGAAGCACAATTTATGATTGAGAAGTCATTCGGTTATACATATGCACTCAAAATAAAACCAATGGGCTTCAAGAAACTATTCAACTTTATTGTGGCCGCACCGGGGATGGAACCGCGGACCTTGCATGTCTTAATCCACTGCCTGAACCATTAAGCTATAGTGCCCTCTTATACACGTACGCCGTCTATTGGCCAAAAGTTGTATGTTTCCTTTTATTTTGGTTAAATAATTTCTCTCCGAAGTGTCGAATAATATTGCATTAAACATCTAGTTAGCCAGCATCATTCTTTTCCATTTCACCGGTAATTATGCTGCCTGAAACGCATTTGTTCAGCCAAATCTAAAGGAGATGCCAAGTCTCCGCCCTCAATCCGGTATTTTCATATTAAGTCAAAAATTCCTAGCGAAATTGTATGTTCTCTTAATTCGTGTTTAATGACAAGCAAAATAAACTAACATAGCTGGCGATTTAACTGAAAGTTTTCTATTCTTGTAAACCAACGTAGCTGACCTGTTTTTTGACTCACACAGACAGTGGACAGGCTGGCTGCTGTTAGCCCATGCCTGTCATCTCGCAACGACCTGCATGCGATACCTTTATTGAACATAACGGTCTCATGTTAACACAGAGTTCGACCAGAGCCACCTCAAACGCTCACGTTTCTTTTTGACTTCATGTGTTAATCTTTTAAATATATGATACTCTCCTGCCAGTTAAAGACAGTCATTAAATGTCTTTAATATTTATTTCAGATATTCAATTCATATAATGAAAATAGATGCAAAGAAACGTCGGGCTGGGTGTTGTTAATACATTTTGTCACGTAGGCTGCAGCTGTAAATCATACATCGTTATGCCTACTGCTGCTAGAAAAAAACAAAAACCTATCGTTGAAAAATCACTTGAAGGAATAAAAAAAAAAAAAGAACCACTTTCTACCAATAAATGGAATCCCCGTATCAGAAATGGGGGGAAGTTACAGCGACGCAGTTAGTCTGTGAATAGAATAGATTGTGTAGACAACTTCACTGTTTCCACAAATGAACCAAAAATGTGCTTTTTAACAGGACTTGGTCAGTGTAATGATATAAATGCTAGCATTCGATTATGGTCAACGGTACCGAAAATGCCCGTTGCACCAGCCATCATAACAAATGTCCCAATATAGGATCGATTTAAAACTCTATATATTTTTATTTCACGTTGACAGTGTAGGCTATTATGTGTATTCCGACGCGAATTACATTTAATTGGGTTACGGCATTCACTTCAATCGAATGAAGTCAAATAGAAACGGCTCGAATTCCTTAATAAGGCTTCTTGGTTTTCAAGCCAACTTTCCGAACAGCTGTTTTGTATTGAGTCCTTAAAATGCTACAACACGGTTTTTTATAAACCAAATAACATTGAACGTCATTGCAAGATATGCATTATATGTGTTAATCTTTGAAATATATGATACTTTCCTGCCAGTAAAAGCCTGTCTTTTATTTTAGTTATTCAATCCATATAATTAAGGTGGATGAGAAAAAACGTTGCTGTGGGCTGGGTGTTGTCAGTACATTTTGTCACGTAGGCTGCCGCTGTTACTCATACATCGTTATGGTTACTGGCTCGCAAAAAGAAACAAAACTTGTCATTGAGAAATCACTTGAGAAACAATACCAACTTTTGCCGGTAGATGGCAGTCGCGTATTAGAAATGGGAGAGTCATTTGCGACTTGCGTTGAAGTTTTAAGACTGGATATAATGAGTCTCCAGCGAAAATCGTGAACTATTATTGCTTAATGGATGTGATGACACTCCAACAATGAACATATGTGAAAAGTTGTAGCCTCAAAATCAGGCAATGTAGAATTTAATACCTTTTTGAAATGATTTAATACATAATTGTATTAAAACATGAACTGTTTGGGCAGCATTACAAGTTAATTTTAAGGCTGACCATAGCCATACCATTCCAAGATATTAAAAATCAGTTCATAGTTGTGTGCCAGGGCTATAATATCATGCTGACCACATTTTGTGGGAATGTGATGAACCCCCTAGGAAGAGTATTTCAAAGTTTGGTACGTGAAAAAACACTTAAAAACACACAAAATCCAAAATAGCTCACTTCCTGTTGGGAAAAGTTAAGGGATGCAAATGAGAAATGTGTGTGTCTTGAGGAGACCCTTATGCCTACCAGACGTGGTGCATTTAGTGAAAGTATATGTCCACAATATTAGAAAAAAGCCATAGGGGGCGCTGTGTAGCCACGCCCAGATGAATGTGGATATGGATGTGATTGCACTCCAAAAGTGAATATATTTGTAAAATATCAGCCCGATCAGATGATGTAGAACGGAATTAAGCCCACTTCCTGTTTTTGGGCGTAACGTGTGTATTATACGCCTCGCCATTGCCAAACCGTTTGAGATATCAAAAATCCTTTCGTCATTTAGGATCAGGACTATTCTCAGATCATGATGACTACATTTGGTGTGAATGTGATGAATACTCTAGCAGGAACGCATACAAACATGATAAAAACCTCACTTCCGTTGCCAGATGGTGGCGCTATAACATTGATTTCTTCTTGGTATATGGATGTGATTAGACTCTAACAGTGAACATATTTGTAAAATATCAGCCAGATCAGACAATGTAGACCATGAATTTATGGCTACTTCCTGTTGGCGCGGCGTGACATGAAAATTTTACGCCTCGCCATGACCATACCGTTTGAGATATCAAAAATATCCTTTGCAATTAGTATCATGATTATGCTGAGACCACTTTGACCACATTTCGTGTGAATGCAATGAACCCCCTAGGAGGAGTACTTAAAAGTGTTGTACGTGTAAAATGCACAAAATTCTAAATGGCTGACTTCCTGTTCACATATTTGATTCGAAGCGAATGAGAAATGTGTTTGTCCAGAGGAGGCCCACATGCATACCAAATTAGGTGAAGGTAGCTCAAAGTGCCTGTCCAGAATAGAAGACAAAGCATTAGGGGGCGCTGTGGAGTCCCTCGGCCACGCCCAGGTCTGAGCATCTAAGACATCTTGACAGCCAACACTTCTCATGTGTGTGCAAAATTCCGTGAGTTTTCATCTATGGCAAGCACCTCAAAAATGCAAAATACATTGAAAAAAAAGAGAATAATAATTATAGGGGGCGCTGTCTAGCCACGCCCCGATTGATCTGTATATATTTCATATTGTACTCCAACAGTGAACATATTTGTAAAATATCAGCCAGATCAGACGATGTCGGAAAAAAAGTCATTTTTTTGCACGCAATATGTGTACTGTACGACTCGCCATTTCCATACCGTTTGAGATATCAAAAATCCCTTCACAGCTTATGGTCATGACTATCCTAAGATCATGCGGACCACATTTCATGTGAATGTGATGAATGCCCTAGCAGGAAGGCATACAAATATGATAAAGACCTCACTTCCTGTTGCCAGATGGTGGCGCTATAACATTGACCCGTTCTTGGGATATGGATGTGATTATACTCCAACAATAAACGTATTGCTAAAATATCAGCCAGATCAGACGATGTAAACCATGAAATTACGGCCACTTCCTGTTGGCGTGGCGTGACATAAAAATTCTACGCCTCCCCAGGACCGTCCCGTTTGAGCTATCAAAAATATCCTGGCAATTTAGCATCATGAATATCCTGAGACCATTCTGACCACAGGTGGTGTGAATGTGATGAACCCCCTAGGAGGAGTACTTAAAAGTGCAGTACGTGTAAAACGCACAAAATCCAAAATGGCTGACTTCCTGTTTGTATATTTGATTAGATGCGAATGAGAAATGTGTTTGGACCGAGGAGTGCTATATGCGTACTAAATTTTGTGAAGGTAGCTCAAAGTGCCTGCCCACAATAGATGACAATGCGATAGGGGGCGCTGTGGAGTCCCTCAGCCACGCCCAGGTCTGAGCATCTGAGACAACCTGACAGCCACCACTTCTGATGTGTGTGCAAAATTCTGTGAGTTTTCATCTATGGCAAGCACCTCAAAAATGCACAAAACATTGAAAAAAAAAGAATAATAATAATAATAATAATAATAATAATAATAATAATAATAATAATAATAATAATCCTTCCAATAACAATAGGGTCCTTCGCACCCTACGGTGCTTGGGCCCTAAATATAGCTGCAAGCAGCAATGAACGGGCCCAAGCACCATGGGCGCAACCGCCTTGGTGGCATAGTTGTGCCAATGACATGTTTCACAATATGTACACACTTTGGAAATAATCACCTTCCTGGACAACGTATAGTGTGCACAGGAATTACCCTTTGATCAATGAAGATGTTGCTGCTGCTATTGGAATGCATCAATGATATAAGCCTCACTTCCTATTGCCAGATGGTGGCGCTATAATATTGAGCCGTGTATGGTTTTTGAATTTGATTACATTCCTGAAATAAACATATTTGTACATTTTCAGCCACATCGGAAGATGTTGAGCGAAATTAAGGTTAATTCCTGTTTCCACATGATGCTGCTATAAAATTGAGTCGTTTTTGGAATATGGATTTGATTAGACTCCAACACTGAGCATCTTTGTAAAGTTGCAGTCACATCAGACATTGGAGAATTTAAGTATGACCACTTCCTGTTTGTCTGGCATGATGGGTTTTTTATGTGCCTGACCATTGCTATATCATCCCAGTAAATCAAAAATCTGTTTTGTCAGGTATGGTTCATGGATTTGATTACACTCCAATAATGAACATATTTGTACATTTTCAGCCAAATTGGAAGATGTCAAGTAAAATTTAAGCCACTTCCTGTTGCCAGATGGTGGCGGTATAATATTGAGCCGTGTATGGTTTATGGATTTGATTACACTCCAATAATTAACATATTTGTACATTTTCAGCCAAATTGGAAGATGTCAAGTAAAATTAAAGCCACTTCCTGTTCCCAGAAGGTGGCGCTATGCCATTGAGCCTTTCTTGGTATATGGATGAGATTACACTCCAAAAATGAACATGTGTGAAGTTTCTGCCACATCAGACAATGTAGAATGAAACAAAAATTACTTCTTGCTTGCACAGTGTAATAATATGCTCCAGTCCTGTATGGAGAGCAGAGATGAATTAATTTCCATAGATTTTACAGCGGGAGGCACAATTTTCGCTTGAGAAGTCATTCGGTTATAAATATGCACTCAAAATAAAACCATTGGCGTAAAGAAACTATTCAACTTTATTGTGGCCGCACCGGGGATGGAACCGCGGACCTTGCATGTCTTAATCCACTGTCTGAACCATTAAGCTATACTGCCCTCTTATACACGTACGCCATCTATTAGCCAAAAGTTGTATGTTTCCTTTTATCCTGGTTAAATAATTTCTCTCCGAAGTGTCGGATAATATTGCATTAAACGTCGAGTTAGCCAGCATCATTCTTTTCCATTTCACCGGTAATTATGCTGCCTGAAACGCATTTGTTCAGCCAAATCTAAAGGAGATGCCAAGTCTCTGCCCTCAATCCGGTATTTTCATATTAAGTCAAAAATTCCTAGCGAAATTGTATGTTCTCTTAATTCGTGTTTAATGACAAGCAAAATAAACTAACATATCTGGCGATTTAACTGAAAGTTTTCTATTCATGTAAACAAACGTAGCTGACCTGTTTTTTGACTCACACAGACAGTGGACAGGCTGGCTGCTGTTAGCCAATGCGCGTCATCTCGCAACGACCTGCATGCCATACCTTTGTTGAACATAACGGTCTCATGTTAACACAGAGTTCGACCAGAGCCATCTCAAACGTTAACGTTTCTTTTTGACTTTTGACTCTTTTAAATATATGCTACTCTCCTGCCAGTTAAAGACAGTCATTAAATGTCTTTAATATTTATTTCAGATATTCTATTCATATAATGAAAATAGATGCAAAGAAACGTCGGGCTGGGTGTTGTCAATACATTTTGTCACGTAGGCTGCAGCTGTAAATCATACATCGTTATGCCTACTGGCTCGCTAGAAAAAAAACAAAAACCTATCGTTGAAAAATCAGTTGAAGGAAGAAAAATATAAAAGTTCCACTTTCTGCCAATAAATGGAATCCCCGTATCAGAAATGGGGGGAATTTACAGCGACGCAGTTAGTCTGTGAGTAGAATAGATTGTGTAGACAACTTCACTGTTTCCACAAAGGAACCAAAAATGTGCTTTTTAACAGGACTTGGTCAGTGTAATGATATAAATGCTAGCATTCGATTGTGGTCAACGGTACCGAAAATGCCCGTTGCACCAGCCATCATAACAAATGTCCCAATATAGGATCGATTTAAACCTCTATATATTTTTATTTCACGTTGACAGTGTAGGCTATTATGTGTATTCCGACGCGAATTACATTTAATTGGGTTACGGCATTCACTTCAATCGAATGAAGTCAAATAGAAACGGCTCGAAATCCTTAATAAGGCTTCTTGGTTTTCAAGCCAACTTTCCGAACAGCTGTTTTGTATTGAGTCCTTAAAATGCTACAACACGGTTTTTTATAAACCAAATAACATTGAACGTCATTGCAAGATATGCATTATATGTGTTAATCTTTGAAATATATGATACTTTCCTGCCAGTAAAAGCCTGTCTTTTATTTTAGTTATTCAATCCATATAATTAAGGTGGATGAGAAAAAACGTTGCTGTGGGCTGGGTGTTGTCAGTACATTTTGTCACGTAGGCTGCCGCTGTTACTCATACATCGTTATGGTTACTGGCTCGCAAAAAGAAACAAAACTTGTCGTTGAGAAATCACTTGAGAAACAATACCAAGTTTTGCCAGTAGATGGCAGTCGCGTATTAGAAATGGGAGAGTCATTTGCGACTTGCCTTGAAGTTTTAAGACTGGATATAATGAGTCTCCAGCGAAAATAGTGAACTATTATTGCATAATGGATGTGATGACACTCCAACAATGAACATATATGAAAAGTTGTAGCCTCAAAATCAGGCAATGTAGAATTTAATACCTTTTTGAAATTATTTAATACATAATTGTATTAAAACATGAACTGTTTGGGCAGCATTACAAGTTAATTTTAAGGCTGACCATAGCCATACCATTCCAAGATATTAAAAATCAGTTCATAGTTGTGTGTCAGGGCTATAATATCATGCTGACCACATTTTGTGTGAATGTGATGAACCCCCTAGGAAGAGTATTTCAAAGTTTGGTACGTGAAAAAACACTTAAAAACACACAAAATCCAAAATAGCTCACTTCCTGTTGGGAAAAGCTAAGGGATGCAAATGAGAAATGTGTGTGTCTTGAGGAGACCCTTATGCCTACCAGACGTGGTGCATTTACGTGAAAGTATATGTCCACAATATTAGAAAAAAGCCATAGGGGGCGCTGTGTAGCCACGCCCAGATGAATGTGGATATGGATGTGATTGCACTCCAAAAGTGAATATATTTGTAAAATATCAGCCCGATCAGATGATGTAGAACGGAATTAAGCCCACTTCCTGTTTTTGGGCGTAACGTGTGTATTATACGCCTCGCCATTGCCAAACCGTTTGAGATATCAAAAATCCTTTCGTCATTTAGGGTCAGGACTATTCTAAGATCATGATGACTACATTTGGTGTGAATGTGATGAATACCCTAGCAGGAACGCATACAAACATGATAAAAACCTCACTTCCGTTGCCAGATGGTGGCGCTATAACATTGATTTCTTCTTGGTATATGGATGTGATTACACTCTAACAGTGAACATATTTGTAAAATATCAGCCAGATCAGACAATGTAGACCATGAATTTATGGCTACTTCCTGTTGGCGCGGCGTGACATGAAAATTTTACGCCTCGCCATGACCATACCGTTTGAGATATCAAAAATATCCTTTGGAATTCGTATCATGACTATCCTGAGACCACTTTGACTACATTTCCTTTGAATGCAATGAACCCCCTAGGAGGAGTACTTAAAAGTGTAGTACGTGTAAAATGCACAAAATTCAAAATGGCTGACTTCCTGTTCACATATTTGATTCGATGCGAATGAGAAATGTGTTTGTCCAGAGGAGGCCCACATGCATACCAAATTAGGTGAAGGTAGCTCAAAGTGCCTGTCCACAATAGAAGACAAAGCATTAGGGGGCGCTGTGGAGTCCCTCGGCCACGCCCAGGTCTGAGCATCTGATACATCCTGACAGCCAACAATTCTCATGTGTGTGCAAAATTCCGTGAGTTTTCATCAATGGCAAGCACCTCAAAAATGCAAAATACATTGAAAAAAAAGAGAATAATAATTATAGGGGGCGCTGTCTAGCCACGCCCCGATTGATATGTATATATTTCATATTGTACTCCAACAGTGAACATATTTGTAAAATATCAGCCAGATCGGACGATGTCGAAAAAAAAATCATTTTTTTGCACGCAATATGTGTACTGTACGACTCGCCATTTCCATACCGTTTGAGATATCAAAAATCCCTTCACAGCTTATGGTCATGACTATCCTAAGATCATGCTGACCACATTTCGTGTGAATGTGATGAATGCCCTAGCAGGAAGGCATACAAATATGATAAAGACCTCACTTCCTGTTGCCAGATGGTGGCGCTATAACATTGACCCGTTCTTGGGATATGGATGTGATTATACTCCAACACTAAACGTATTTCTAAAATATCAGCCAGATCAGACAATGTAGACCATGAAATTACGGCCACTTCCTGTTGGCGCGGCGTGACATAAAAATTCTACGCCTCCCTAGGACCGTCCCGTTTGAGCTATCAAAAATATCCTGGCAATTTAGCATCATGAATATCCTGAGACCATTCTGACCACAGGTGGTGTGAATGTGATGAACCCCCTAGGAGGAGTACTTAAAAGTGCAGTACGTGTAAAACGCACAAAATCCAAAATGGCTGACTTCCTGTTTGTATATTTGATTAGATGCGAATTAGAAATGTGTTTGTTCCGAGGAGTGCTATATGCATACTAAATTTTGTGAAGGTAGCTTAAAGTGCCTGCCCACAATAGATGACAATGCGATAGGGGGCGCTGTGGAGTTCCTCAGCGACGCCCAGGTCTGAGCATCTGAGCTATCCTGACAGCCACCACTTCTGATGTGTGTGCAAAATTCCGTGAGTTTTCATCCATGGCAAGCACCTCAAAAATGCACAAAACATTGAAAAAAAAATAATAATAATAATAAATATAGCTGCAAGCAGCAATGAACGGGCCCAAGCCCCATGGGGGCAACCGCCTTGGTGGCATAGTTCTGCCAATGACATGTTTCACAACATGTACACACTTTGGAAATAATCACCTTCCTGGACAACGTATAGTGTGCACAGGAATTTCCCTTTGATCAATGAAGATGTTGGCGCTGCTATTGGAATGCATCAATGATATAAGCCTCACTTCCTGTTGCCAGATGGTGGCGCTATATTATTGATCCGTGTATGTTTTTTGAATTTGATTACACTCCAGAAATAAACATATTTGTACATTTTCAGCCACATCGGAAGATGTTCAGCGAAATTAAGGTCAATTCCTGTTTCCAGATGATGCTGCTATAACATTGAGTCGTTTTTGGAATATGGATTTGATTACACTCCAACACTGAGCATCTGTGTAAAGTTGCAGTCACATCAGACATTGGAGAATTTAAGTATGACCACTTCCTGTTTGTCTGGCATGATGTGTTTTTTATGTGCCTGACCATAGCTATATCATCCCAGTAAATCAAAAATCTGTTTTGTCAGGACCATCCTAGCATCATGCTGACCACATTTACCGTGAATGTCATGAACCCATTGAAAAATAATGCTTAAGAATGCAATATAAGGCTCACTTCCTGTTGCCAGCGGGTGGCGCTTTGCCATTTAGCCTTTATTGGAAAATGGATGAGATTACACTCCAAAAATGAACGTGTGAAGTTTCAGCCACATCAGACAATGTAGAATGAAATAAAAATAACGTCTTGCTTGCACATTGTGATAACATGCTACAGTCCTGTATGGAGAGCAGAGATTAATTAATTTCCATAGTTTTTACACGGGGAGGCACAATTTATGCTTGAAAAGTCATTAGGCCATAAATATGCACTCAAAATGAAAACAATTGGCTTCAAGAAACTATTCAAATTCATTGTGGCTGCAGCGGGGATCGAACGGCTGAATTTGCGTGCCTTAATCCACCGCCCTAACCATTACGCTATACTGCCCGTTTATACACGGGTGCCATCTATTGGCCAAATGTCTCCTTTTATCTTGGTTTAATAATTTCTCTACGAAGTGTCCGATAATATTGCACGAAATGCCTAGTTAACCAGCATCATTCTTTTCCATTTCACTGGTAATTATGCTGCCTGAAACGCATTTGTTAAGCCAAATCTAAAAGAGATGCCAACTCTCTGCCCTCAATACAGTATTTTCATATTAATTTACCATTCCTAGCGAAATTGTATGTTCTCTTAATTCGTGTTTAATGACAAGCCTAATAAACTAACATAGCTGGCGATTTAACTGAAAGTTTTCTATTCATGTAAACCAACGTAGCTGACCTGTTTTTTGACTCACACAGACAGTGGACTGGCTGGCTGCTGTTAGCCCGTGCGTGTCATCTCGCAACGACCTGCATGTGATACCTTTGTTGAACAAAACGGTCTCATGTTAACACAGCGTTCGAGCAGAGCCACCTCAGACGCAAAAGTTTCTTTTTGACTTCATGTGTTAATCTTTTAAAAATATGATACTCTCCTGCCAGTTAAAGCCTGTCTTTAAGTCTTTAAATGTCTTTAATATTTATTTTAGTTATTCAATTCATGTAATGAAAATAGATGCAAAGAAACGTCGGGCTGGGTGTTGTCAATACATTTCGTCACGTAGGCTGCAGCTGTAAATCATACATCGTTATGCCTACTGGCTCGCTAGAAAAAAACAAAAACCTATCGTTGAAAAATCACTTGAAGGAAGAAAAAAATGAAAGTACCACTTTCTGCCAATAAATTGAATCGCCGTATCAGAAATGGGGAGAAGTTACAGCGACGCAGTTAATCTGTGAGTCGAACAGATTGTGTAGACAACTTCACTGTTTCCACAAATGAACCAAAAATGTGCTTTTTAACAGGACTTGGTCAGTGTAATGATATAAATGCTAGCATTCGATTATGGTCAACGGTACCGAAAATGCCCGTTGCACCAGCCATCATAACAAATGTCCCAATACAGGATCGATTTAAACCTCTATATATTTTTATTTCACGTTGACAGTGTAGGCTATTATGTGTATTCCGACGCGAATTACATTTAATTGGGTTACGGCATTCACTTCAATCGAATGAAGTCAAATAGAAACGGCTCGAATTCCTTAATAAGGCTTCTTGGTTTTCAAGCCAACTTTCCGAACAGCTGTTTTGTATTGAGTCCTTAAAATGCTACAATACGGTTTTTTAAAAATCCAAATAACATTGAACGTCAAAGCAATATATGCATTATATGTGTTAATCTTTTAAATATATGATACTTTCCTGCCAGTAAAAGCCTGTTTTTTATTTTAGTTATTCAATCGAGTTAATTAAGATAGATGAGAAAAAACGTTGGTGTGGGCTGGGTGTTTTCAGTACATTTTGTCACGTAGGCTGCCGCTGTTACTCATACATCGTTATGGTTACTGGCTCGCAAAAAGAAACAAAACTTGTCGTTGAGAAATCACTTTATCCAAGAAAAAGAGAAACAATACCGAAAATTAGAAAGAATACTAACCTTTGCCACTAGATGGCAGTCGCGTATTAGAAATGGGAGAGTCAGTTGCGACTTGAGTTGAAGTTTTAAGACTGGAGATAATGAGTCTCCAGCGAAAATAGTAAACTATTATTGCTTAATGGATGTGATGACACTCCAACAATGAACATATGTGAAAAGATGTAGCCTCAAAATCAGGCAATGTAGAATTTAATACCTTTTTGAAATTATTTAATATATAATTTTCCTATTTGGGCAGCATTACAAGTTAATTTTAAGGCTGACCATAGCCATACCATTCCAAGATATTAAAAATCAGTTCATAGTTGTGTGTCAGGGCTATAATATCATGCTGACCACATTTCGTGTGAATGCGATGAACCCCCTAGGAGGAGTACTTAAAAGTGTAGTACGTGTAAAATGCACAAAATTCAAAATGGCTGACTTCCTGTTCACATATTTCATTTGATGCGAATGAAAAATGTGTTTGTCCAGAGGAGTCCCACAAGCATACCAAATTAGGTGAAGGTAGCTCAAAGTGCCTGTCCACAATAAAAGACAAAGCATTAGGGGGCGCTGTGGAGTCCCTCGGCCACGCCCAGGTCTGAGCATCTGATACATCTTGACAGCCAACACTTCTCATGTGTGTGCAAAGTTCTGTGAGTTTTCATCCATGGCAAGCACCTCAAAAATGCAAAATACATTGAAAAAAAAGAGAATAATAATTATAGGGGGCGCTGTCTAGCCACGCCCCGATTGATATGTATATATTTCATATTGTACTCCAACAGTGAACATATTTGTAAAATATCAGCCAGATCGGACGATGTCAAAAAAAAAGTCATTTTTTTGCACGCAATATGTGTACTGTACGACTCGCCATTTCCATACCGTTTGAGATATCAAAAATCCCTTCACAGCTTATGGTCATGACTTTCCTAAGATCATGCGGACCACATTTCGTGTGAATGTGATGAATGCCCTAGCAGGAAGGCATACAAATATGATAAAGACCACACTTCCTATTGCCAGATGGTGGCGCTATAACATTGACCCGTTCTTGGGATATGGATGTGATTATACTCCAACAATAAACGTATTTCTAAAATATCAGCCAGATCAGACGATGTAGACCATGAAATTACGGCCACTTCCTGTTGGCGTGGCGTGACATAAAAATTCTACGCCTCCCCAGGACCGTCCCGTTTGAGCTATCAAAAATATCCTGGCAATTTAGCATCATGTCTATCCTGAGACCATTCTGACCACAGGTGGTGTGAATGCGATGAACCCCCTAGGAGGAGTACTTAAAAGTGCAGTACGTGTAAAACGCACAAAATCCAAAATGGCTGACTTCCTGTTTGTATATTTGATTAGATGCGAATGAGAAATGTGTTTGGACCGAGGAGTGCTATATGCGTACTAAATTTTGTGAAGGTAGCTCAAAGTGCCTGCCCACAATAGATGACAATGCGATAGGGGGCGCTGTGGAGTCCCTCAGCCACGCCCAGGTCTGAGCATCTGAGACAACCTGACAGCCACGACTTCTGATGTGTGTGCAAAATTCTGTGAGTTTTCATCCATGGCAAGCACCTCAAAAATGCACAAAACATTGAAAAAAAAAGAATAATAATAATAATAATAATAATAATAATAATAATAATAATAATAATAATAATAATCCTTCCAATAACAATAGGGTCCTTCGCACCCTACGGTGCTTGGGCCCTAATAATAATAATAATAATAATAATAATAATAATAATAATAATAATCCTTCCAATAACAATAGGGTCCTTCGCACCCTACGGTGCTTGGGCCCTAAATATAGCTGCAAGCAGCAATGAACGGGCCCAAGCACCATGGGCGCAACCGCCTTGGTGGCCTATGACATGACATGTTTCACAATATGTACACACTTTGGAAATAATCACCGTCCTGGACAACGTATATTTTGCACAGGAATTCCCCTTTGATCAATGAAGATATTGGCGCTGCTATTGGAATGCATCAATGATATAAGCCTCACTTCCTGTTGCCAGATGGTGGCGCTATATTATTGAGCCGTGTATGGTTTTTGAATTTGATTACATTCCTGAAATAAACATATTTGTACATTTTCAGCCACATCGGAAGATGTTGAGCGAAATTAAGGTCAATTTCTGTTTCCAGATGATGCTGCTATAACATTGAGTCGTTTTTGGAATATGGATTTGATTAGACTTCAACACTGAGCATCTTTGTAAAGTTGCAGTCACATCAGACATTGGAGAATTTAAGTATGACCTCTTCCTGTTTGTCTGGCATGATGTGTTTTTTATGTGCCTGACCATAGCTATATCATCCTAGTAAATCAAAAATCTGTTTTGTCAGGACCATCCTAGCATCAAGCTGACCACATTTACCGTGAATGTCATGAACCCATTGAAAAATAATGCTTAAGAATGCAATATAAGGCTCACTTCCTGTTGCCAGCGGGTGGCGCTTTGCCATTTAGCCTTTATTGGAAAATGGATGAGATTACACTCCAAAAATGAACGTGTGAAGTTTCAGCCACATCAGACAATGTAGAATGAAATAAAAATAACTTCTTGCTTGCACATTGTGATAACATGCTACAGTCCTGTATGGACTGTAACATTGAACGTCATTGCAAGATATATGCAATACCAACTTTTGACAGTAGATGGTAGTCGCGTATTAGAAATGGGAGAGTCATTTGCGACTTGCGTTGAAGTTTTAAGACTGGATATAATGAGTCTCCAGCGAAAATAGTGAACTATTATTGCTTAATGGATGTGATGACACTCCAACAATGAACATATGTGAAAAGTTGTAGCCTCAAAATCAGGCAATGTAGAATTGAATACCTTTTTGAAATTATTTAATACATAATTGTATTAAAACATGAACTGTTTGAGCAGCATTACAAGTAAATTTTAAGGCTGACCAGAGCCATACCATTCCAAGATATTAAAAATCAGTTCATAGTTGTGTGTCAGGGCTATAATATCATGCTGACCACATTTTGTGTGAATGTGATGAACCCCCTAGGAAGAGTATTTCAAAGTTTGGTACGTGAAAAAACACTTAAAAACACACAAACTCCAGAATAGCTCACTTCCTGTTTGGAAAAGTTAAGGGATGCAAATGAGAAATGTGTGTGTCTTGAGGAGACCCATATGTATACCATATTCGGTGAATTTACGTGAAAGTATATGTCCACAATATTAGAAAAGAACCATAGGGGGCGCTGCGTAGCCACGCCCAGATGTATGTGGATAAGGATGTGATTGCACTCCAACAGTGAATGTATCTGTAAAATATCAGCCCAATCAGACGATGTAGAACGGAATTAAGCCCACTTCCTGTTTTCGCTCATAACGTGTGTATTGTACGCCTCGCCATTGCCAAACCGTTTGCGATATCAAAAATCCGTTTGGCTTTTAGGGTCAGGCCTATCCTAAGATCATGCTCACTACATTTGGTGTCTGGCATGATGTGTTTTTTATGTGCCTGACCATAGCTATATCATCCCAGTAAATCAAAAATCTGTTTTGTCAGGACCATCCTAGCATCATGCTGACCACATTTACCGTGAATGTCATGAACCCATTGAAAAATAATGCTTAAGAATGCAATATAAGGCTCACTTCCTGTTGCCAGCGGGTGGCGCTTTGCCATTTAGCCTTTATTGGAAAATGGATGAGATTACACTCCAAAAATGAACGTGTGAAGTTTCAGCCACATCAGACAATGTAGAATGAAATAAAAATAAGGTCTTGCTTGCACATTGTGATAACATGCTACAGTCCTGTATGGAGAGCAGAGATTAATTAATTTCCATAGTTTTTACACGGGGAGGTACAATTTATGCTTGAAAAGTCATTAGGCCATAAACATGCACTCAAAATGAAAACAATTGGCTTCAAGAAACTATTCAAATTCATTGTGGCTGCAGCGGGGATCGAACGGCTGAATTTGCGTGCCTTAATCCACCGCCCTAACCATTACGCTATACTGCCCGCTTATACACGGGTGCCATCTATTGGCCAAATGTCTCCTTTTATCTTGGTTTAATAATTTCTCTACGAAGTGTCGGATAATATTGCACGAAACGTCTAGTTAACCAGCATCATTCTTTTCCATTTCACTGGTAATTATGCTGCCTGAAACGCATTTGTTCAGCCAAATCTAAAAGAGATGCCAACTCTATGCCCTCAATACAGTATTTTCATATTAATTTACCATTCCTAGCGAAATTGTATGTTCTCTTAATTCGTGTTTAATGACAAGCCTAATAAACTAACATAGCTGGCGATTTAACTGAAAGTTTTCTATTCATGTAAACCAACGTAGCTGACCTGTTTTTTGACTCACACAGACAGTGGACTGGCTGGCTGCTGTTAGCCCGTGCGTGTCATCTCGCAACGACCTGCATGTGATACCTTTGTTGAACAAAACGGTCTCATGTTAACACAGCGTTCGAGCAGAGCCACCTCAGACGCTAAAGTTTCTTTTTGACTTCATGTGTTAATCTTTTACAGCGACGCAGTTAGTCTGTGAGTAGAACAGATTGTGTAGACAACTTCACTGTTTCCACAAAGGAACCAAAAATGTGCTTTTTAACAGGACTTAACAGGTCAGTGTAATGATATAAATGCTAGCATTCGATTATGGTCAACGGTACCGAAAATGCCCGTTGCACCAGCCATCATAACAAATGTCCCAATACAGGATCGATTTAAACCTCTATATATTTTTATTTCACGTTGACAGTGTAGGCTATTATGTGTATTCCGACGCGAATTACATTTAATTGGGTTACGGCATTCACTTCAATCGAATGAAGTCAAATAGAAACGGCTCGAATTCCTTAATAAGGCTTCTTGGTTTTCAAGCCAACTTTCCGAACAGCTGTTTTGTATTGAGTCCTTAAAATGCTACAACACGGTTTTTTATAAACCAAATAACATTGAACGTCATTGCAAGATATGCATTATATGTGTTAATCTTTGAAATATATGATACTTTCCTGCCAGTAAAAGCCTGTCTTTTATTTTAGTTATTCAATCCATAAAATTAAGGTGGATGAGAAAAAACGTTGCTGTGGGCTGGGTGTTGTCAGTACATTTTGTCACGTAGGCTGCCGCTGTTACTCATACATCGTTATGGTTACTGGCTCGCAAAAAGAAACAAAACTTGTATTTGAGAAATCACTTGAGAAACAATACCAAGTTTTGCCAGTAGATGGCAGTCGCGTATTAGAAATGGGAGAGTCATTTGCGACTTGCCTTGAAGTTTTAAGACTGGATATAATGAGTCTCCAGCGAAAATAGTGAACTATTATTGCTTAATGGATGTGATGACACTCCAACAATGAACATATATGAAAAGTTGTAGCCTCAAAATCAGGCAATGTAGAATTTAATACCTTTTTGAAATTATTTAATACATAATTGTATTAAAACATGAACTGTTTGGGCAGCATTACAAGTTAATTTTAAGGCTGACCATAGCCATACCATTCCAAGATATTAAAAATCAGTTCATAGTTGTGTGTCAGGGCTATAATATCATGCTGACCACATTTTGTGTGAATGTGATGAACCCCCTAGGAAGAGTATTTCAAAGTTTGGTACGTGAAAAAACACTTAAAAACACACAAAATCCAAAATAGCTCACTTCCTGTTGGGAAAAGTTAAGGGATGCAAATGAGAAATGTGTGTGTCTTGAGGAGACCCTTATGCCTTCCAGACGTGGTGCATTTACGTGAAAGTATATGTCCACAATATTAGAAAAAAGCCATAGGGGGCGCTGTGTAGCCACGCCCAGATGAATGTGGATATGGATGTGATTGCACTCCAAAAGTGAATATATTTGTAAAATATCAGCCCGATCAGATGATGTAGAACGGAATTAAGCCCACTTCCTGTTTTTGGGCGTAACGTGTGTATTATACGCCTCGCCATTGCCAAACCGTTTGAGATATCAAAAATCCTTTCGTCATTTAGGGTCAGGACTATTCTACGATCATGATCTCTACATTTGGTGTGAATGTGATGAATACCTTAGCAGGAACGCATACAAACATGATAAAAACCTCACGTCCGTTGCCAGATGGTGGCGCTATAACATTGATTTCTTCTTGGTATTTGGATGTGATTACACTCTAACAGTGAACATATTTGTAAAATATCAGCCAGATCAGACAATGTAGACCATGAATTTATGGCAACTTCCTGTTGGCGCGGCGTGACATGAAAATTGTACGCCTCGCCATGACCATACCGTTTGAGATATCAAAAATATCCTTTGGAATTAGTATCATGACTATCCTGAGACCAATTTGACTACATTTCGTGTGAATGCAATGAACCCCCTAGGAGGAGTACTTAAAAGTGTAGTACGTGTAAAATGCACAAAATTCAAAATGGCTGACTTCCTGTTTACATATTTGATTCGATGCGAATGAGAAATGTGTTTGTCCAGAGGAGTCCCACATGCATACCAAATTAGGTGAAGGTAGCTCAAAGTGCCTGTCCACAATAGAAGACAAAGCATTAGGGGGCGCTGTGGAGTCCCTTGGCCACGCCCAGGTCTGAGCATCTGATACATCCTGAAAGCCTACACTTCTCATGTGTGTGCAAAATTCTGTGAGTTTCCATCCATGGCAAGCACCTCAAAAATGCAAAATACATTGAAAAAAAAGAGAATAATAATTATAGGGGGCGCTGTCTAGCCACACCCCGATTGATATGTATATATCTGATATTGTACTGCTACAATGAACATATTTGTAAAATATCAGCCAGATCGGACGATGTCGAAAAAAAAGTCATTTTTTTGCACGCAATATGTGTACTGTACGACTCGCCATTTCCATACCGTTTGAGATATCAAAAATCCCTTCACAACTTAGCGTAAGGACTATCTTACGATCATGCTGACCGCATTTGGTGTGAATGTGCTGAATGCCCTAGCAGGAAGGCATTCAAATATGTTAAAGACCTCACTTCCTATTGCCAGATGGTGGCGCTATAACACTGACCTGTTCTTGGGATATGGATGTGATTACACTCCAACAATAAACAAATTTCTAAAATATCAGCCAGATCAGACAATGTAGACCATGAAATTATGGCCACTTCCTGTTGGCGTGGCGTGACATAAAAATTGTAATCCTCCCCGTGACTGTCCCGTTTGAGCTATCAAAAATATCCTGGCAATTTAGCATCATGACTATCCTGAGACCATTCTGACCACAGTTGGTGTGAATGCGATGAACCCCCTAGGAGGAGTACTTAAAAGTGTAGTACGTGTAAAACTCAGAAAATCCAAAATGGCTGACTTCCTGTTTGGATATTTGATTAGATCCGAATGAGAAATGTGTTTGGACCGAGGAGCGCTATTTGGCCACCAAATTAAGTGCAGGTAGCTCAAAGTGCCTGCCCACAATAGAAGACAATGCGATAGGGGGCGCTGTGGAGTCCCTCGGCCACGCCCAGGTCTGAGCATCTGAGAGCTCCTGACAGCAACCACTTCTGATGTGTGTGCAAAATGTCAAGACTTTTTACGCATGGCAAGGCCCTCAAAAAAGCCCATTTGCCTGATGAAAAAGAATAATAATAATAAATATAGCTGCAAGCAGCAATGAACGGGCCCAAGCACCATGGGGGCAACCGCCTTGGTGGCATAGTTCTGCCAATGACATGTTTCACAACATGTACACACTTTGGAAATAATCACCTTCCTGGACAACGTATAGTGTGCACAGGAATTCCCTTTTTATCAATGAAGATGTTGGCGCTGCTATTGGAACGCATCAATGATAAAAGCCTCACTTCCTATTGCCAGATGGTGGCGCTATATTATTGAGCCATGTATGGTTTTTGAATTTGATTACACTCCAGAAATAAACATATTTGTACATTTTCAGCCACATCGGAAGACGTTGAGCGAAATTAAGGTCAATTCCTGTTTCCAGATGATGCTGCTTTAACATTGAGTCGTTTTTGGAATATGGATTTGATTCCACTCCAACACTGAGCATCTGTGTAAAGTTGCAGTCACATCAGACATTGGAGAATTTAAGTATGACCACTTCCTGTTTGTCTGGCATGATGTGTTTTTTATGTGCCTGACCATAGCTATATCATCCCAGTAAATCAAAAATCTGTTTTGTCAGGACCATCCTAGCATCATGCTGACCACATTTACCGTGAATGTCATGAACCCATTGAAAAATAATGCTTAAGAATGCAATATAAGGCTCACTTCCTGTTGCCAGCGGGTGGCGCTTTGCCATTGAGCCTTTATTGGAAAATGGATGAGATTACACTCCAAAAATGAACATGTGTGAAGTTTCTGCCACATCAGACAATGTAGAATGAAACAAAAATTACTTCTTGCTTGCACATTGTAATAATATGCACCAGTCCTGTATGGAGAGCAGAGATGAATTAATTTCAATAGATTTTACAGCGGGAGGCACAATTTACGCTTGAGAAGTCATTCGGTTATAAATATGCACTCAAAATAAAACCATTGGCGTAAAGAAACTATTCAACTTTATTGTGGCCGCACCGGGGATGGAACCGAGGACCTTGCATGTCTTAATCCACTGTCTGAACCATTAAGCTATACTGCCCTCTTATACACGTCCGCCATCTATTGGCCAAAAGTTGTATGTTTCCTTTTATCTTGGTTAAATAATTTCTCTCCTAAGTGTCGGATAATATTGCAATAACCGTCTAGTTAGCCAGCATCATTCTTTTCCATTTCACCGGTAATTATGCTGCCTGAAACACATTTGTTCAGCCAAATCTAAAGGAGATGCCAAGTCTCTGCCCTCAATCCGGTATTTTCATATTAAGTCAAAAATTCCTAGCGAAATTGTATGTTCTCTTAATTCGTGTTTAATGACAAGCAAAATAAACTAACATATCTGGCGATTTAACTGAAAGTTTTCTATTCATGTAAACAAACGTAGCTGACCTGTTTTTTGACTCACACAGACAGTGGACAGGCTGGCTGCTGTTAGCCAACGACCTGCATGCCATACCTTTTTTGAACATAACGGTCTCATGTTAACACAGAGTTCGACCAGAGCCATCTCAAACGTTAACGTTTCTTTTTGACTTTTGACTCTTTTAAATATATGCTACTCTCCTGCCAGTTAAAGACAGTCATTAAATGTCTTTAATATTTATTTCAGATATTCTATTCATATAATGAAAATAGATGCAAAGAAACGTCGGGCTGGGTGTTGTCAATACATTTTGTCACGTAGGCTGCAGCTGTAAATCATACATCGTTATGCCTACTGCTGCTAGAAAAAAACAAAAACCTATCGTTGAAAAATCACTTGAAGGAAGAAAAAAAAAAGTACCACTTTCAGCAAATAAATGGAATCCCCGTATCAGAAATGGGGGGAAGTTACAGCGACGCAGTTAGTCTGTGAGTAGAATAGATTATGTAGACAACTTCACTGTTTCCACAAAGGAACCAAAAATGTGCTTTTTAACAGGACTTGGTCAGTGTAATGATATAAATGCTAGCATTCGATTATGGTCAACGGTACCGAAAATGCCCGTTGCACCAGCCATCATAACAAATGTCCCAATATAGGATCGATTTAAACCTCTATATATTTTTATTTCACGTTCACAGTGTAGGCGATTGTGTGTATTCCGACGCGAATTACATTTAATTGGGTTACGGCATTCACTTCAATCGAATGAAGTCAAATAGAAACGGCTCGAATTCTTTAATAACGCTTCTTGGTTTTCAAGCCAACTTTCCGAACAGCTGTTTTGTATTGAGTCCTTAAAATGCTACAACACGGTTTTTTATAAACCAAATAACATTGAACGTCATTGCAAGATATATACAATACCAACTTTTGCCAGTAGATGGCAGTCGCGTATTAGAAATGGGAGAGTCATTTGCGACTTGCGTTGAAGTTTTAAGACTGGATATAATGAGTCTCCAGCGAAAATAGTGAACTATTATTGCTTAATGGATGTGATGACACTCCAACAATGAACATATGTGAAAAGTTGTAGCCTCAAAATCAGGCAATGTAGAATTTAATACCTTTTTGAAATTATTTAATACATAATTTTATTAAAACATGAACTGTTTGGGCAGCATTACAAGTTAATTTTAAGGCTGACCATAGCCATACCATTCCAAGATATTAAAAATCAGTTCATAGTTGTGTGTCAGGGCTATAGTATCAGGCTGACCACATTTTGTGTGAATGTGATGAACCCCCTAGGAAGAGTATTTCAAAGTTTGGTACGTGAAAAAACACTTAAAAACACACAAAATCCAAAATAGCTCACTTCCTGTTGGGAAAAGTTAAGGGATGCAAATGAGAAATGTGTGTGTCTTGAGGAGACCCTTATGTCTACCAGACGTGGTGCATTTACGTGAAAGTATATGTCCACAATATTAGAAAAAAGCCATAGGGGGCGCTGTGTAGCCACGCCCAGATGAATGTGGATATGGATGTGATTGCACTCCAAAAGTGAATATATTTGTAAAATATCAGCCCGATCAGATGATGTAGAACGGAATTAAGCCCACTTCCTGTTTTTGGGCGTAACGTGTGTATTATAAGCCTCGCCATTGCCAAACCGTTTGAGATATCAAAAATCCTTTCGTCATTTAGGGTCAGGACTATTCTAAGATCATGATGACTACATTTGGTGTGAATGTGATGAATACCCTAGCAGGAACGCATACAAACATGATAAAAACCTCACTTCCGTTGCCAGATGGTGGCGCTATAACATTGATTTCTTCTTGGTATTTGGATGTGATTACACTCTAACAGTGAACATATTTGTAAAATATCAGCCAGATCAGACAATGTAGAGCATGAATTTATGGCTACTTCCTGTTGGCGCGGCGTGACATGAAAATTGTACGCCTCGCCATGACCATACCGTTTGAGATATCAAAAATATCCTTTGGAATTAGTATCATGAATATCCTGAGACCACTTTGACCACATTTCGTGTGAATGCAATGAACCCCCTAGGAGGAGTACTTAAAAGTGTAGTACGTGTAAAATGCACAAAATTCAAAATGGCTGACTTCCTGTTCACATATTTGATTCGATGCGAAAGAGAAATGTGTTTGTCCAGAGGAGCCCCATATGCATACCAAATTAGGTGAAGGTAGCTCAAAGTGCCTGTCCACAATAGAAGACAAAGCATTAGGGGGCGCTGTGGAGTCCCTCGGCCACGCCCAGGTCTGAGCATCTGATACATCCTGACAGCCAACACTTCTCATGTGTGTGCAAAATTCCGTGAGTTTCCATCTATGGCAAGCACCTCAAAAATGCTAAATACATTGAAAAAAAAGAGAATAATAATTATAGGGGGCGCTGTCTAGCCACGCCCCGATTGATATGTATATATTTCATATTGTACTCCAACAGTGAACATATTTGTAAAATATCAGCCAGATCGGACGATGTCGAAAAAAAAGTCATTTTTTTGCACGAAATATGTGTACTGTACGACTCGCCATTTCCATACCGTTTGAGATATCAAAAATCCCTTCACAGCTTATGGTCATGACTATCCTAAAATCATGCTGACCACATTCCGTGTGAATGTGATGAATGCCCTAGCAGGAAGGCATACAAATATGATAAAGACCTCACTTCCTGTTGCCAGAAGGTGGCGCTATAACATTGACCCGTTCTTGGGATATGGATGTGATTATACTCCAACAATAAACATATTTCTAAAATATCAGCCAGATCAGACGATGTAGACCATGAAATTATGACCACTTCCTGTTGGCGCGGCGTGACATAAAAATTGCACGCCTCGCCATGACCATCCCGTTTGACCTATCAAAAATATCCTGGCAATTTAGCATCATGAATATCCTGAGACCATTCTGACCACAGTTGGTGTGAATGCGATGAACCCCCTAGGAGGAGTACGTAAAAGTGTAGTACGTGTGAAACACACAAAATCCAAAATGGCTCACTTCCTGTTCGCATATTTGCATCAATGCGAATGAGAAATGTGTTTGAATTGAGGAGCCACACATGGTTACCAAATTAGTTTCATGTAGTTCAAAGTTCCTGCCCACAATAGACAACAATGCAATGGGGGGGGGGGGTCAGCGCAATAGGGGGCGCTGTGGAGTCCCTCGGCCACACCCAGGTCTGAGCATCTGATAGATCCTGACGGCCACCACTTCTGATGTGTCTGCAAAATTTCAAGACTTTTTAGCCATGGGAAGGCCCTCAAAAATGCCCATTTGACGGAAGAGAAAGAATAATAATAATAATAATAATAATAATAATAATAATAATAATAATAATAATAATAATCCTTCCAATAACAATAGGGTCCTTCGCACCCTACGGTGCTTGGGCCCTAATAATAATAATAATAATAATAATAATAATAATAATAATCCTTCCAATAACAATAGGGTCCTTCGCACCCTACGGTGCTTGGGCCCTAATAATAATAATAATAATAATAATAATAATAATCCTTCCAATAACAATAGGGTCCTTCGCACCCTACGGTGCTTGGGCCCTAAATATAGCTGCAAGCAGCAATGAACGGGCCCAAGCACCATGGGCGCAACCGCCTTGGTGGCACAGTTGTGCCAATGACATTTTTCACAATATGTACACACTTTGGAAATAATCACCTTCCTGGACAACGAATAGTGTGCAGAGGAATTCCCCTTTGATCAATGAAGATGTTGGTGTTGCTATTGGAATGCATCAATGATATGAGACTCACTTCCTGTTGCCATATGGTGGCGCTATATTATTGAGCCGTGTATGGTTTTTGAATTTGATTACACTCCAATAATAAATCTATTTATAAATTTTCAGCCACATCGGAAGATGTTGAGTGAAATTAAAGCCACTTCCTGTTGCCAGATGCTGGCGCTATAATATTGAGCCGTGTATGGTTTATGGATTTGATTACACTCCAATAATTAACATATTTGTACATTTTCAGCCAAATTGGAAGATGTCAAGTAAAATTAAAGCCACTTCCTGTTGCCAGATGGTGGCGCTATGCCATTGAGCCTGTCTTGGTATATTGATGAGATTACACTCCAAAAATGAACATGTGTGAAGTTTTTGCCACATCAGACAATGTAGAATGAAACAAAAATTACTTCTTGCTTGCACATTGTGATAACATGCTACAGTCCTGTATGGAGAGCAGAGATTAATTAATTTCCATAGTTTTTACACGGGGAGGCACAATTTACGCTTGAGAAGTCATTCGGCCATAAATATGCACTCAAAATGAAAACAATTGGCTTCAAGAACCTATTCAAATTCATTGTGGCTGCAGCGGGGATCGAACGGCTGAATTTGCGTGCCTTAATCCACCGCCCTAACCATTACGCTATACTGCCCGCTTATACACGGGTGCCATCTATTGGCCAAATGTCTCCTTTTATCTTGGTTTAATTATTTCTCTACGAAGTGTCGGATAATATTGCACGAAACGTCTAGTTAACCAGCATCATTCTTTTCCATTTCACTGGTAATTATGCTGCCTGAAACGCATTTGTTCAGCCAAATCTAAAAGAGATGCCAACTCTCTGCCCTCAATACAGTATTTTCATATTAATTTACCATTCCTAGCGAAATTGTATGTTCTCTTAATTCGTGTTTAATGACAAGCCTAATAAACTAACATAGCTGGCGATTTAACTGAAAGTTTTCTATTCATGTAAACCAACGTAGCTGACCTGTTTTTTGACTCACACAGACAGTGGACTGGCTGGCTGCTGTTAGCCCGTGCGTGTCATCTCCCAACGACCTGCATGTGATACCTTTGTTGAACAAAACGGTCTCATGTTAACACAGCGTTCGAGCAGAGCCACCTCAGACGCTAAAGTTTCTTTTTGACTTCATGTGTTAATCTTTTAAAAATATGATACTCTCCTGCCAGTTAAAGCCTGTCTTTAAGTCTTTAAATGTCTTTCATATTTCTTTTAGTTATTCAATTCATGTAATGAAAATAGATGCAAAGAAACGTCGGGCTGGGTGTTGTCAATACATTTTGTCACGTAGGCTGCAGCTGTAAATCATACATCGTTATGCCTACTGGCTCGCTAGAAAAAAACAAAAACCTATCGTTGAAAAATCACTTGAAGGAAGAAAAAAATGAAAGTACCTCTTTCTGCCAATTAATTGAATCGCCGTATCAGAAATGGGGGGAAGTTACAGCGACGCAGTTAGTCTGTGAGTAGAACAGATTGTGTAGACAACTTCACTGTTTCCACAAAGGAACCAAAAATGTGCTTTTTAACAGGACTTGGTCAGTGTAATGATATAAATGCTAGCATTCGATTATGGTCAACGGTACCGAAAATGCCCGTTGCACCAGCCATCATAACAAATGTCCCAATACAGGATCAATTTAAACCTCTATATATTTTTATTTCACGTTGACAGTGTAGGCTATTATGTGTATTCCGACGCGAATTACATTTAATTGGGTTACGGCATTCACTTCAATCGAATGAAGTCAAATAGAAACGGCTCGAATTCCTTAATAAGGCTTCTTGGTTTTCAAGCCAACTTTCCGAACAGCTGTTTTGTATTGAATCCTTAAAATGCTACAATACGGTTTTTTAAAAATCCAAATAACATTGAACGTCAAAGCAATACATGCATTATATGTGTTAATCTTTTAAATATATGATACTTTCCTGCCAGTAAAAGCCTGTTTTTATTTTAGTTATTCAATGAGTTAATTAAGATAGATGAGAAAAAACGTTGCTGTGGGCTGGGTGTTTTCAGTACATTTTGTCATGTAGGCTGCCGCTGTTACTCATACATCGTTATGGTTACTGGCTCGCAAAAAGAAACAAAACTTGTCGTTGAGAAATCACTTCATCCAAGAAAGAGAAACCATACCGAAAATTAGAAAGAATACTAACCTTTGCCACTAGATGGCAGTCGCGTATTAGAAATGGGAGAGTCAGTTGCGGCTTGCGTTGAAGTTTTAAGACTGGAGATAATGAGTCTCCAGCGAAAATAGTAAACTATTATTGCTTAATGGATGTGATGACACTCCAACAATGAACATATGTGAAAAGATGTAGCCTCAAAATCAGGCAATGTAGAATTTAATACCTTTTTGAAATTATTTAATATATAATTTTCCTATTTGGGCAGCATTACAAGTTAATTTTAAGGCTGACCATAGCCATACCATTCCAAGATATTAAAAATCAGTTCATAGTTGTGTGTCAGGGCTATAATATCATGCTGACCACATTTTGTGTGAATGTGATGAACCCCCTAGGAAGAGTATTTCAAAGTTTGGTACGTGAAAAAACACTTAAAAACACACAAAATCCAAAATAGCTCACTTCCTGTTGGGAAAAGTTAAGGGATGCAAATGAGAAATGTGTGTGTCTTGAGGAGACCCTTATGCCTACCAGACGTGGTGCATTTACGTGAAAGTATATGTCCACAATATTAGAAAAAAGCCATAGGGGGCGCTGTGTAGCCACGCCCAGATGAATGTGGATATGGATGTGATTGCACTCCAAAAGTGAATATATTTGTAAAATATCAGCCCGATCAGATGATGTAGAACGGAATTAAGCCCACTTCCTGTTTTTGGGCGTAACGTGTGTATTATACGCCTCGCCATTGCCAAACCGTTTGAGATACCAAAAATCCTTTCGTCATTTAGGGTCAGGACTATTCTAAGATCATGATGACTACATTTGGTGTGAATGTGATGAATACCTTAGCAGGAACGCATACAAACATGATAAAAACCTCACGTCCGTTGCCAGATGGTGGCGCTATAACATTGATTTCTTCTTGGTATTTGGATGTGATTACACTCTAACAGTGAACATATTTGTAAAATATCAGCCAGATCAGACAATGTAGACCATGAATTTATGGCAACTTCCTGTTGGCGCGGCGTAACATGAAAATTGTACGCCTCGCCATGACCATACCGTTTGAGATATAAAAAATATCCTTTGGAATTAGTATCAAGACTATCCTGAGACCACTTTGACCACATTTCGTGTGAATGCAATGAACCCCCTAGGAGGAGTACTTAAAAGTGTAGTACGTGTAAAATTCACAAAATTCAAAATGGCTGACTTCCTGTTTACATATTTGATTCGATGCGAATGAGAAATGTGTTTGTCCAGAGGAGCCCCACATGCCTACAAAACTAGGTGAAGGTAGCTCAAAGTGCCTGTCCACAATAGAAGACAAGGCATTAGGGGGCGCTGTGGAGTCCCTTGGCCACGCCCAGGTCTGAGCATCTGATACATCCTGACAGCCAACACTTCTCATGTGTGTGCAAAATTCTGTGAGTTTCCATCCATGGCAAGAACCTCAAAAATGCAAAATACATTGAAAAAAAAGAGAATAATAATTATAGGGGGCGCTGTCTAGCCACGCCCCGATTGATATGTATATATCTGATATTGTACTGCTACAGTGAACATATTTGTAAAATATCAGCCAGATCGGACGATGTCGAAAAAAAAGTCATTTTTTTGCACGCAATATGTGTACTGTACGACTCGCCATTTCCATACCGTTTGAGATATCAAAAATCCCTTCACAGCTTATGGTCATGACTATCCTAAGATCATGCTGACCACATTTCGTGTGAATGTGATGAATGCCCTAGCAGGAATGCATACAAATATGTTAAAGACCTCACTTCCTGTTGCCAGATGGTGGCGCTATAACATTGACCTGTTCTTGGGATATGGATGTGATTACACTCCAACATTAAACAAATTTCTAAAATATCAGCCAGATCAGACAATGTAGACCATGAAATTATGGCCACTTCCTGTTGGCGCGGCGTGACATAAAAATTGTACTCCTCCCCATGACCGTCCCGTTTGAACTATCAAAAATATCCTGGCAATTTAGCATCATGACTATCCTGAGACCATTCTGACCACCGTTGGTGTGAATGCGATGAACCCCCTAGGAGGAGTACTTAAAAGTGTAGTACGTGTAAAACTCAGAAAATCCAAAATGGCTGACTTCCTGTTTGGATATTTGATTAGATCCGAATGAGAAATGTGTTTGGACCGAGGAGCGCTATATGGCCACCAAATTAGGTGCAGGTAGCTCAAAGTGCCTGCCCACAATAGAAGACAATGCGATAGGGGGCGCTGTGGAGTCCCTCGGCCACGCCCAGGTCTGAGCATCTGAGAGCTCCTGACAGCAACCACTTCTGATGTGTGTGCAAAATGTCAAGACTTTTTACGCATGGCAAGGCCCTCAAAAAATCCCATTTGCCTGAAGAAAAAGAATAATAATAATAAATATAGCTGCAAGCAGCAATGAACGGGCCCAAGCACCATGGGCGCAACCGCCTTGGTGGCATAGTTGTGCCAATGACATGTTTCACAATATGTACACACTTTGGAAATAATCACCTTCCTGGACAACGTATAGTGTGCACAGGAATTCCCCTTTGATCAATGAAGATGTTGCTGCTGCTATTGGAATGCATCAATGATATAAGCCTCACTTCCTATTGCCAGATGGTGGCGCTATAATATTGAGCCATTTATGGTTTTTGAATTTGATTACACTCCAATAATAAACCTTTTTCCAAATTTTCAGCCACATCGGAAGATGTTCAGCAAAATTAAGGTAAATTCCTGTTTCCAGATGGTGGCGCTATAACATTGAGTCGCTTTTGGAATACGTATGTGATTACAGTCCAACAACGAACATATCTGTGTAATATCGGGCAGATCAGATGATCTACAATGAAATTACGACCATTTCCTGTTGGCGCGGCGAGACCTAAAATTGTGAACATGTTTGAAGTTTCAGCCTCATCAGACAATGTAGAATGAAATAAAAACAACTTCTTGCTAGCACATTGTGATATTGTGACATTGTGTCTGGAGAGCAGAGATTAATTAATTTCCATAGATTTTACAGCGGGAGGTACAATTTATGCTTGAATAGTCATTCGGTTATAAATATGCACTCAAAATAAAACCATTGGCTTAAAGAAACTATTCAACTTTATTGTGCTTTACTGTGTTTTTACTGAACCATTAATAAACTATACTGCCCTCTTATACACGTACGCCATCTATTGGCCAAAAGTTGTATGTTTCCTTTTATCTTGGTTAAATAATTTCTCTATGAAGTGTCTGATAATATTGCATTAAACGTCTCGTTAGCCAGCATCATTCTTTTCCATTTCACCGGTAATTATGCTGCCTGAAACGCATTTGTTCAGCCAAATCTAAAGGAGATGCCAAGTCTCTGCCCTCAATCCGGTATTTTCATATTAAGTCAAAAATTCCTCGCGAAATTGTATGTTCTCTTAATTCGTGTTTAATGACAAGCAAAATAAACTAACATAGCTGGCGATTTAACTGAAAGTTTTCTATTCATGTAAACCAACGTAGCTGACCTGTTTTTTGACTCACACAGACAGTGGACAGGCTGGCTGCTGTTAGCCCATGCCTGTCATCTCGCAAGGACCTGCATGCGATACCTTTGTTGAACATAACGGTCTCATGTTAACACAGAGTTCGACCAGAGCCACCTCAAACGCTCACGTTTCTTTTTGACTTCATGTGTTACCCTTTTAAATATATGATACTCTCCTGCCAGTTAAAGACAGTCATTAAATGTCTTTAATATTTATTTCAGATATTCAATTCATATAATGAAAATAGATGCAAAGAAACGTCGGGCTGGGTGTTGTCAATACATCAGCTGCAGCTGTAAATCATACATCGTTATGCCTACTGCTGCTAGAAAAAAACAAAAACCTATCGTTGAAAAATCACTTGAAGGAAGAAAAAAATAAAAGTACCACTTTCTGCAAATAAATGGAATCCCCGTATCAGAAATGGGGGGAAGTTACAGCGACGCAGTTAGTCTGTGAGTAGAATAGATTATGTAGACAACTTCACTGTTTCCACAAAGGAACCAAAAATGTGCTTTTTAACAGGACTTGGTCAGTGTAATGATATAAATGCTAGCATTCGATTATGGTCAACGGTACCGAAAATGCCAGTTGCACCAGCCATCATAACAAATGTCCCAATATAGGATCGATTTAAACCTCTATATATTTTTATTTCACGTTGACAGTGTAGGCTATTATGTGTATTCCGGCATTCGGCATTACGGCATTCACTTCAACCGAATGAAGTCAAATAGAAACGGCTCGAATTCCTTAATAAGGCTTCTTGGTTTTCAAGCTAACTTTCCGAACAGCTGTTTTGTATTGAGTACTTAAAATGCTACAACACGGTTTTTTATAAACCAAATAACATTGAACGTCATTGCAAGATATATACAATACCAACTTTTGCCAGTAGATGGCAGTCGCGTATTAGAAATGGGAGAGTCATTTGCGACTTGCGTTGAAGTTTTAAGACTGGATATAATGAGTCTCCAGCGAAAATAGTGAACTATTATTGCTTAATGGATGTGATGACACTCCAACAATGAACATATGTGAAAAGTTGTTGCCTCAAAATCAGGCAATGTAGAATTTAATACCTTTTTGAAATTATTTACTACATAATTGTATTAAAACATGAACTGTTTGGGCAGCATTACAAGTTAATTTTAAGGCTGACCATAGCCATACCATTCCAAGATATTAAAAATCAGTTTATAGTTGTGTGTCAGGGCTATAATATCATGCTGACCACATTTTGTGTGAATGTGATGAACCCCCTAGGAAGAGTATTTCAAACTTAGGTACGTGAAAAAACACTTAAAAACACACAAAATCCAAAATAGCTCACTTCCTGTTGGGAAAAGTTAAGGGATGCAAATGAGAAATGTGTGTGTCTTGAGGAGACCCTTATGCCTACCAGACGTGGTGCATTTACGTGAAAGTATATGTCCACAATATTAGAAAAAAGCCATAGGGGGCGCTGTGTAGCCACGCCCAGATGAATGTGGATATGGATGTGATTGCACTCCAAAAGTGAATATATTTGTAAAATATCAGCCCGATCAGATGATGTAGAACGGAATTAAGCCCACTTCCTGTTTTTGGGCGTAACGTGTGTATTATACGCCTCGCCATTGCCAAACCGTTTGAGATATCAAAAATCCTTACGTCATTTAGGGTCAGGACTATTCTAAGATCATGATGACTACATTTGGTGTGAATGTGATGAATACCCTAGCAGGAACGCATACAAACATGATAAAAACCTCACTTCCGTTGCCACATGGTGGCGCTATAACATTGATTTCTTCTTGGTATATGGTTCTGATTACACTCTAACAGTGAACATATTCGTAAAATATCAGCCAGATCAGACAATGTAGACCATGAATTTATGGCTACTTCCTGTTGGCGTGGCGTGACATGAAAATTGTACGCCTCGCCATGACCATACCGTTTGAGATATCAAAAATATCCTTCGGAATTAGTATCATGACTATCCTGAGACCAATTTGACCACAATTCGTGTGAATGCAATGAACCCCCTAGGAGGAGTACTTAAAAGTGTAGTACGTGTAAAATGCACAAAATTCAAAATGGCTGACTTTCTGTTCACATATTTGATTCGATGCGAATGAGAAATGTGTTTGTCCAGAGGAGGCCCACATGCATACCAAATTAGGTGAAGGTAGCTCAAAGTGCCTGTCCACAATAGAAGACAAAGCATTAGGGGGCGCTGTGGAGTCCCTCGGCCACGCCCAGGTCTGAGCATCTGATACATCCTGACAGCCAACACTTCTCATGTGTGTGCAAAATGTCAAGACTTTTTACGCATGGCAAGGCCCTCAAAAAAGCCCATTTGCCTGAAGAAAAATAATAATAATAATAATAATAATAATAATAATAATAATCTTTACAATAACAATAGGGTCCTTCGCACCCTACGGTGCTTGGGCCCTAATAATAATAATAATAATAATAATAATAATAATCCTTCCAATAACAATAGGGTCCTTCGCACCCTACGGTGCTTGGGCCCTAATAATAATAATAATAATAATAATAATAATAATAATAATAATAATCCTTCCAATAACAATAGGGTCCTTCGCACCCTACGGTGCTTGGGCCCTAATAATAATAATAATAATAATAATAATAATAATAATCCTTCCAATAACAATAGGGTCCTTCGCACCCTACGGTGCTTGGGCCCTAAATATAGCTGCAAGCAGCAATGAACGGGCCCAAGCACCATGGGCGCAGCCGCCTTGGTGGCATAGTTGTGCCAATGACATGTTTCACAACATGTACACACTTTGGAAATAATCACCTTCCTGGACAACGTATAGTGTGCACAGGAATTCCCCTTTGATCAATGAAGATGTTGGTGCTGCTATTGGAATGCATCAATGATATAAGCCTCACTTCCTGTTGCCAGATGCTGGCGCTATGATATTGAACCATGTATGGTTTTTGAATTTGATTACACTCCAATAATAAACCTATTTCTAAATTCTAAGCCACATCAGAAGATGTTGAGTGAAATTAAGGCCGCTTCCTGTTGCCAGCAGGTGGCGATGTGACATTGAGCATTTATTGGAACATGGATGTGATTATAATCCAACATGGAACATATCTCTAAAGCAGGGGTCACCAACACGGTGCCCGCGGGCACCAGGTCGCCCCCAAGGACCACATGAGCCGCCCGCAGGCCTGTTCTAAAAATAGCACAACTCACTAGTGAGCTGCATCTAAAATTTAATTTTATTCTGTTGCTATTTTTTTAAATCACACTTGCATTTATATAGATTTAAAAATGACAATATCTTAAAAATATGTTTACTATCCATGAAGTTGAAAAGTTTAGGTGAACTCTGACCTACTCTAGTTCAAAGGTCAGTATTGTGCACGTGACAAAACAAACTGGTAGCGCTTAGTATGACTCAGTACCCATGAAGTAGCTCTCAGTTTCAAAAAGGTTGGTGACCCCTGCTCTAAAGCGTCAGCAAAATCAGACGATGTGAAATGAAATGAAGCCACACTTCCTGTTCCCAGGAGGTGGTGCTATGCCATTGAGCCTTTATTGGGATATGGATGAGATTACATTCCAAAAATGAACATGAGTGAAGTTTCAGCCACATGAGACAATGTAGAATGAAACAAAAATAACTTCTAGCTTGAACATTGTGATAACATGCTACAGTCCTGTATGGAGAGCAGAGATTAATTAATTTCCATAGTTTTTACACGGGGAGACACAATTTATGCTTGAAAAGTCATTAGGCTATAGATATGCACTCAAAATAAAACCATTACCTTCAAGAAACTGTTCAATTTTATTGTGGCTGCACCGGGGATGGAACCGCTGAATTTGCGTGCCTTAATCCACCGCCCGAACCATTACGCGGCACTGCACGCTGATACACGGGTGCCATCTATTGGCCAAAAGTTGTATGTTTCCTTTTATCTTGGTTAAATAATTTCTCTCCGAAGTGTCGGATAATATTGCATGAAACGTCTAGTTAGCCAGCATCATTCTTTTCCATTTCACCGGTAATTATGCTGCCTGAAACGCATTTGTTCAGCCAAATCTAAAAGAGATGCCAACTCTCTGCCCTCAATACAGTATTTTCATATTAAGTTACCATTCCTAGCGAAATTGTATGTTCTCTTAATTCGTGTTTAATGACAAGCCTAATAAACAAACATAGCTGGCGATTTAACTGAAAGTTTTATATTCATGTAAACCAACGTAGTTGACGTGTTCTTTGACTCACACAAACAGTGGACAGGTTGGCTGCTGTTACCCCGTGCGTGTCATCTGGCAACGACCTGCATGCGATACCTTTGTTGAACATAACGGTCTCATGTTAACACAGCGTTCGAGCAGAGACACCTCAAACGCTGACGTTTCTTTTTGACTTCATGTGTTCATGTTTTAAATAAATGATACTCTCGTGCCAGTTAAAGCCTGTCTTTAAGTCTTTAAATGTGTTTAATATTTATTTTAGTTATTCAATTCATATAATGAAAATAGATGCAAAGAAACGTCGGGCTGGGTGTTGTCATTACATTTTGTCACGTAGGCTGCAGCTGTAAATCATACATCGTTATGCATACTGGCACGCTATGAAAATAAAAAAAACCTATCGTTGAAAAATCACTTGAAGGAAGAAAAAAATGAAAGTACCATTTTTTGCCAATGAATGGAATCCCCGTATCAGAAATGGGGGAAGTTACAGCGACGCAGTTAGTCTGTGATTAGAGTAGACCGTGTAGACAACTTCACTGTTTCCAGAAGGGAGCTTAAAATATGCTTTTTAACGGTACTTGGTCAGTGTAATGATATAAATGCTAGCATTCGATTATGGTCAACGGTACCGAAAATGCCCGTTGCACCAGCCATCATAACAAATGTCCCAATACAGGATCGATTTAAACCTCTATATATTTTTATTTCACGTTGACAGTGTAGGCTATTATGTGTATTCCGACGCGAATTACATTTAATTGGGTTACGGCATTCACTTCAACCGAATGAAGTCAAATAGAAACGGCTCGAATTCCTTAATAAGGCTTCTTGGTTTTCAAGCCAACTTTCCGAACAGCTGTTTTGTATTGAGTCCTTAAAATGCTACAATACGGTTTTTTTTAAATCCAAATAACATTGAACGTCAAAGCAATATATGCATTATATGTATTAATATTTTAAATATATGATACTTCCCTGCCAGTAAAAGCCTGTTTTTTATTTTAGTTATTCAATCGAGTTAATTAAGATAGATGAGAAAAAACGTTGCTGTGGGCTGGGTGTTTTCAGTACATTTTGTCATGTAGGCTGCCGCTGTTACTCATACATCGTTATGGTTACTGGCTCGCAAAAAGAAACAAAACTTGTCGTTGAGAAATCACTTTATCCAAGAAAGAGAAACCATACCGAAAATTAGAAAGAATACTAACCTTTGCCACTAGATGGCAGTCGCGTATTAGAAATGGGAGAGTCAGTTGCGACTTGAGTTGAAGTTTTAAGACTGGAGATAATGAGTCTCCAGCGAAAATAGTAAACTATTATTGCTTAATGGATGTGATGACACTCCAACAATGAACATATGTGAAAAGATGTAGCCTCAAAATCAGGCAATGTAGAATTTAATACCTTTTTGAAATTATTTAATATATAATTTTCCTATTTGGGCAGCATTACAAGTTAATTTTAAGGCTGACCATAGCCATACCATTCCAAGATATTAAAAATCCAGCCACGCCCAGATGAATGTGGATATGGATGTGATTGCACTCCAAAAGTGAATATATTTCTAAAATATCAGCCCGATCAGATGATGTAGAACGGAATTAAGCCCACTTCCTGTTTTTGGGCGTAACGTGTGTATTATACGCCTCGCCATTGCCAAACCGTTTGAGATATCAAAAATCCTTTTGTCATTTAGGGTCAGGACTATTCTAAGATCATGATGACTACATTTGGTGTGAATGTGATGAATACCTTAGCAGGAACGCATACAAACATGATAAAAACCTCACGTCCGTTGCCAGATGGTGGCGCTATAACATTGATTTCTTCTTGGTATTTGGATGTGATTACACTCTAACAGTGAACATATTTGTAAAATATCAGCCAGATCAGACAATGTAGACCATGAATTTATGGCGACTTCCTGTTGGCGCGGCGTGACATGAAAATTGTACGCCTCGCCATGACCATACCGTTTGAGATATCAAAAATATCCTTTGGAATTAGTATCATGACTATCCTGAGACCACTTTGACCACATTTCGTGTGAATGCAATGAACCCCCAAGGAGTACTTAAAAGTGTAGTACGTGTAAAATGCACAAAATTCAAAATGGCTGACTTCCTGTTTACATATTTGATTCGATGCGAATGAGAAATGTGTTTGTCCAGAGGAGCCCCACATGCATACCAAATTAGGTGAAAATAGCTCCAAGTGCCTGTCCACAATAGAAGACAAAGCATTAGGGGGCGCTGTGGAGTCCCTTGGCCACGCCCAGGTCTGAGCATCTGATACATCCTGACAGCCAACACTTCTCATGTGGGTGCAAAATTCTGTGAGTTTCCATCCATGGCAAGAACCTCAAAAATGCAAAATACATTGAAAAAAAAGAGAATAATAATTATAGGGGGCGCTGTCTAGCCACGTCCCGATTGATATGTATATATCTGATATTGTACTGCTACAGTGAACATATTTGTAAAATATCAGCCAGATCGGACGATGTCGAAAAAAAAGTCATTTTTTTGCACGCAATATGTGTACTGTACGACTCGCCATTTCCATTCCGTTTGAGATATCAAAAATCCCTTCACAACTTAGCGTAAGGACTATCTTAAGATCATGCTGACCGCATTTGGTGTGAATGTGCTGAATGCCCTAGCAGGAATGCATACAAATATGTTAAAGACTTCACTTCCTGTTGCCAGATGGTGGCGCTATAACATTGACCTGTTCTTGGGATATGGATGTGATTACACTCCAACAATAAACAAATTTCTAAAATATCAGCCAGATCAGACAATGTAGACCATGAAATTATGGCCACTTCCTGTTGGCGCGGCGTGACATAAAAATTGTACTCCTCCCCATGACCGTCCCGTTTGAGCTATCAAAAATATCCTGGCAATTTAGCATCATGACTATCCTGAGACCATTCTGACCACCGTCGCTGTGAATGCGATGAACCCCCTAGGAGGAGTACTTAAAAGTGTAGTACGTGTAAAACTCAGAAAATCCAAAATGGCTGACTTCCTGTTTGGATATTTGATTAGATCAGAATGAGAAATGTGTTTGGACCGAGGAGCGCTATATGGCCACCAAATTAGGTGCAGGTAGCTCAAAGTGCCTGCCCACAATAAAAGACAATGCGATAGGGGGCGCTGTGGAGTCCCTCGGCCACGCCCAGGTCTGAGCATCTAATCGATCCTGAAGGTCCTCATTTCTGATGTGTGTGCAAAATTCCCAGACTTTTTATGCATGGCAAGCACCTCAAAAAGGCCCATTTGCATATAGAAAAAAGAATAATAATAATAAATATAGCTGCAAGCAGCAATGAACGGGCCCAAGCACCATGGGCGCAACCGCCTTGGTGGCATAGTTGTGCCAAGAACATGTTTCACAATATGTACACACTTTGGAAATAACCACCTTCTTGGGCAACGTATAATGTGCACAGGAATTCCCCTTTGATCAATGAAGATGTTGGTGCTTCTATTGGAATACATCAATGATATAGGCCTCACTTCCTGTTGCCAGATGGTGGCGCTATAATATTGAGCCGTGTATGGTTTTTGAATTTGATTACACTCCAATAATAATTTCAAAATTTTCAGCCACATCGGAAGATATCGAGTGAAATTAAGGTCAATTCAATGTTCTAGTTTCCAGATGGTGGCGCTATAACATTGAGTCATTTTTGGAATATGGATTTAATTACACTCCAACAATATACATATTTCTAAATTTTCGGCCACATCGGAAGATGCCGAGTAAAATTAAGGCCACTTCCTGTTGCCAGACTGTGGCGCTATAACATTGAGTCATTTTTGGGATATGGATGTGATTACACTCCCACAACGAACATATCTGTGTAATATCAACCAGATCAGACCATCTAGAATGAAATTACGACCACTTCCTCTTGCCGCGGCGAGACCTCAAATTGTACGCCTCGCCATAGCCGTACCGTTTGACATATCAGAAATATCCTTTCAATTTAGCATCAGGATTATCCTGAGACCATTCTCACCACATTTGGTGTGAATGTGATGAACCCCCTAGGAGGAGTATTTCAGAGTTTGGTACGTGTAAAAACACTTAAAAACACAAAAAATCCAGAATAACTCACTTCCTGTTTGGAAAAGTTAAGGGATGCAAATGAGAAATGTGTGTGTCTTGAGGAGACCCATATGCATACCATATTCGGTGAATTTACGTGAAAGTATATGTCCACAATATTAGAAAAGAACCATAGGGGGCGCTGCGTAGCCACGCCCAGATGTATGTGGATATGGATGTGATTGCACTCCAACAGTGAAAATATCTGTAAAATATCAGCGAGATCAGACGATGTGGAACGAAATGACACCCCCTTCCTGTTTTTGCGCGTAAGATTTGTATTTTACGCCTCCCCATTTCCATCCCTTTTGAGATATCAAAATGCCATTCATAATTTAGTGTCAGGACTATCCTAAGATCATGCTGACCACATTTGGTGTGAATGTGATGAATGCTCTAGCAGGAACGCATACAAATATGGTAAAGACCGCACTTCCTGTTGCCAGATGGTGGCGCTATAACATTGAGCCGTTCTTGGCATATGGATGTGATTACACTCCAACAATGAACATATTTGTAAAATATCAGCCAGATCAGATGATGTAAACGACAAAATTATGGCCACTTCCTGTTGGCGCGGCGTGACATAAAAATTGTCCGCCTCGCCATGACCATACCGTTTGAGATATCCAAAATATCCTGGCAATTTAAAACCATGACTATATTGAGACCATTCTTACCTCAGTTGGTGTGAATGCGATGAACGGCCTAGGAGGAGTACTTAAAAGTGTAGTACATGTGAAAACGCACAAAATTCAAAATGGCTGACTTCCTGTTCACATATTTGCATCAATGCGAATGAGAAATGTGTTTGAATTGAGGAGCCACACATGCATACCAAATTAGGTTCATGTAGCTCAAAGTGCCTGCCCACAATAGACAACAATGCGATGGGGGGGGGGGGTGCAGCGCAATAGGGGGCGCTGTGGAGTCCCTCGGCGACACCCATGTGTGAGCATCTGATAGATCCTGACGGCTAACAGTTCTGATGTGTGTGCAAAATTTCAAGACTTTTTAGCCATGGCAAGGCCCTCAAAAATGCCCATTTGACGGAAGAGAAAGAATAATAATAATAATAATAATAATAATCCTTCCAATAACAATAGGGTCCTTCGCACCCTACGGTGCTTGGGCCCTAATAATAATAATAATAATCCTTCCAATAACAATAGGGTTATTGGCATAGTTGTGCCAATGACATGTTTCACAATATGTACACACTTTGGAAATAATCACCTTCCTGGACAACGTATAGTGTGCACAGGAATTCCCCTTTGATCAATGAAGATGTTGCTGCTGCTATTGGAATGCATCAATGATATAAGCCTCACTTCCTATTGCCAGATGGTGGCGCTATAATATTGAGCCGTGTATGGTTCATGGATTTGATTACACTCCAATAATTAACATATTTGTACATTTTCAGCCAAATTGGAAGTTGTCAAGTAAAATTAAAGCCACTTCCTGTTGCCAGATGGTGGCGCTATGCCATTGAGCCTTTCTTGGTATATGGATGAGATTACACTCCAAAAATGAACATGTGTGAAGTTTCTGCCACATCAGACAATGTAGAATGAAACAAAAATTACTTCTTGCTTGCACATTGTAATAATATGCTCCAGTCCTGTATGGAGAGCAGAGATGAATTAATTTCCATAGATTTTACAGCGGGAGGCACAATTTACGCTTGAGAAGTCATTCGGTTATAAATATGCACTCAAAATAAAACCATTGGCGTAAAGAAACTATTCAACTTTATTGTAGCCGCACCGGGGATGGAACCGCGGACCTTGCATGTCTTAATCCACTGTCTGAACCATTAAGCTATACTGCCCTCTTATACACGTACGCCATCTATTGGCCAAAAGTTGTATGTTTCCTTTTATCCTGGTTAAATAATTTCTCTCCGAAGTGTCGGATAATATTGCATTAAACGTCGAGTTAGCCAGCATCATTCTTTTCCATTTCACCGGTAATTATGCTGCCTGAAACGCATTTGTTCAGCCAAATCTAAAGGAGATGCCAAGTCTCTGCCCTCAATCCGGTATTTTCATATTAAGTCAAAAATTCCTAGCGAAATTGTATGTTCTCTTAATTCGTGTTTAATGACAAGCAAAATAAACTAACATATCTGGCGATTTAACTGAAAGTTTTCTATTCATGTAAACAAACGTAGCTGACCTGTTTTTTGACTCACACAGACAGTGGACAGGCTGGCTGCTGTTAGCCAATGCGCGTCATCTCGCAACGACCTGCATGCCATACCTTTGTTGAACATAACGGAGTTCGACCAGAGCCATCTCAAACGTTAACGTTTCTTTTTGACTTTTGACTCTTTTAAATATATGCTACTCTCCTGCCAGTTAAAGACAGTCATTAAATGTCTTTAATATTTATTTCAGATATTCTATTCATATAATGAAAATAGATGCAAAGAAACGTCGGGCTGGGTGTTGTCAATACATTTTGTCACGTAGGCTGCAGCTGTAAATCATACATCGTTATGCCTACTGCTGCTAGAAAAAAAACAAAAACCTATCCCCGTATCAAAAATGGGGGGAAGTTACAGCGACGCAGTTAGTCTGTGAGTAGAATAGATTGTGTAGACAACTTCACTGTTTCCACAAAGGAACCAAAAATGTGCTTTTTAACAGGACTTGGTCAGTGTAATGATATAAATGCTAGCATTCGATTATGGTCAACGGTACCGAAAATGCCCGTTGCACCAGCCATCATAACAAATGTCCCAATATAGGATCGATTTAAACCTCTATATATTTTTATTTCACATTGACAGTGTAGGCAATTATGTGTATTCCGACGCGAATTACATTTAATTGGGTTACGGCATTCACTTCAATCGAATGAAGTCAAATAGAAACGGCTCGAATTCCTTAATAAGGCTTCTTGGTTTTCAAGCTAACTTTCCGATCAACTGTTTTGTATTGAGTCCTTAAAATGCGACAACACGGTTTTTTTAAACCAAATAACACTGAACGTCATTGCAAGATATATACAATACCAACTTTTGCCAGTAGATGGCAGTCGCGTATTAGAAATGGGAGAGTCATTTGCGACTTGCGTTGAAGTTTTAAGACTGGATATAATGAGTCTCCAGCGAAAATAGTGAACTATTATTGCTTAATGGATGTGATGACACTCCAACAATGAACATATGTGAAAAGTTGTTGCCTCAAAATCAGGCAATGTAGAATTTAATACCTTTTTGAAATTATTTAATATATAATTTTCCTATTTGGGCAGCATTACAAGTTAATTTTAAGGCTGACCATAGCCATACCATTCCAAGATATTAAAAATCAGTTCATAGTTGTGTGTCAGGGCTATAATATCATGCTGACCACATTTTGTGTGAATGTGATGAACCCCCTAGGAAGAGTATTTCAAAGTTTGGTACGTGAAAAAAAACACTTAAAAACACACAAAATCCAAAATAGCTCACTTCCTGTTGGGAAAAGTTAAGGAATGCAAATGAGAAATGTGTGTGTCTTGAGGAGACCCTTATGCCTACCAGACGTGGTGCATTTACGTGAAAGTATGTGTTCACAATATTAGAAAAAAGCCATAGGGGGCGCTGTGTAGCCACGCCCAGATGAATGTGGATATGGATGTGATTGCACTCCAAAAGTGAATATATTTGCAAAATATCAGCCCGATCAGATGATGTAGAACGGAATTAAACCCACTTCCTGTTTTTGGGTGTAACTTGTGTATTATACGCCTCGCCATTGCCAAACCGTTTGAGATATCAAAAATCCTTTCGTCATTTAGGGTCAGGACTATTCTAAGATCATGCTGACTACATTTGGTGTGAATGTGATGAATACCCTAGCAGGAACGAATACAAACATGATAAAAACCTCACTTCCTGTTGCCAGATGGTGGCGCTATAACATTGACTTCTTCTTGGTATATGGATGTGATTACACTCGAACAGTGAACATATTTGTAAAATATCAGCCAGATCAGACAATGTAGACCATGAATTTATGGCTACTTCCTGTTGGCGCGGCGTGACATGAAAATTGTACGCCTCGCCATGACCATACCGTTTGAGATATCAAAAATATCCTTTGGAATTAGTATCATGACTATCCTGAGACCGCTTTCACCACATTTCGTGTGAATGCAATGAACCCCCTCGGAGGAGTACTTAAAAGTGTAGTACGTGTAAAATGCACAAAATTCAAAATGGCTGACTTCCTGTTCACATATTTGATTGGATGCGAAAGAGAAATGTGTTTGTCCAGAGGAGCCCCACATGCATACCAAATTAGGTGAAGGTTGCTCTAAGTGCCTGTCCACAATAGAAGAAAAAGCATTAGGGGGCGCTGTGGAGTCCCTCGGCCACGCCCAGGTCTGAGCATCTGATACATTCTGACAACCAACACTTCTCATGTGTGTGCAAAATTCTGTGCGTTTTCATCCATGGCAAGCACCTCAAAAATGGAAAATACATTGAAAAAAAAAAGAATAATAATTATAGGGGGCGCTGTCTAGCCACGCCCCGATTGATATGTATATATTCCATATTGTACTCCAACAGTGAACATATTTGTAAAATATCAGCCAGATCGGACGATGTCAAAAAAAAAGTCATTTTTTTGCACGCAATATGTGTACTGTACGACTCGCCATTTCCATACCGTTTGAGATATCAAAAATCCCTTCACAGCTTATGGTCATGACTATCCTAAGATCATGCTGACCACATTTCGTGTGAATGTGATGAATGCCCTAGCAGGAAGGCATACAAATATGATAAAGACCTCACTTCCTGTTGCCAGATGGTGGCGCTATAACATTGACCCGTTCTTGGGATATGGATGTGATTATACTCCAACAATAAACGTATTTCTAAAATATCAGCCAGATCAGACGATGTAGACCATGAAATTACGGCCACTTCCTGTTGGCGTGGCGTGACATAAAAATTATACGCCTCCCCAGGACCGTCCCGTTTGAGCTATCAAAAATATCCTGGCAATTTAGCATCATGAATATCCTGAGACCATTCTGACCACAGGTGGTGTGAATGTGATGAACCCCCTAGGAGGAGTACTTAAAAGTGCAGTACGTGTAAAACGCACAAAATCCAAAATGGCTGACTTCCTGTTTGGATATTTGATTAGATGCGAATGAGAAATGTGTTTCAATTGAGGAGCCACACATGACTACCAAATTAGGTTCGTGTAGCTCAAAGTGCCTGCCCACAATAGACAACAATGCAGGGGGGGGGGGGGTCAGTGCAATAGGGGGCGCTGTGGAGTCCCTCGGCCAAACCCAGGTCTGAGCATCTGATACATCCTGACGGCCACCACTTCTGATGTGTCTGAAAAATTTCAAGACTTTTTAGACAGGGCAAGGCCCTCAAAAATGCCCATTTGACGGAAGAGAAAGAATAATAATAATAAATATAGCTGCAAGCAGCAATGAACGGGCCCAAGCACCATGGGCGCATCCGCCTTGGTGGCATAGTTGTGCCAATGACATGTTTCACAACATGTACACACTTTGGAAATAATCACCTTCCTGGACAACGTATAGTGTGCACAGGAATTCCCCTTTGATCAATGAAGATGTTGGTGCTGCTATTGGAATGCATCAATGATATAAGCCTCACTTCCTGTTGCCAGATGCTGGCGCTATAATATTGAACCATGTATGGTTTTTGAATTTGATTACACTCCAATAATAAACCTATTTCTAAATTCTAAGCCACATCAGAAGATGTTGAGTGAAATTAAGGCTGCTTCCTGTTGCCAGCAGGTGGCGATGTGACATTGAGCATTTATTGGAACATGGATGTGATTATAATCCAACATGGAACATATCTCTAAAGCAGGGGTCACCAACACGGTGCCCGCGGGCACCAGGTCGCCCCCAAGGACCACATGAGTCGCCCGCAGGCCTGTTCTAAAAATAGCACAACTCACTAGTGAGCTGCATCTAAAATTTAATTTTATTCTGTTGCTATTTTTTTTTAATCACACTTGCATTTATATAGATTTAAAAATGACAATATCTTAAAAATATGTTTACTATCCATGAAGTTGAAAAGTTTAGGTGAACTCTGATCTACTCTACTTCAAAGGTCAGTATTGTGCACGTGACAAAACAAACTGGTAGCGCTTAGTATGACTCAGTACCCATGAAGTAGCTCTCAGTTTCAAAAAGGTTGGTGACCCCTGCTCTAAAGCGTCAGCAAAATCAGACGATGTGAAATGAAATGAAGCCACACTTCCTGTTCCCAGGAGGTGGTGCTATGCCATTGAGCCTTTATTGGGATATGGATGAGATTACATTCCAAAAATGAACATGAGTGAAGTTTCAGCCACATGAGACAATGTAGAATGAAACAAAAATAACTTCTAGCTTGAACATTGTGATAACATGCTACAGTCCTGTATGGAGAGCAGAGATTAATTAATTTCCATAGTTTTTACACGGGGAGGCACAATTTATGCTTGAAAAGTCATTAGGCTATAGATATGCACTCAAAATAAAACCATTACCTTCAAGAAACTGTTCAATTTTATTGTGGCTGCACCGGGGATGGAACCGCTGAATTTGCGTGCCTTAATCCACCGCCCGAACCATTACGCTGCACTGCACGCTGATACACGGGTGCCATCTATTGGCCAAAAGTTGTATGTTTCCTTTTATCTTGGTTAAATAATTTCTCTCCGAAGTGTCGGATAATATTGCATGAAACGTCTAGTTAGCCAGCATCATTCTTTTCCATTTCACCGGTAATTATGCTGCCTGAAACGCATTTGTTCAGCCAAATCTAAAAGAGATGCCAACTCTCTGCCCTCAATACAGTATTTTCATATTAAGTTACCATTCCTAGCGAAATTGTATGTTCTCTTAATTCGTGTTTAATGACAAGCCTAATAAACAAACATAGCTGGCGATTTAACTGAAAGTTTTATATTCATGTAAACCAACGTAGTTGACCTGTTTTTTGACTCACACAAACAGTGGACAGGTTGGCTGCTGTTACCCTGTGCGTGTCATCTGGCAACGACCTGCATGCGATACCTTTGTTGAACATAACGGTCTCATGTTAACACAGCGTTCGAGCAGAGACACCTCAAACGCTGACGTTTCTTTTTGACTTCATGTGTTCATGTTTTAAATATATGATACTCTCGTGCCAGTTAAAGCCTGTCTTTAAGTCTTTAAATGTGTTTAATATTTATTTTAGTTATTCAATTCATATAATGAAAATAGATGCAAAGAAACGTCGGGCTGGGTGTTGTCATTACATTTTGTCACGGAGGCTGCAGCTGTAAATCATACATCGTTATGCATACTGGCACGCTATAAAAATAAAAAAAACCTATCGTTGAAAAATCACTTGAAGGAAGAAAAAAATGAAAGTACCATTTTTTGCCAATGAATGGAATCCCCGTATCAGAAATGGGGGAAGTTACAGCGACGCAGTTAGTCTGTGATTAGAGTAGACCGTGTAGACAACTTCACTGTTTCCAGAAGGGAGCTTAAAATATGCTTTTTAACGGTACTTGGTCAGTGTAATGATATAAATGCTAGCATTCGATTATGGTCAACATTACCGAAAATACCCGTTGCACCAGCCATCATAACAAAAGTCCCAATATAGGATCGATTTAAACCTCTATATATTTTTATTTCACGTTGACAGTGTAGGCTATTATGTGTATTCCGACGCGAATTACTAATTGGGTAACGGCATTCACTTCAATCGAATGAAGTCAAATAGAAACGGCTCGAATTCCTTAATAAGGCTTCTTGGTTTTCAAACTAACTTTCCGAACAGCCGTTTTGTATTGAGTCCTTAAAATGCTACAATACGATTTTTTAACACCATTTAACGTCAATGCAATATATGAATTATATGTGTTAATCTTTTACATATATGATACTTTCCTGCCAGTAAAAGCCTGTTTCTTATTTTAGTTATTCAATCGAGTTAAGTAAGGTAGATGTGAAAAAACGTTGCTGTGGGCTGGGTGTTGTCAGTACATTTAGTCACGTAGGCTGCCGCTGTTACTCATACATCGTTATGGTTACTGGCTCGCAAAAATTAATAAAACCTGTCGTTGAGAAATCACTTTATCCCAGAATACGAGAAACAATACCTTTTTTTTGCCAATAGATGGCAGTCGCGTATTAGAAATGGGAGAGTCAGTTGCGACTTGCGTTGAAGTTTTAAGACTGGATATAATGAGTCTCCAGCGAAAATCGTGAACTATTATTGCTTAATGGATGTGATGACACTCCAACAATGAACATATGTGAAAAGTTGTAGCCTCAAAATCAGGCAATGTAGAATTTAATACCTTTTTGAAATGATTTAATACATAATTTTCCTGTTTGGGCAGCATTACAAGTTAATTTTAAGGCTGACCATAGCCATACCATTCCAAGATATTAAAAATCAGTTCATAGTTGTGTGTCAGGGCTATAATATCATGCTGACCACATTTTGTGTGAATGTGATGAACCCCCTAGGAAGAGTATTTCAAACTGGTACGTGAAAAAACACTTAAAAACACACAAAATCCAAAATAGCTCACTTCCTGTTGGGAAAAGTTAAGGGATGCAAATGAGAAATGTGTGTCTTGAGGAGACCCTTATGCCTACCAGACGTGGTGCATTTACGTGAAAGTATATGTCCACAATATTAGAAAAAAGCCATAGGGGGCGCTGTGTAGCCACGCCCAGATGAATGTGGATATGGATGTGATTGCACTCCAAAAGTGAATATATTTGTAAAATATCAGCCCGATCAGATGATGTAGAACGGAATTAAGCCCACTTCCTGTTTTTGGGCGTAACGTGTGTATTATACGCCTCGCCATTGCCAAACCGTTTGAGATATCAAAAATCCTTTCGTCATTTAGGGTCAGGACTATTCTAAGATCATGATGACTACATTTGGTGTGAATGTGATGAATACCCTAGCAGGAACGCATACAAACATGATAAAAACGTCACATCCGTTGCCAGATGGTGGCGCTATAACATTGATTTCTTCTTGGTATTTGGATGTGATTACACTCTAACAGTGAACATATTTGTAAAATATTAGCCAGATCAGACAATGTAGAGCATGAATTTATGGCTACTTCCTGTTGGCGCGGCGTGACATGAAAATTGTACGCCTCGCCATGACCATACCGTTTGAGATATCAAAAATATCCTTTGGAATTAGTATCATGACTATCCTGAGACCGCTTTGACCACATTTTGTGTGAATGCAATGAACCCCCTAGGAGGAGTACTTAAAAGTGTAGTACGTGTAAAATGCACAAAATTCAAAATGGCTGACTTCCTGTTCACATATTTGATTCGATGCGAATGAGAAATGTGTTTGTCCAGAGGAGGCCCACATGCATACCAAATAAGGTGAAGGTAGCTGAAAGTGCCTGTCCACAATAGAAGACAAAACATTAGGGGGCGCTGTGGAGTCCCTAGGCCACGACCAGGTATGAGCATCTGAAACATTTTGACAACCAACACTTCTCATGTGTGTGCAAAATTCCGTGAGTTTTCATCCATGGCAAGCACCTCAAAAATGCAAAATACATTGAAAAAAAAGAGAATAATAATTATAGGGGGCGCTGTCTAGCGACGCCCCGATTGATATGTATATATTTCATATTGTATTCCAACAGTGAACATATTTGTAAAATATCAGCCAGATCGGACGATATCGAAAAAAAAGTCATTTTTTTGCACGCAATATGTGTACTGTATGACTCGCCATTTCCATACCGTTTGAGATATCAAAAATCCCTTCACAGCTTATGGTCATGATTATCCTAAGATCATGCTGACCACATTTCGTGTGAATGTGATGAATGCCCTAGCAGGAAGGCATACAAATATGATGAAGACCACACTTCCTGTTGCCAGATGGTGGCGCTATAACATTGACCCGTTCTTGGGATATGGATGTGATTATACTCCAACAATAAACGTATTTCTAAAATATCAGCCAGATCAGACGATGTCGACCATGAAATTACGGCCACTTCCTGTTGGTGTGGCGTGACATAAAAATTGTAATCCTCCCCGTGACTGTCCCGTTTGAGCTATAAAAAATATCCTGGCAATTTAGTATCATGACTATCCTGAGACCATTCTGACCACAGTTGGTGTGAATGCGATGAACCCCCTAGGAGGAGTACTTAAAAGTGTAGAACGTGTAAAACGCATAAAATCCAAAATGGCTGACTTCCTGTTTGCATATTTGATTAGATGCAAATTTGAAATGTGTTTGGCCTGAGGAGTGCTATATGCATACTAAATATGGTGCAGGTAGCTCAAAGTGCCTGCCCACAATAGAAGACAATGCGATAGGGGGCGCTGTGGAGTCCCTCGGCGACACCCAGGTCTGAGCATCTAATAGATCTTGAAGGTCCTCATTTCTGATGTGTGTGCAAAATTCGCAGACTTTTTATGCATGGCAAGCACCTCAAAAAGGCCCATTTGCATATAGAAAAAAGAATAATAATAATAAATATAGCTGCAAGCAGCAATGAACGGGCCCAAGCACCATGGGCGCAACCGCCTTGGTGGCATAGTTGTGCCAATTACATGTTTCACAATATGTACACACTTTGGAAATAATCACCTTCCTTGGCAACGTATAGTGTGCACAGGAATTCCCCTTTGATCAATGAAGATGTTGGTGTTGCTATTGGAATGCATCAATGATATAAGCCTCACTTCCTGTTGCCAGATGGTGGCGCTATATTATTGAGCCGTGTATGGTTTTTGAATTTGATTACACTCCAATAATAAACCTATTTAAAAATTTTCAGCCATATCGGAAGATGTTGAGTGAAATTAAGGTCAATTCAATGTTCTAGTTTCCAGATGGTGGCGCTATAACATTGAGTCATTTTTGGAATATGGATTTAATTACACTCCAACAATATACATATTTCTAAATTTTCAGCCACATCGGAAGATGTCGAGTAAAATTAAGGCCACTTCCTGTTGCCAGATGGTGGCGCTATAACATTGAGTCATTTTTGGGATATGGATGTGATTACACTCCCACAACGAACATATCTGTGTAATATCAACCAGATCAGACCATCTAGAATGAAATTACGACCACTTCCTGTTGCCGCGGCGAGACCTCAAATTGTACGCCTCGCCATAGCCATACCGTTTGACATATCAGAAATATCCTTTCAATTTAGCATCAAGATTATCCTGAGACCATTCTCACCACATTTGGTGTGAATGTGATGAACCGCCTAGGAGGAGTATTTCAGAGTTTGGTACGTGTAAAAACACTTAAAAACACACAAAATCCAGAATAGCTCACTTCCTGTTTGGAAAAGTTAAGGGATGCAAATGAGAAATGTGTGTGTCTTGAGGAGACCCATATGCATACCATATTCGGTGAATTTACGTGAAAGTATATGTCCACAATATTAGAAAAGAACCATAGGGGGCGCTGCGTAGCCACGCCCAGATGTATGTGGATATGGATGTGATTGCACTCCAACAGTGAATGTATCTGTAAAATATCAGCCCAATCAGAGGATGTAGAACGGAATTAAGCCCACTTCCTGTTTTCGCTCATAACGTGTGTATTGTACGCCTCGCCATTGCCAAACCGTTTGAGATATAAAAAATCCGTTTCGCTTTTAGGGTCAGGACTATCCTAAGATCATGCTCACTACATTTGGTGTGAATGTGATGAATACCCTAGCAGGAACACATACAAATATGATAAAAACCTCACTTCCTGTTGCCAGATGGTGGCGCTATAACATTGACTTCTTCTTGGGACATGGATGTGAGTATACTCACACAATGAACATATTTATAAAATATCAGCCAGATTAGACGATGTAAACCACAAAATTATGGCCACTTCCTTTTGGCGCGGCGTGACATAAAAATTGTACGCCTCGCCATGACCATACCGTTTGAGATATCAAAAATATCCTGGCAATTTAGAATCATGACTATCTTGAGACCATTCTTACCACATTTGGTGTGAATGTGATGAACCGCCTAGGAGGAGTACTTAAAAGTGTAGTACATGTGAAAACGCAAAAAATTCAAAATGGCTGACTTCCTATTTGCATCAATGCGAATGACAAATGTGTTTCAATTGAGGAGCCACACATGCACACCGAATTACGTTCATGTAGCTCAAAGTGCCTGCCCACAATAGACAACAATGCAGGGGGGGGGGGGGGTCAGCGCAATAGGGATCTGACAGATCCTGTCGGCCACCACTTCTGATGTGTCTGCAAAATTTCAAGACTTTTTAGCCATGGCAAGGCCCTCAAAAATGCCCATTTGACGGAAGAGAAAGAATAATAATAATAATAATAATAAATATAGCTGCAAGCAGCAATGAACGGGCCCAAGCACCATGGGCGCAACTGCCTTGGTGGCATAGTTGTGCCAATGACATGTTTCACAACATGTACACACTTTGGAAATAATCACCTTCCTCGAAAATGTATAGTGTGCACAGGAATTCCCCTTTGATCAATGAAGATGTTGGTGCTGCTATTGGAATGCATCAATGATATAAGCCTCACTTCCTGTTTCCAGATGGTGGCGCTATAATATTGAGCCATGTATGGTTTTTGAATTTGATTACACTCCAATAATAAACCTATTTCTAAATTTTCAGCCACATCGGAAGATGTTCAGCGAAATTAAGGTCAATTCCTGTTTCCAGATGGTGGCGCTATAACATTGAGTCGTGTTTGGAATACGGATGTGATTACAGTCCAACAACGAACATATCTGTGTAATATCGGGCAGATCAGATGATCTACAATGAAATTACGACAACTTCCTGTTGGCACGGCGAGACCTAAAATTGTGTGCCTCGCCCTTGCCATACCGTTTCAGATATCAAAAATCCCTTCACAGCTTATGGTCATGACTATGCTAAGATCATGCTAACCACATTTGGTGTGAATGTGATGAATGCCCTAGCAGGAATGCATACAAATATGATAAAGACCTCACTTCCTGTTGCCAGATGGTGGCGCTATAACATTGACCCGTTCTTGGAATATGGATGTGATTAAACCCCAACAGTAAACGTATTTCTAAATTATCAGCCAGATCAGACGATGTAAACCACAAAATTATGGCCACTTCCTTTTGGCGCGGCGTGACATAAAAATTTTACGCCTCGCCATAACCATACCATTTGAGATATCAAAAATATCCTGGCAATTTAGCATCATGACTATCTTGACACCATTCTTACCACATTTGGTGTGAATGCGATGAACCCCGTAGGAGGAGTACTTAAAAGTGTAGTACATGTGAAAACGCACAAAATTCAAAATGGCTGACTTCCTGTTCGCATATTTGCATCAATGCGAATGAGAAATGTGTTTCAATTCAGGAGCCACAAATGCATACCAAATTAGGTTCATGTAGCTCAAAGTGCCTGCCCACAATAGACAACAATGCAATGGGGGGGGGGGGGCAGCGCAACAGGTGGCGCTGTGGAGTCCCTCGGCCACACCCAGGTCTGAGCATCTGATAGATCCTGACGGCCACCACTTCTGATGTGTGTGCAAAATTCCAAGACTTTTTAGCCATGGCAAGGCCCTCAAAAATGCCCATATGACGGAAGAGAAAGAATAATAATAATAAATATAGCTGCAAGCAGCAATGAACGGGCCCAAGCACCATGGGCGCAACCGCCTTGGTGGCATAGTTGTGCCAATGACATGTTTCACAATATGTACACACTTTGGAAATAATCACCTTCCTGGACAACGTATAGTGTGCACAGGAATTCTCCTTTGATCAATGAAGATGTTGCTGCTGCTATTGGAATGCATCAATGATATAAGCCTCACTTCCTATTACCAGATGGTGGCGGTATAATATTGAGCCGTGTATGGTTCATGGATTTGATTACACTCCAATAATTAACATATTTGTTCATTTTCAGCCAAATTGGAAGATGTCAAGTAAAATTAAAGCCACTTCCTGTTGCCAGATGGTGGCGCTATGCCATTGAGCCTTTCTTGGTATATGGATGAGATTACACTCCAATAATAAAAATATTTCTACATTTTCAGCCACATCGGAAGATGTCGAGTGAAATTAAGGCCACTTCCTGTTGCCAGATGGTGGCGCTATGCCATTGAGCCTTTATTGGTATTTGGATGAGATTACACTCCAAAAATGAACATGTGTGAAGTTTCAGCCACATCAGACAATGTAGAATGAAACAAAAACAACTTCTTGCTTGCACATTGTGATAACATGCTACAGTCCTGTATGGAGAGCAGAGATGAATTAATTTCCATAGATTTTACAGCGGGAGGCACAATTTATGCTTGAAAAGTCATTCGGTTATAAATATGCACTCAAAATAAAACCATTGGCTTAAAGAAACTATTCAACTTTATTGTGGCCGCACCGGGGATGGAACCGCGGACCTTGCATGTCTTAATCCACTGCCTGAACCATTAAACTATACTGCCCTCTTATACACGTACGCCATTTATTGGCCAAAAGTTGTATGTTTCCTTTTATCTTGGTTAAATAATTTCTCTATGAAGTGTCTGATAATATTGCATTAAACGTCTCGTTAGCCAGCATCATTCTTTTCCATTTCACCGGTAATTATGCTGCCTGAAACGCATTTGTTCAGCCAAATCTAAAGGAGATGCCAAGTCTCTGCCCTGAATCCGGTATTTTCATATTAAGTCAAAAATTCCTCGCGAAATTGTATGTTCTCTTAATTCGTGTTTAATGACAAGCAAAATAAAATAACATAGCTGGCGATTTAACTGAAAGTTTTCTATTCTTGTAAACCAACGTAGCTGACCTGTTTTTTGACTCACACAGACAGTGGACTGGCTGGCTGCTGTTAGCCCATGCCTGTCATCTCGCAAGGACCTGCATGCGATACCTTTGTTGAACATAACGGTCTCATGTTAACACAGAGTTCGACCAGAGCCACCTCAAACGCTCACGTTTCTTTTTGACTTCATGTGTTACTCTTTTAAATATATGATACTCTCCTGCCAGTTAAAGACTGTCATTAAATGTCTTTAATATTTATTTCAGATATTCAATTCATATAATGAAAATAGATGCAAAGAAACGTCGGGCTGGGTGTTGTCAATACATTTTGTCACGTAGGCTGCAGCTGTAAATCATACATCGTTATGCCTACTGCTGCTAGAAAAAAACAAAAACCTATCGTTGAAAAATCACTTGAAGGAAGAAAAAAATAAAAGTACCACTTTCTGCAAATAAATTGAATCCCCGAATCAGAAATGGGGGGAAGTTACAGCCACGCAGTTAGTCTGTGAGTAGAATAGATTGTGTAGACAACTTCACTGTTTCCACAAAGGAACCAAAAATGTGCTTTTTAACAGGACTTGGTCAGTGTAATGATATAAATGCTAGCATTCGATTATGGTCAACGGTACCGAAAATGCCTGTTGCACCAGCCATCATAACAAATGTCCCAATACAGGATCGATTTAAACCTCTATATATTTTTATTTCACGTTCACAGTGTAGGCTATTATGTGTATTCCGACGCGAATTACATTTAATTGGGTTACGGCATTCACTTCAATCGAATGAAGTCAAATAGAAACGGCTCGAATTCCTTAATAACGCTTCTTGGTTTTCAAGCCAACTTTCCGAACAGCTGTTTTGTATTGAGTCCTTAAAATGCTACAACACGGTTTTTTTTAAACCAAATAACATTGAACGTCATTGCAAGATATGCATTATATGTGTTAATCTTTGAAATATATGCTACTTTCCTGCCAGTAAAAGCCTGTCTTTTATTTTAGTTATTCAATCCATATAATTAAGGTAGATGAGAAAAAACGTTGCTGTGGGCTGGGTGTTGTCAGTACATTTTGTCACGTAGGCTGCCGCTGTTACTCATACATCGTTATGGTTACTGGCTCGCAAAAAGAAACAAAACTTGTCATTGAGGAATTACTTGAGAAACAATACCAACTTTTGCCAGTAGATGGCAGTCGCGTATTAGAAATGGGAGAGTCATTTGCGACTTGCGTTGAAGTTTTAAGACTGGATATAATGAGTCTCCAGCGAAAATAGTGAACTATTATTGCTTAATGGATGTGATGACACTCCAACAATGAACATATGTGAAAAGTTGTAGCCTCAAAATCAGGCAATGTAGAATTTAATACCTTTTTGAAATTATTTAATACATAATTGTATTAAAACATGAACTGTTTGGGCAGCATTACAAGTTAATTTTAAGGCTGACCAGAGCCATACCATTCCAAGATATTAAAAATCAGTTCATAGTTGTGTGTCAGGGCTATAATATCATGCTGACCACATTTTGTGTGAATGTGATGAACCCCCTAGGAAGAGTATTTCAAAGTTTGGTACGTGAAAAAACACTTAAAAACACACAAAATCCAAAATAGCTCACTTCCTGTTGGGAAAAGTTAAGGGATGCAAATGAGAAATGTGTGTGTCTTGAGGAGACCCTTATGGCTACCAGACGTGGTGCATTTACGTGAAAGTATATGTCCACAATATTAGAAAAAAGCCATAGGGGGCGCTGTGTAGCCACGCCCAGGTGAATGTGGATATGGATGTGATTGCACTCCAAAAGTGAATATATTTGTAAAATATCAGCCCGATCAGATGATGTAGAACGGAATTAAGCTCACTTCCTGTTTTTTGGCGTAACGTGTGTATTATACGCCTCGCCATTGCCAAACCGTTTGAGATATCAAAAATCCTTTCGTCATTTAGGGTCAGAACTATTCTAAGATCATGATGACTACATTTGGTGTGAATGTGATGAATACCCTAGCAGGAACGCATACAAACATGATAAAAACCTCACTTCCGTTGCCAGATGGTGGCGCTATAACATTGATTTCTTCTTGGTATATGGATGTGATTACACTCTAACAGTGAACATATTTGTAAAATATCAGCCAGATCAGACAATGGAGACCATGAATTTATGGCTACTTCCTTTTGGCGCGGCGTGACATGAAAATTGTACGCCTCGCCATGACCATACCGTTTGAGATATCAAAAATATCCTTTGGAATTAGTATCATGCCTATCCTCAGACCAATTTGACCCCATTTCGTGTGAATGCAATGAACCCCCTAGGAGGAGTACTTAAAAGTGTAGTACGTGTAAAATGCACAAAATTCAAAATGGCTGACTTCCTGTTCACATATTTGATTCGATGCGAATAAGAAATGTGTTTGTCCAGAGGAGGCCCACATGCATCCCAAATTAGGTGAAGGTAGCTCAAAGTGCCTGTCCACAATAGAAGACAAAGCATTAGGGGGCGCTGTGGAGTCCCTCGGCCACGCCCAGGTCTGAGCATCTGATACCTCCTGACAGCCAACACTTCTCATGTGTGTGCAAAATTCTGTGAGTTTCCATCCATGGCAAGCACCTCAAAAATGCAAAATACATTGAAAAAAAAGAGAATAATAATTATAGGGGGCGCTGTCTAGCCACGCCCCCATTGATATGTATATATTTAATATTGTACTCCAACAGTGAACATATTTATAAAATATCAGCCAGATCGGACGATGTCGAAAAAAAAATCATTTTTTTGCACGCAATATGTGTACTGTACGACTCGCCATTTCCATACCGTGTGAGATATCAAAAATCCCTTCACAGCTTATGGTCATGACTATCCTAAGATCATGCTGACCACATTTCGTGTGAATGTGATGAATGCCCTAGCAGGAAGGCATACAAATATGATAAAGACCTCACTTCCTGTTGCCAGATGGTGGCGCTATAACATTGACCCGTTCTTGGGATATGGATGTGATTATACTCCAACACTAAACGTATTTCTAAAATATCAGCCAGATCAGACAATGTAGACCATGAAATTACGGCCACTTCCTGTTGGCGCCGCGTGACATAAAAATTCTACACCTCCCTAGGACCGTCCCGTTTCAGCTATCAAAAATATCCTGGCAATTTAGCATCATGAAAATCCTGAGACCATTCTGACCACAGGTGGTGTGAATGTGATGAACCCCCTAGGAGGAGTACTTAAAAGTGCAGTACGTGTAAAACGCACAAAATCCAAAATGGCTGACTTCCTGTTTGTATATTTGATTAGATGTGAATTAGAAATGTGTTTAGGCCGAGGAGTGCTATATGCGTCCTAAATTTTGTAAAGGTAGCTCAAAGTGCCTGCCCACAATAGATGACAATGCGATAGGGGGCGCTGTGGAGTTCCTCAGCGACGCCCAGGTCTGAGCATCTGAGCGATCCTGACAGCCAACACTTCTGATGTGTGAGCAAAATTCCGTGAGTTTTCATCCATGGCAAGCACCTCAAAAATGCACAAAACATTGAAAAAAAAAGAATAATAATAATAATAATAATAATCCTTCCAATAACAATAGGGTCCTTCGCACCCTACGGTGCTTGGGCCCTAATAATAATCTTTACAATAACAATAGGGTCCTTCGCACCCTACGGTGCTTGGGCCCTAAATATAGCTGCAAGCAGCAATGAACGGGCCCAAGCACCATGGGCGCAACCGCCTTGGTGGCATAGTTGTGCCAATGACATGTTTCACAATATGTACACACTTTGGAAATAATCACCTTCCTGGACAACGTATAGTGTGCACAGGAATTCCCCTTTGATCAATGAAGATGTTTCTGCTGCTATTGGAATGCATCAATGATATAAGCCTCACTTCCTATTGCCAGATGGTGGCGCTATAATATTGAGCCGTGTATGGTTTATGGATTTGATTTCACTCCAATAATTAACATATTTGTACATTTTCAGCCAAATTGGAAGATGTCAAGTAAAATTTAAGCCACTTCCTGTTGCCAGATGGTGGCGGTATAATATTGAGCCGTGTATGGTTCATGGATTTGATTACACTCCAATAATTAACATATTTGTACATTTTCAGCCAAATTGGAAGATGTCAAGTAAAATTAAAGCCACTTCCTATTGCCAGATGGTGGCGCTATGCCATTGAGCCTTTCTTGGTATATGGATGAGATTACACTCCAAAAATGAACATGTGTGAAGTTTCTGCCACATCAGACAATGTAGAATGAAACAAAAATTACTTCTTGCTTGCACATTGTAATAATATGCTCCAGTCCTGTATGGAGAGCACAGATGAATTAATTTCCATAGATTTTACAGCGGGAGGCAAAATTTACGCTTGAGAAGTCATTCGGTTATAAATATGCACTCAAAATAAAACCATTGGCGTAAAGAAACTATTCAACTTTATTGTAGCCGCACCGGGGATGGAACCGCGGACCTTGCATGTCTTAATCCACTGTCTGAACCATTAAGCTATACTGCCCTCTTATACACGTACGCCATCTATTGGCCAAAAGTTGTATGTTTCCTTTTATCCTGGTTAAATAATTTCTCTCCGAAGTGTCGGATAATATTGCATTAAACGTCGAGTTAGCCAGCATCATTCTTTTCCATTTCACCGGTAATTATGCTGCCTGAAACGCATTTGTTCAGCCAAATCTAAAGGAGGTGCCAAGTCTCTGCCCTCAATACAGTATTTTCATATTAATTTACCATTCCTAGCGAAATTGTATGTTCTCTTAATTCGTGTTTAATGACAAGCAAAATAAACTAAAATTATCTGGCGATTTAACTGAAAGTTTTCTATTCATGTAAATAAACGTAGCTGACCTGTTTTTTGACTCACACAGACAGTGGACAGGCTGGCTGCTGTTAGCCAATGCGCGTCATCTCGCAACGACCTGCATGCCATACCTTTGTTGAACATAACGGTCTCATGTTAACACAGAGTTCGACCAGAGCCATCTCAAACGTTAACGTTTCTTTTTGACTTTTGACTCTTTTAAATATATGGTACTCTCCTGCCAGTTAAAGACAGTCATTAAATGTCTTTAATATTTATTTCAGATATTCTATTCATATAATGAAAATAGATGCAAAGAAACGTCGGGCTGGGTGTTGTCAATACATTTTGTCACGTAGGCTGCAGCTGTAAATCATACATCGTTATGCCTACTGGCTCGCTAGAAAAAGAAAAAAAAACCTATCGTTGAAAAATCAGTTGAAGGAAGAAAAATATAAAAGTTCCACTTTCTGCCAATAAATGGAATCCCCGTATCAGAAATGGGGGGAAGTTACAGCGACGCAGTTAGTCTGTGAGTAGAATAGATTGTGTAGACAACTTCACCGTTTCCACAAAGGAACCAAAAATGTGCTTTTTAACAGGACTTGGTCAGTGTAATGATATAAATGCTAGCATTCGATTATGGTCAACGGTACCGAAAATGCCCGTTGCACCAGCCATCATAACAAATGTCCCAATATAGGATCGATTTAAACCTCTATATATTTTTATTTCACGTTGACAGTGTAGGCTATTATGTGTATTCCGACGCGAATTACATTTAATTGGGTTACGGCATTCACTTCAATCGAATGAAGTCAAATAGAAACGGCTCGAAATCCTTAATAAGGCTTCTTGGTTTTCAAGCTAACTTTCCGAACAGCTGTTTTGTATTGAGTCCTTAAAATGCTACAACACGGTTTTTTATGAACCAAATAACATTGAACGTCATTGCAAGATATGCATTATATGTGTTAATCTTTGAAATATATGATACTTTCCTGCCAGTAAAAGCCTGTCTTTTATTTTAGTTATTCAATCCATAAAATTAAGGTGGATGAGAAAAAACGTTGCTGTGGGCTGGGTGTTGTCAGTACATTTTGTCACGTAGGCTGCCGCTGTTACTCATACATCGTTATGGTTATTGGCTCGCAAAAAGAAACAAAACTTGTATTTGAGAAATCACTTGAGAAACAATACCAAGTTTTGCCAGTAGATGGCAGTCGCGTATTAGAAATGGGAGAGTCATTTGCGACTTGCCTTGAAGTTTTAAGACTGGATATAATGAGTCTCCAGCGAAAATAGTGAACTATTATTGCTTAATGGATGTGATGACACTCCAACAATGAACATATATGAAAAGTTGTAGCCTCAAAATCAGGCAATGTAGAATTTAATACCTTTTTGAAATTATTTAATACATGATTGTATTAAAACATGAACTGTTTGGGCAGCATTACAAGTTAATTTTAAGGCTGACCATAGCCATACCATTCCAAGATATTAAAAATCAGTTCATAGTTGTGTGTCAGGGCTATAATATCATGCTGACCACATTTTGTGTGAATGTGATGAACCCCCTAGGAAGAGTATTTCAAAGTTTGGTACGTGAAAAAACACTTAAAAACACACAAAATCCAAAATAGCTCACTTCCTGTTGGGAAAAGTTAAGGGATGCAAATGAGAAATGTGTGTGTCTTATGCCTTCCAGACGTGGTGCATTTACGTGAAAGTATATGTCCACAATATTAGAAAAAAGCCATAGGGGGCGCTGTGTAGCCACGCCCAGATGAATGTGGATATGGATGTGATTGCACTCCAAAAGTGAATATATTTGTAAAATATCAGCCCGATCAGATGATGTAGAACGGAATTAAGCCCACTTCCTGTTTTTGGGCGTAACGTGTGTATTATACGCCTCGCCATTGCCAAACCGTTTGAGATATCAAAAATCCTTTCGTCATATAGGGTCAGGACTATTCTACGATCATGATCTCTACATTTGGTGTGAATGTGATGAATACCTTAGCAGGAACGCATACAAACATGATAAAAACCTCACGTCCGTTGCCAGATGGTGGCGCTATAACATTGATTTCTTCTTGGTATTTGGATGTGATTACACTCTAACAGTGAACATATTTGTAAAATATCAGCCAGATCAGACAATGTAGACCATGAATTTATGGCAACTTCCTGTTGGCGCGGTGTGACATGAAAATTGTACGCCTCGCCATGACCATACCGTTTGAGATATCAAAAATATCCTTTGGAAGTAGTCTCATGACTATCCTGAGACCAATTTGACCACATTTCGTGTGAATGCAATGAACCCCCTAGGAGGAGTACTTAAAAGTGTAGTACGTGTAAAATGCACAAAATTCAAAATGGCTGACTTCCTGTTTACATATTTGATTCGATGCAAATGAGAAATGTGTTTGTCCAGAGGAGTCCCACATGCATACCAATCTAGGTGAAGGTAGCTCAAAGTGCCTGTCCACAATAGAAGACAAAGCATTAGGGGGCGCTGTGGAGTCCCTTGGCCACGCCCAGGTCTGAGCATCTGATACATCCTGACAGCCAACACTTCTCATGTGTGTGCAAAATTCTGTGAGTTTCCATCCATGGCAAGCACCTCAAAAATGCAAAATACATTGAAAAAAAAGAGAATAATAATTATAGGGGGCGCTGTCTAGCCACGCCCCGATTGATATGTATATATCTGATATTGTACTGCTACAATGAACATATTTGTAAAATATCAGCCAGATCGGACGATGTCGAAAAAAAAGTCATTTTTTTGCACACAATATGTGTACTGTACGACTCGCCATTTCCATACCGTTTGAGATATCAAAAATCCCTTCACAACTTAGCGTAAGGACTATCTTACGATCATGCTGACCGCATTTGGTGTGAATGTGCTGAATGCCCTAGCAGGAAGGCATACAAATATGTTAAAGACCTCACTTCCTATTGCCAGATGGTGGCGCTATAACACTGACCTGTTCTTGGGATATGGATGTGATTACACTCCTACAATAAACAAATTTCTAAAATATCAGCCAGATCAGACAATGTAGACCATGAAATTATGGCCACTTCCTGTTGGCGTGGCGTGACATAAAAATTGTAATCCTCCCCGTGACTGTCCCGTTTGAGCTATCAAAAATATCCTGGCAATTTAGCATCATGACTATCCTGAGACCATTCTGACCACAGTTGGTGTGAATGCGATGAACCCCCTAGGAGGAGTACTTAAAAGTGTAGTACGTGTAAAACTCAGAAAATCCAAAATGGCTGACTTCCTGTTTGGATATTTGATTAGATCCGAATGAGAAATGTGTTTGGACCGAGGAGCGCTATTTGGCCACCAAATTAGGTGCAGGTAGCTCAAAGTGCCTGCCCACAATAGAAGACAATGCGATAGGGGGCGCTGTGGAGTCCCTCGGCCACGCCCAGGTCTGAGCATCTGAGAGCTCCTGACAGCAACCACTTCTGATGTGTGTGCAAAATGTCAAGACTTTTTACGCATGGCAAGGCCCTCAAAAAAGCCCATTTGCCTGATGAAAAAGAATAATAATAATAATAATAATAATAATAAATATAGCTGCAAGCAGCAATGAACGGGCCCAAGCACCATGGGCGCAACCGCCTTGGTGGCACAGTTGTGCCAATGACATGTTTCACAATATGTACACACTTTGGAAATAATCACCTTCCTTGGCAACGAATAGTGTGCACAGGAATTCCCCTTTGATCAATGAAGATGTTGCTGCTGCTATTGGAATGCATCAATGATATAAGCCTCACTTCCTATTGCCAGATGGTGGCGCTATAATATTGAGCTGTGTATGGTTTATGGATTTGATTTCACTCCAAAAATGAACATATTTGTACATTTTCAGCCAAATTGGAAGATGTTGAGTAAAATTAAAGCCACTTCCTGTTGCCAGATGGTGGCGCTATAGTATTGAGCCGTGTATGGTTTATGGATTTGATTACACTCCAATAATTAACATATTTGTACATTTTCAGCCAAATTGGAAGATGTCAAGTAAAATTAAAGCCACTTCCTGTTGCCAGATGGTGGCGCTATGCCATTGAGCCTTTCTTGGTATATGGATGAGATTACACTCCAAAAATGAACATGTGTGACGTTTCTGCCACATCAGACAATGTAGAATGAAACAAAAATTACTTCTTGCTTGCACATTGTAATAATATGCTCCAGTCCTGTATGGAGAGCAGAGATGAATAAATTTCAATAGATTTTACAGCGGGAGGCACAATTTACGCTTGAGAAGTCATTCGGTTATAAATATGCACTCAAAATAAAACCATTGGCGTAAAGAAACTATTCAACTTTATTGTGGCCGCACCGGGGATGGAACCGCGGACCTTGCATGTCTTAATCCACTGTCTGAACCATTAAGCTATACTGCCCTCTTATACACGTACGCCATCTATTGGCCAAAAGTTGTATGTTTCCTTTTATCCTGGTTAAATAATTTCTCTCCGAAGTGTCGGATAGTATTGCATTAAACGTCGAGTTAGCCAGCATCATTCTTTTCCATTTCACCGGTAATTATGCTGCCTGAAACGCATTTGTTCAGCCAAATCTAAAGGAGATGCCAAGTCTCTGCCCTCAATCCGGTATTTTCATATTAAGTCAAAAATTCCTAGCGAAATTGTATGTTCTCTTAATTCGTGTTTAATGACAAGCAAAATAAACTAACATATATGGCGATTTAACTGAAAGTTTTCTATTCATGTAAACAAACGTAGCTGACCTGTTTTTTTTACTCACACAGACAGTGGACTGGCTGGCTGCTGTTAGCCCGTGCGCGTCATCTCGCAACGACCTGCATGCCATACCTTTGTTGAACATAACGGTCTCATGTTAACACAGAGTTCGACCAGAGCCATCTCAAACGTTAACGTTTCTCTTTGACTTTTGACTCTTTTAAATATATGCTACTCTCCTGCCAGTTAAAGACAGTCATTAAATGTCTTTAATATTTATTTCAGATATTCTATTCAAAAATGAAAATAGATGCAAAGAAACGTCGGGCTGGGTGTTGTCAATACATTTTGTCACGTAGGCTGCAGCTGTAAATCATACATCGTTATGCCTACTGGCTCGCTAGAAAAAAAAAAAAAACCTATCGTTGAAAAATCACTTGAAGGAAGAAAAATATAAAAGTTCCACTTTCTGCCAATGAATGGAATCCCCGTATCAGAAATGGGGGGAAGTTACAGCGACACAGTTAGTCTGTGAGTAGAATAGATTGTGTAGACAACTTCACTGTTTCCACAAAGGTGATGTGCTTTTTAACAGGACTTGGTCAGTGTAATGATATAAATGCTAGCATTCGATTATGGTCAACGGTACCGAAAATGCCCGGTGCACCAGCCATCATAACAAATGTCCCAATATAGGATCGATTTAAAGCTCTATATATTTTTATTTCACGTTGACAGTGTAGGCTATTATGTGTATTCCGACGCGAATTACATTTAATTGGGTTACGGCATTCACTTCAACCGAATGAAGTCAAATAGAAACGGCTCGAATTCCTTAATAAGGCTTCTTGGTTTTCAAGCTAACTTTCCGAACAGCCGTTTTGTATTGAGTCCTTAAAATGCTACAACACGGTTTTTTTTAAACCAAATAACATTGAACGTCATTGCAAGATATATGCAATACCAACTTTGGCCAGTAGATGGCAGTCGCGTATTAGAAATGGGAGAGTCATTTGCGACTTGCGTTGAAGTTTTAATACTGGATATAATGAGTCTCCAGCGAAAATAGTGAACTATTATTGCTTAATGGATGTGATGACACTCCAACAATGAACATATGTGAAAAGTTGTAGCCTCAAAATCAGGCAATGTAGAATTGAATACCTTTTTGAAATTATTTAATACATAATTGTATTAAAACATGAACTGTTTGAGCAGCATTACAAGTAAATTTTAAGGCTGACCAGAGCCATACCATTCCAAGATATTAAAAATCAGTTCATAGTTGTGTGTCAGGGCTATAATATCATGCTGACCACATTTTGTGTGAATGTGATGAACCCCCTAGGAAGAGTATTTCAAAGTTTGGTACGTGAAAAAACACTTAAAAACACACAAAATCCAAAATAGCTCACTTCCTGTTGGGAAAAGTTAAGGGATGCAAATGAGAAATGTGTGTGTCTTGAGGAGACCCTTATGCCTACCAGACGTGGTGCATTTACGTGAAAGTATATGTCCACAATATTAGAAAAAAGCCATAGGGGGCGCTGTGTAGCCACGCCCAGATGAATGTGGATATGGATGTGATTGCACTCCAAAAGTGAATATATTTGTAAAATATCAGCCCGATCAGATGATGTAGAACGGAATTAAGCCCACTTCCTGTTTTTGGGCGTAACGTGTGTATTATACGCCTCGCCATTGCCAAACCGTTTGAGATATCAAAAATCCTCTCGTCATTTAGGGTCAGGACTATTCTAAGATCATGATTACTACATTTGGTGTGAATGTGATTAATACCCTAGCAGGAACGCATACAAACATGATAAAAACCTCACTTCCGTTGCCAGATGGTGGCGCTATAACATTGATTTCTTCTTGGTATTTGGATGTGATTACACTCTAACAGTGAACATATTTGTAAAATATCAGCCAGATCAGACAATGTAGACCATGAATTTATGGCTACTTCCTGTTGGCGCGGCGTGACATGAAAATTGTACGCCTCGCCATGACCATACCGTTTGAGATATCAAAAATATCCTTTGGAATTAGTATTATGACTATCGTGAGACCAGTTTGACCCCATTTCGTGTGAATGCAATGAAGCCCCTAGGAGGAGTACTTAAAAGTGTAGTACGTGTAAAATGCACAAAATTCAAAATGGCTGACTTCCTGTTCACATATTTGATTCGATGCGAATGAGAAATGTGGTTGTCCAGAGGAGTCCCACATGCTTACCAAATTAGGTGAAGGTAGCTCAAAGTGCCTGTCCACAATAGAAGACAAAGCATTAGGGGGCGCTGTGGAGTCCCTCGGCCACGCCCAGGTCTGAGCATCTGACACTTCCTGACAACCAACACTTCTCATGTGTGTGCAAAATTCCATGAGTTTCCATCCATGGCAAGCACCTCAAAAATGCAAAATACATTGAAAAAAAAGAGAATAATAATTATAGGGGGCGCTGTCTAGCCACGCCCCGATTGATATGTATATATTTCATATTGTACTCCAACAGTGAACATATTTGGAAAATATCAGCCAGATCGGACGATGTCGAAAAAAAAGTCATTTTTTTGCACGCAATATGTGTACTGTACGACTCGCCATTTCCATACCGTTTGAGATATCAAAAATCCCTTCACAGCATATGGTCATGAGTATCCTAAGATCATGCTGACTACATTTCGTGTGAATGTGATGAATGCCCTAGCAGGAAGGCATAGAAATATGATAAAGACCTCACTTCCTGTTGCCAGATGGTGGCGCTATAACATTGACCCGTTCTTGGGATATGGATGTGATTATACTCCAACATTAAACGTATTTCTAAAATATCAGCCAGATCAGACAGTGCAGACCATAAAATTACGGCCACTTCCTGTTGGCGCGGCGTGACATAAAAATTCTACGCCTCCCTAAGACCGTCCCGTTTGAGCTATCAAAAATATCCTGGCAATTTAGCATCATGAATATCCTGAGACCATTCTGACCACAGGTGGTGTGAATGTGATGAATCCCCTAGGAGGAGTACTTAAAAGTGCAGTACGTGTAAAACGCACAAAATCCAAAATAGCTGACTTCCTGTTTGTATATTTGATTAGATGCGAATTTGAAATGTGTTTGGTCCGAGGAGTGCTATATGCATACAAAATTTGGTGAAGGTAGCTCAAAGTGCCTGCCCACAATAGATGACAATGCGATAGGGGGCGCTGTGGAGTCCCTCAGCGACGCCCAGGTCTGAGCATCTAATAGATCCTGAAGGTCCTCATTTCTGATGTGTGTGCAAAATTCGCAGACTTTTTATGCATGGCAAGCACCTCAAAAAGGCCCATTTGCATATAGAAAAAAGAATAATAATAATAAATATAGCTGCAAGCAGCAATGAACGGGCCCAAGCACCATGGGGGCAACCGCCTTGGTGGCATAGTTCTGCCAATGACATGTTTCACAACATGTACACACTTTGGAAATAATCACCTTCCTGGACAACGTATAGTGTGCACAGGAATTCCCTTTTTATCAATGAAGATGTTGGCGCTGCTATTGGAACGCATCAATGATAAAAGCCTCACTTCCTATTGCCAGATGGTGGTGCTATATTATTGAGCCATGTATGGTTTTTGAATTTGATTACACTCCAGAAATAAACATATTTGTACATTTTCAGCCACATCGGAAGACGTTGAGCGAAATTAAGGTCAATTCCTGTTTCCAGATGATGCTGCTTTAACATTGAGTCGTTTTTGGAATATGGATTTGATTCCACTCCAACACTGAGCATCTGTGTAAAGTTGCAGTCACATCAGACATTGGAGAATTTAAGTATGACCACTTCCTGTTTGTCTGGCATGATGTGTTTTTTATGTGCCTGACCATAGCTATATCATCCCAGTAAATCAAAAATCTGTTTTGTCAGGACCATCCTAGCATCATGCTGACCACATTTACCGTGAATGTCATGAACCCATTGAAAAATAATGCTTAAGAATGCAATATAAGGCTCACTTCCTGTTGCCAGCGGGTGGCGCTTTGCCATTGAGCCTTTATTGGAAAATGGATGAGATTACACTCCAAAAATGAACATGTGTGAAGTTTCTGCCACATCAGACAATGTAGAATGAAACAAAAATTACTTCTTGCTTGCACATTGTAATAATATGCACCAGTCCTGTATGGAGAGCAGAGATGAATTAATTTCAATAGATTTTACAGCGGGAGGCACAATTTACGCTTGAGAAGTCATTCGGTTATAAATATGCACTCAAAATAAAACCATTGGCGTAAAGAAACTATTCAACTTTATTGTGGCCGCACCGGGGATGGAACCGAGGACCTTGCATGTCTTAATCCACTGTCTGAACCATTAAGCTATACTGCCCTCTTATACACGTACGCCATCTATTGGCCAAAAGTTGTATGTTTCCTTTTATCTTGGTTAAATAATTTCTCTCCTAAGTGTCGAATAATATTGCATTAAACGTCGAGTTAGCCAGCATCATTCTTTTCCATTTCACCGGTAATTATGCTGCCTGAAACGCATTTGTTCAGCCAAATCTAAAGGAGATGCCAAGTCTCTGCCCTCAATCCGGTATTTTCATATTAAGTCAAAAATTCCTAGCGAAATTGTATGTTCTCTTAATTCGTGTTTAATGACAAGCAAAATAAACTAACATATCTGGCGATTTAACTGAAAGTTTTCTATTCATGTAAACAAACGTAGCTGACCTGTTTTTTGACTCACACAGACAGTGGACAGGCTGGCTGCTGTTAGCCAACGACCTGCATGCCATACCTTTTTTGAACATAACGGTCTCACGTTTCTTTTTGACTTTTGACTCTTTTAAATATATGCTACTCTCCTGCCAGTTAAAGACAGTCATTAAATGTCTTTAATATTTATTTCAGATATTCTATTCATATAATGAAAATAGATGCAAAGAAACGTCGGGCTGGGTGTTGTCAATACATTTTGTCACGTAGGCTGCAGCTGTAAATCATACATCGTTATGCCTACTGCTGCTAGAAAAAAAACAAAAACCTATCCCCGTATCAAAAATGGGGGGAAGTTACAGCGACGCAGTTAGTCTGTGAGTAGAATAGATTGTGTAGACAACTTCACTGTTTCCACAAAGGAACCAAAAATGCTTTTTAACAGGACTTGGTCAGTGTAATGATATAAATGCTAGCATTCGATTATGGTCAACTGTACCGAAAATGCCCGTTGCACCAGCCATCATAACAAATGTCCCAATATAGGATCGATTTAAACCTCTATATTTTTTTATTTCACGTTGACAGTGTAGGCAATTATGTGTATTCCGACGCGAATTACATTTAATTGGGTTACGGCATTCACTTCAATCGAATGAAGTCAAATAGAAACGGCTCGAATTCCTTAATAAGGCTTCTTGGTTTTCAAGCTAACTTTCCGATCAACTGTTTTGTATTGAGTCCTTAAAATGCGACAACACGGTTTTTTTAAACCAAATAACACTGAACGTCATTGCAAGATATATACAATACCAACTTTTGCCAGTAGATGGCAGTCGCGTATTAGAAATGGGAGAGTCATTTGCGACTTGCGTTGAAGTTTTAAGACTGGATATAATGAGTCTCCAGCGAAAATAGTGAACTATTATTGCTTAATGGATGTGATGACACTCCAACAATGAACATATGTGAAAAGTTGTTGCCTCAAAATCAGGCAATGTAGAATTTAATACCTTTTTGAAATTATTTAATATATAATTTTCCTGTTTGGGCAGCATTACAAGTTAATTTTAAGGCTGACCATAGCCATACCATTCCAAGATATTAAAAATCAGTTCATAGTTGTGTGTCAGGGCTATAATATCATGCTGACCACATTTTGTGTGAATGTGATGAACCCCCTAGGAAGAGTATTTCAAAGTTTGGTACGTGAAAAAAAACACTTAAAAACACACAAAATCCAAAATAGCTCACTTCCTGTTGGGAAAAGTTAAGGGATGCAAATGAGAAATGTGTGTGTCTTGAGGAGACCCTTATGCCTACCAGACGTGGTGCATTTACGTGAAAGTATGTGTCCACAATATTAGAAAAAAGCCATAGGGGGCGCTGTGTAGCCACGCCCAGATGAATGTGGATATGGATGTGATTGCACTCCAAAAGTGAATATATTTGCAAAATATCAGCCCGATCAGATGATGTAGAATGGAATTAAACCCACTTCCTGTTTTTGGGTGTAACTTGTGTATTATACGCCTCGCCATTGCCAAACCGTTTGAGATATCAAAAATCCTTTCGTCATTTAGGGTCAGGACTATTCTAAGATCATGCTGACTACATTTGGTGTGAATGTGATGAATACCCTAGCAGGAACGAATACAAACATGATAAAAACCTAATTTCCTGTTGCCAGATGGTGGCGCTATAACATTGACTTCTTCTTGGTATATGGATGTGATTACACTCGAACAGTGAACATATTTGTAAAATATCAGCCAGATCAGACAATGTAGACCATGAATTTATGGCTACTTCCTGTTGGCGCGGCGTGACATGAAAATTGTACGCCTCGCCATGACCATACCGTTTGAGATATCAAAAATATCCTTTGGAATTAGTATCATGACTATCCTGAGACCGCTTTCACCACATTTCGTGTGAATGCAATGAACCCCCTCGGAGGAGTACTTAAAAGTGTAGTACGTGTAAAATGCACAAAATTCAAAATGGCTGACTTCCTGTTCACATATTTGATTGGATGCGAAAGAGAAATGTGTTTGTCCAGAGGAGCCCCACATGCATACCAAATTAGGTGAAGGTTGCTCTAAGTGCCTGTCCACAATAGAAGAAAAAGCATTAGGGGGCGCTGTGGAGTCCCTCGGCCACGCCCAGGTCTGAGCATCTGATACATTCTGACAGCCAACACTTCTCATGTGTGTGCAAAATTCTGTGCGTTTTCATCCATGGCAAGCACCTCAAAAATGCAAAATACATTGAAAAAAAAGAGAATAATAATTATAGGGGGCGCTGTCTAGCCACGCCCCGATTGATATGTATATATTCCATATTGTACTCCAACAGTGAACATATTTGTAAAATATCAGCCAGATCGGACGATGTCGAAAAAAAAGTCATTTTTTTGCACGCAATATGTGTACTGTACGACTCGCCATTTCCATACCGTTTGAGATATCAAAAATCCCTTCACAGCTTATGGTCATGACTATCCTAAGATCATGCTGACCACATTTGGTGTGAATGTGATGAATGCCCTAGCAGGAAGGCATACAAATATGATAAAGACCTCACTTCCTGTTGCCAGATGGTGGCGCTATAACATTGACCCGTTCTTGGGATATGGATGTGATTATACTCCAACAATAAACGTATTTCTAAAATATCAGCCAGATCAGACGATGTAGACCATGAAATTACGGCCACTTCCTGTTGGCGTGGCGTGACATAAAAATTATACGCCTCCCCAGGACCGTCCCGTTTGAGCTATCAAAAATATCCTGGCAATTTAGCATCATGAATATCCTGAGACCATTCTGACCACAGGTGGTGTGAATGTGATGAACCCCCTAGGAGGAGTACTTTAAAGTGCAGTACGTGTAAAACGCACAAAATCCAAAATGGCTGACTTCCTGTTTGTATATTTGATTAGATGCGAATGAGAAATGTGTTTGGACCGAGGAGTGCTATAAGCGTACTAAATTTTGTGAAGGTAGCTCAAAGTGCCTGCCCACAATAGATGACAATGCGATAGGGGGCGCTGTGGAGTCCCTCAGCCACGCCCAGGTCTGAGCATCTGAGACAACCTGACAGCCACCACTTCTGATGTGTGTGCAAAATTCTGTGAGTTTTCATCCATGGCAAGCACCTCAAAAATGCACAAAACATTGAAAAAAAAAGAATAATAATAATAATAATAATAATAATAATAATCCTTCCAATAACAATAGGGTCCTTCGCACCCTACGGTGCTTGGGCCCTAATAATAATCCTTCCAATAACAATAGGGTCCTTCGCACCCTACGGTGCTTGGGCCCTAATAATAATCCTTCCAATAACAATAGGGTCCTTCGCACCCTACGGTGCTTGGGCCCTAATAATCCTTCCAATAACAATAGGGTCCTTCGCACCCTACGGTGCTTGGGCCCTAATAATAATAATAATAATCCTTCCAATAACAATAGGGTCCTTCGCACCCTTTGGTGCTTGGGCCCTAAATATAGCTGCAAGCAGCAATGAACGGGCCCAAGCCCCATGGGGGCAACCGCCTTGGTGGCATAGTTCTGCCAATGACATGTTTCACAACATGTACACACTTTGGAAATAATCACCTTCCTGGACAACGTATAGTGTGCACAGGAATTTCCCTTTGATCAATGAAGATGTTGGCGCTGCTATTGGAATGCATCAATGATATAAGCCTCACTTCCTGTTGCCAGATGGTGGCGCTATATTATTGATCCGTGTATGTTTTTTGAATTTGATTACACTCCAGAAATAAACATATTTGTACATTTTCAGCCACATCGGAAGATGTTCAGCGAAATTAAGGTCAATTCCTGTTTCCAGATGATGCTGCTATAACATTGAGTCGTTTTTGGAATATGGATTTGATTGAGCAGCAACACTGAGCATCTGTGTAAAGTTGCAGTCACATCAGACATTGGAGAATTTAAGTATGACCACTTCCTGTTTGTCTGGCATGATGTGTTTTTTATGTGCCTGACCATAGCTATATCATCCCAGTAAATAAAAAATCTGTTTTGTCAGGACCATCCTAGCATCATGCTGACCACATTTACCGTGAATGTCATGAACCCATTGAAAAATAATGCTTAAGAATGCAATATAAGGCTCACTTCCTGTTGCCAGCGGGTGGCGCTTTGCCATTTAGCCTTTATTGGAAAATGGATGAGATTACACTCCAAAAATGAACGTGTGAAGTTTCAGCCACATCAGACAATGTAGAATGAAATAAAAATAACGTCTTGCTTGCACATTGTGATAACATGCTACAGTCCTGTATGGAGAGCAGAGATTAATTAATTTCCATAGTTTTTACACGGGGAGGCACAATTTATGCTTGAAAAGTCATTAGGCCATAAACATGCACTCAAAATGAAAACAATTGGCTTCAAGAAACTATTCAAATTCATTGTGGCTGCAGCGGGGATCGAACGGCTGAATTTGCGTGCCTTAATCCACCGCCCTAACCATTACGCTATACTGCCCGCTTATACACGGGTGCCATCTATTGGCCAAATGTCTCCTTTTATCTTGGTTTAATAATTTCTCTACGAAGTGTCGGATAATATTGCACGAAACGTCTAGTTAACCAGCATCATTCTTTTCCATTTCACTGGTAATTATGCTGCCTGAAACGCATTTGTTCAGCCAAATCTAAAAGAGATGCCAACTCTCTGCCCTCAATACAGTATTTTCATATTAATTTACCATTCCTAGCGAAATTGTATGTTCTCTTAATTCATGTTTAATGACAAGCCTAATAAACTAACATAGCTGGCGATTTAACTGAAAGTTTTCTATTCATGTAAACCAACGTAGCTGACCTGTTTTTTGACTCACACAGACAGTGGACTGGCTGGCTGCTGTTAGCCCGTGCGTGTCATCTCGCAACGACCTGCATGTGATACCTTTGTTGAACAAAACGGTCTCATGTTAACACAGCGTTCGAGCAGAGCCACCTCAGACGCTAAAGTTTCTTTTTGACTTCATGTGTTAATCTTTTAAATGTCTTTAATATTTATTTTAGTTATTCAATTCATGTAATGAAAATAGATGCAAAGAAACGTCGGGCTGGGTGTTGTCAATACATTTTGTCACGTAGGCTGCAGCTGTAAATCATACATCGTTATGCCTACTGGCTCGCTAGAAAAAAACAAAAACCTATCGTTGAAAAATCACTTGAAGAAAGAAAAAAAATGAAAGTACCACTTTCTCCCAATAAATTGAATCGCCGTATCAGAAATGGGGGGAAGTTACAGCGACGCAGTTAGTCTGTGAGTAGAACAGATTGTGTAGACAACTTCACTGTTTCCACAAAGGAACCAAAAATGTGCTTTTTAACAGGACTTGGTCAGTGTAATGATATAAATGCTAGCATTCGATTATGGTCAACGGTACCGAAAATGCCCGTTGCACCAGCCATCATAACAAATGTCCCAATACAGGATCGATTTAAACCTCTATATATTTTTATTTCACGTTGACAGTGTAGGCTATTATGTGTATTCCGACGCGAATTACATTTAATTGGGTTACGGCATTCACTTCAATCGAATGAAGTCAAATAGAAACGGCTCGAATTCCTTAATAAGGCTTCTTGGTTTTCAAGCCAACTTTCCGAACAGCTGTTTTGTATTGAGTCCTTAAAATGCTACAATACGGTTTTTTTTAAATCCAAATAACATTGAATGTCAAAGCAATATATGCATTATATGTGTTAATCTTAAATATTAAATATATGATACTTTCCTGCCAGTAAAAGCCTGTTTTTTATTTTAGTTATTCAATCGAGTTAATTAAGATAGATGAGAAAAAACGTTGCTGTGGGCTGGGTGTTTTCAGTACATTTTGTCATGTAGGCTGCCGCTGTTACTCATACATCGTCATGGTTACTGGCTCGCAAAAAGAAACAAAACTTGTCGTTGAGAAATCACTTTATCCAAGAAAAAGAGAAACAATACCGAAAATTAGAAAGAATACTAACCTTTGCCACTAGATGGCAGTCGCGTATTAGAAATGGGAGAGTCAGTTGCGACTTGAGTTGAAGTTTTAAGACTGGAGATAATGAGTCTCCAGCGAAAATAGTAAACTATTATTGCTTAATGGATGTGATGACACTCCAACAATGAACATATGTAAAAAGATGTAGCCTCAAAATCAGGCAATGTAGAATTTAATACCTTTTTGAAATTATTTAATATATAATTTTCCTATTTGGGCAGCATTACAAGTTAATTTTAAGGCTGACCATAGCCATACCATTCCAAGATATTAAAAATCAGTTCATAGTTGTGTGTCAGGGCTATAATATCATGCTGACCACATTTTGTGTGAATGTGATGAACCCCCTAGGAAGAGTATTTCAAAGTTTGGTACGTGAAAAAACACTTAAAAACACACAAAATCCAAAATAGCTCACTTCCTGTTGGGAAAAGTTAAGGGATGCAAATGAGAAATGTGTGTGTCTTGAGGAGACCCTTATGCCTACCAGACGTGGTGCATTTACGTGAAAGTATATGTCCACAATATTAGAAAAAAGCCATAGGGGGCGCTGTGTAGCCATGCCCAGATGAATGTGGATATGGATGTGATTGCACTCCAAAAGTGAATATATTTTTAAAATATCAGCCCGATCAGATGATGTAGAACGGAATTAAGCCCACTTCCTGTTTTTGGGCGTAACGTGTGTATTATACGCCTCGCCATTGCCAAACCGTTTGAGATATCAAAAATCATTTCGTTATTTAGGGTCAGGACTATTCTAAGATCATGAAGGCTACATTTGGTGTGAATGTGATGAATACCTTAGCAGGAACGCATACAAACATGATAAAAACCTCACGTCCGTTGCCAGATGGTGGCGCTATAACATTGATTTCTTCTTGGTATTTGGATGTGATTACACTCTAACAGTGAATATATTTGTAAAATATCAGCCAGATCAGACAATGTAGACCATGAATTTATGGCAACTTCCTGTTGGCGCGGCGTGACATGAAAATTGTATGCCTCGCCATGACCATACCGTTTGAGATATCAAAAATATCCTTTGGAATTAGTATCATGACTATCCTGAGACCACTTTGACCACATTTCGTGTGAATGCAATGAACCCCCTAGGAGGAGTACTTAAAAGTGTAGTACGTGTAAAATGCACAAAATTCAAAATGGCTGACTTCCTGTTTACATATTTGATTCGATGCGAATGAGAAATGTGTTTGTCCAGAGGAGCCCCACATGCATACCAAATTAGGTGAAGGTAGATCAAAGTGCCTGTCCACAATAGAAGACAAAGCATTAGGGGGCGCTGTGGAGTCCCTTGGCCACGCCCAGGTCTGAGCATCTGATACTTCCTGACAGCCAACACTTCTCATGTGTGTGCAAAATTCTGTGAGTTTTCATCCATGGCAAGCACCTCAAAAATGCAAAATACATTGAAAAAAAAGAGAATAATAATTATAGGGGGCGCTGTCTAGCCACGCCCCGATTGATATGTATATATCTGATATTGTACTGCTACAGTGAACATATTTGTAAAATATCAGCCAGATCGGACGATGTCAAAAAAAAAGTCATTTTTTTGCACGCAATATGTGTACTGTACGACTCGCCATTTCCATACCGTTTGAGATATCAAAAATCCCTTCACAACTTAGCGTAAGGACTATCTTAAGATCATGCTGACCGCATTTGGTGTGAATGTGCTGAATGCCCTAGCAGGAATGCATACAAATATGTTAAAGACCTCACTTCCTATTGCCAGATGGTGGCGCTATAACATTGACCTGTTCTTGTGATATGGATGTGATTACACTCCAACAATAAACAAATTTCTAAAATATCAGCCAGATCAGACAATGTAGACCATGAAATTATGGCCACTTCTTGTTGGCGCGGCGTGACATAAAAATTGTACTCCTCCCCATGACCGTCCCGTTTGAGCTATCAAAAATATCCTGGCAATTTAGCATCATGACTATCCTGAGACCATTCTGACCACAGTTGGTGTGAATGCGATTAACCCCCTAGGAGGAGTACTTAAAAGTGTAGTACGTGTAAAACTCAGAAAATCCAAAATGGCTGACTTCCTGTTTGGATATTTGATTAGCTTCGAATGAGAAATGTGTTTGGACCGAGGAGCGCTATATGGCCACCAAATTAGGTGCAGGTAGCTCAAAGTGCCTGCCCACAATAGAAGACAATGCGATAGGGGGCGCTGTGGAGTCCCTCGGCCACGCCCAGGTCTGAGCATCTGAGAGCTCCTGACAGCAACCACTTCTGATGTGTGTGCAAAATGTCAAGACTTTTTACGCATGGCAAGGCCCTCAAAAAAGCCCATTTGCCTGAAGAAAAAGAATAATAATAATAAATATAGCTGCAAGCAGCAATGAACGGGCCCAAGCACCATGGGCGCAACCGCCTTGGTGGCATAGTTGTGCCAATGACATGTTTCACAATATGTACACACTTTGAAAATAATCACCTTCCTTGGCAACGTATAGTGTGCACAGGAATTCCCCTTTTATCAATGAAGATGTTGGTGTTGCTAATGGAATGCATCAATGATATAAGACTCACTTCCTGTTGCCAGGTGGTGGCGCTATAGTATGGAGCCGTGTATGGTTTTTGAATTTGATTACACTCCAATAATAAACCTATTTCAAAATTTTCAGCCACATTGGAAAATGTTGAGTGAAATGAAGTTCAATTCAATGTTCTAGTTTCCAGATGGTGGCGCTATAACATTGAGTCATTTTTGGAATATGGATTTAATTACACTCCAACAATATACATATTTCTAAATTTTCGGCCACATCGGAAGATGTCGAGTAAAATGAAGGCCACTTCCTGTTGCCAGATGGTGGCGCTATAACATTGAGTCATTTTTGGGATATGGATGTGATTACACTCCCACAACGAACATATCTGTGTAATATCAACCAGATCAGACCGTCTAGAATGAAATTACGACCACTTCCTGTTGCCGCGGCGAGACCTCAAATTGTACGCCTCGCCATAGCCGTACCGTTTGACATATCAGAAATATCCTTTCAATTTAGCATCAGGATTATCCTGAGACCATTCTCACCACATTTGGTGTAAATGTGATGAACCCCCAAGGAGGAGTATTTCAGAGTTTGGTACGTGTAAAAACACTTAAAAACACACAAAATCCAGAATAGCTCACTTCCTGTTTGGAAAAGTTAAGGGATGCAAATGAGAAATGTGTGTGTCTTGAGGAGACCCATATGCATACCATATTCGGTGAATTTACGTGAAAGTATATGTCCACAATATTAGAAAAGAACCATAGGGTGCGCTGCGTAGCCACGCCCAGATGTATGTGGATATGGATGTGATTGCACTCCAACAGTGAATATATCTGTAAAATATCAGCCCGATCAGACGATGTAGAACGGAATTAAGCCCACTTCCTGTTTTCGCTCGTAACGTGTGTATTGTACGCCTCGCCATTGCCAAACCGTTTGAGGTATCAAAAATCCGTTTGGCTTTTAGGGTCAGGACTGTCCTAAGATCATGCTGACTACATTTGGTGTGAATGTGATGAATACCCTAGCAGGAACGCATACAAATATGATAAAAAACGCACTTCCTGTTGCCAGATGGTGGCGCTATAACTTTGACTTCTTCTTGGGACATGGATGTGAGTATACTCACAAATGAACATATTTGTAAAATATCAGCCAGATCAGACGATGTAAACCACAAAATTATGACCACTTCCTTTTGGCGCGGCATGACATAAAAATTGTACGCCTCGCCATGACCATACCGTTTGAGATATCAAAAATATCCTGGCAATTTAGAATCATGACTATCTTGAGACCATTCGTACCACATTTGGTGTGAATGTGATGAACCGCCTAGGAGGAGTACTTAAAAGTGTAGTACATGTGAAAACGCACAAAATTCAAAATGGCTGACTTCCTGTTTGCATATTTGCATCAATGCGAATGAGAAATGTGTTTCAATTGAGGAGCCACACATGCCTACCAAATTAGGTTCATGTAGCTCAAAGTGCCTGCCCACAATAAACAACAATGCAATGGGGGGGGGGGGCAGCGCAATAGGGGGCGCTGTGGAGTCCCTCGGCCACACCCAGGTTTGAGTATCTGATAGATCCTGACGGCCACCACTTCTGATGTGTCGGCAAAATTTCAAGACTTTTTAGCCATGGCAAGGCCCTCAAAAATGCCCATTTGACGGAAGAGAAAGAATTATAATAATAAATATAGCTGCAAGCAGCAATGAACGGGCCCAAGCACCATGGGCTCAACCGCCTTGGTGGCACAGTTGTGCCAATGACATTTTTCACAATATGTACACACTTTGGAAATAATCACCTTCCTGGACAACGAATAGTGTGCACAGGAATTCCCCTTTGATCAATGAAGATGTTGCTGCTGCTATTGGAATGCATCAATGATATAAGCCTCACTTCCTATTGCCAGATGGTGGCGCTATAATATTGAGCTGTGTATGGTTTATGGATTTGATTTCACTCCAAAAATGAACATATTTGTACATTTTCAGCCAAATTGGAAGATGTCGAGTAAAATTAAAGCCACTTCCTGTTGCCAGATGCTGGCGCTATAATATTGAGCCGTGTATGGTTTATGGATTTGATTACACTCCAATAATTAACATATTTGTACATTTTCAGCCACATTGGAAGATGTCAAGTAAAATTAAAGCCACTTCCTGTTGCCAGATGGTGGCGCTATGCCATTGAGCCTGTCTTGGTATATTGATGAGATTACACTCCAAAAATGAACATGTGTGAAGTTTTTGCCACATCAGACAATGTAGAATGAAACAAAAATTACTTCTTGCTTGCACATTGTGATAACATGCTACAGTCCTGTATGGAGAGCAGAGATTAATTAATTTCCATAGTTTTTACACGGGGAGGCACAATTTACCCTTGAGAAGTCATTCGGCCATAAATATGCACTCAAAATGAAAACAATTGGCTTCAAGAACCTATTCAAATTCATTGTGGCTGCAGCGGGGATCGAACGGCTGAATTTGCGTGCCTTAATCCACCTCCCTAACCATTACGCTATACTGCCCGCTTATACACGGGTGCCATCTATTGGCCAAATGTCTCCTTTTATCTTGGTTTAATAATTTCTCTACGAAGTGTCGGATAATATTGCACGAAACGTCTAGTTAACCAGCATCATTCTTTTCCATTTCACTGGTAATTATGCTGCCTGAAACGCATTTGTTCAGCCAAATCTAAAAGAGATGCCAACTCTCTGCCCTCAATACAGTATTTTCATATTAATTTACCATTCCTAGCGAAATTGTATGTTCTCTTAATTCGTGTTTAATGACAAGCCTAATAAACTAACATAGCTGGCGATTTAACTGAAAGTTTTCTATTCATGTAAACCAACGTAGCTGACCTGTTTTTTGACTCACACAGACAGTGGACTGGCTGGCTGCTGTTAGCCCGTGCGTGTCATCTCGCAACGACCTGCATGTGATACCTTTGTTGAACAAAACGGTCTCTTGTTAACACAGCGTTCGAGCAGAGCCACCTCAGACGCTAAAGTTTCTTTTTGACTTCATGTGTTAATCTTTTAAAAATATGATACTCTCCTGCCAGTTAAAGCCTGTCTTTAAGTCTTTAAATGTCTTTCATATTTCTTTTAGTTATTCAATTCATGTAATGAAAATAGATGCAAAGAAACGTCGGGCTGGGTGTTGTCAATACATTTTGTCACGTAGGCTGCAGCTGTAAATCATACATCGTTATGCCTACTGGCTCGCTAGAAAAAAACAAAAACCTATCGTTGAAAAATCACTTGAAGGAAGAAAAAAATGAAAGTACCACTTTCTGCCAATTAATTGAATCGCCGTATCAGAAATGGGGGGAAGTTACAGCGACGCAGTTAGTCTGTGAGTAGAACAGATTGTGTAGACAACTTCACTGTTTCCACAAAGGAACCAAAAATGTGCTTTTTAACAGGACTTGGTCAGTGTAATGATATAAATGCTAGCATTATGGTCAACGGTACCGAAAATGCCCGTTGCACCAGCCATCATAACAAATGTCCCAATACAGGATCGATTTAAACCTCTATATATTTTTATTTCACGTTGACAGTGTAGGCTATTATGTGTATTCCGACGCAAATTACATTTAATTGGGTTACGGCATTCACTTCAATCGAATGAAGTCAAATAGAAACGGCTCGAATTCCTAAATAAGGCTTCTTGGTTTTCAAGCCAACTTTCCGAACAGCTGTTTTGTATTGAGTCCTTAAAATGCTACAATACGGTTTTTTAAAAATCCAAATAACATTGAACGTCAAAGCAATATATGCATTATATGTATTAATCTTTTAAATATATGATACTTTCCTGCCAGTAAAAGCCTGTTTTTTATTTTAGTTATTCAATCGAGTTAATTAAGATAGATGAGAAAAAACGTTGCTGTGGGCTGGGTGTTTTCAGTACATTTTGTCATGTAGGCTGCCGCTGTTACTCATACATCGTTATGGCTACTCGCTCGCAAAAAGAAACAAAACTTGTCGTTGAGAAATCACTTTATCCAAAAAAGAGAAACCATACCGAAAATTAGAAAGAATACTAACCTTTGCCACTAGATGGCAGTCGCGTATTAGAAATGGGAGAGTCAGTTGCGACTTGAGTTGAAGTTTTAAGACTGGAGATAATGAGTCTCCAGCGAAAATAGTAAACTATTATTGCTTAATGGATGTGATGACACTCCAACAATGAACATATGTGAAAAGATGTAGCCTCAAAATCAGGCAATGTAGAATTTAATACCTTTTTGAAATTATTTAATATATAATTTTCCTATTTGGGCAGCATTACAAGTTAATTTTAAGGCTGACCATAGCCATATCATTCCAAGATATTAAAAATCAGTTCATAGTTGTGTGTCAGGGCTATAATATCATGCTGACCACATTTTGTGTGAATGTGATGAACCCCCTAGGAAGAGTATTTCAAAGTTTGGTATGTGAAAAAACACTTAAAAACACACAAAATCCAAAATAGCTCACTTCCTGTTGGGAAAAGTTAAAGGAATCCAAATGAGAAATGTGTGTGTCTTGAGGAGACCCTTATGCCTACCAGACGTGGTGCATTTACGTGAAAGTATATGTCCACAATATTAGAAAAAAGCCATAGGGGGCGCTGTGTAGCCACGCCCAGATGAATGTGGATCTGGAAGTGATTGCACTCCAAAAGTGAATATATTTGTAAAATATCAGCCCGATCAGATGATGTAGAACGGAATTAAGACCACTTCCTGTTTTTGGGCGTAACGTGTGTATTATACGCCTCGCCATTGCCAAACAGTTTGAGATATCAAAAATCCTTTCGTCATTTAGGGTCAGGACTATTCTAAGATCATGATGACTACATTTGGTGTGAATGTGATGAATACCTTAGCAGGAACGCATACAAACATGATAAAAACCTCACGTCCGTTGCCAGATGGTGGCGCTATAACATTGATTTCTTCTTGGTATTTGGATGTGATTACACTCTAACAGTGAACATATTTGTAAAATATCAGCCAGATCAGACAATGTAGACCATGAATTTATGGCAACTTCCTGTTGGCGCGGCGTGACATGAAAATTGTACGCCTCGCCATGACCATACCGTTTGAGATATCAAAAATATCCTTTGGAATTAGTATCATGACTATCCTGAGACCACTTTGACCACATTTCGTGTGAATGCAATGAACCCCCTAGGAGGAGTACTTAAAAGTGTAGTACGTGTAAAATGCACAAAATTCAAAATGGCTGACTTCCTGTTTACATATTTGATTCGATGCGAATGAGAAATGTGTTTGTCCAGAGGAGCCCCACATGCATACCAAATTAGGTGAAGGTAGCTCAAAGTGCCTGTCCACAATAAAAGACAAAGCATTAGGGGGCGCTGTGGAGTTCCTTGGCCACGCCCAGGTCTGAGCATCTGATACATCCTGACAGCCAACACTTCTCATGTGTGTGCAAAATTCTGTGAGTTTCCATCCATGGCAAGCACCTCAAAAATGCAAAATACATTGAAAAAAAAGAGAATAATAATTATAGGGGGCGCTGTCTAGCCACGACCCAATTGATATGTATATATTTGATATTGTATTCCAAGAGTGAACATATTTCTAAAATATCAGCTTGATCGGACGATATCGAAAAAAAAGTCATTTTTTTGCACGCACTATGTCTACTCTACGACTCGCCATTTCCATACCGTTTGAGATATCAAAAATCCCATCGCAATTTAGTGTAAGGACTATCTTAAGATCATGGTGACCACATTTGGTGTGAATGTGATGAATGCCCTAGCAGGAAGGCATACAAATATGATGAAGACCACACTTCCTGTTGCCAGATGGTGGCGCTATAACATTGACCCGTTTTTGGGATATGGATGTGTTTATACTCCAACAATAAACGTATTTCTAAAATATCAGCCAGATCAGACGATGTCGACCATGAAATTACGGCCACTTCCTGTTGGCGTGGCGTGACATAAAAATTGTAATCCTCCCCGTGACTGTCCCGTTTGAGCTATCAAAAATATCCTGGCAATTTAGTATCATGACTATCCTGAGACCATTCTGACCACAGTTGGTGTGAATGCGATGAACCCCCTAGGAGGAGTACTTAAAAGTGTAGAACGTGTAAAACGCACAAAATTCAAAATGGCTGACTTCCTGTTCGCATATTTGATTACATGCGAATTTGAAATGTGTTTGGCCTGAGGAGTGCTATATGCATACTAAATATGGTGCAGGTAGCTCAAAGTGCCTGCCCACAATAGAAGACAATGCGATAGGGGGCGCTGTGGAGTCCCTCAGCGACGCCCAGGTCTGAGCATCTGAGAGATCCTGACAGCCACCACTTCTGATGTGTGTGCAAAATTCCGTGAGTTTTCATTCATGGCAAGCACCTCAAAAATGCACAAAACATTGAAAAAAAAAGAATAATAATAATAAATATAGCTGCAAGCAGCAATGAACGGGCCCAAGCCCCATGGGGGCAACCGCCTTGGTGGCATAGTTCTGCCAATGACATGTTTCACAACATGTACACACTTTGGAAATAATCACCTTCCTGGACAACGTATAGTGTGCACAGGAATTTCCCTTTGATCAATGAAGATGTTGGCGCTGCTATTGGAATGCATCAATGATATCAGCCTCACTTCCTGTTGCCAGATGGTGGCGCTATATTATTGATCCGTGTATGTTTTTTGAATTTGATTACACTCCAGAAATAAACATATTTGTACATTTTCAGCCACATCGGAAGATGTTCAGCGAAATTAAGGTCAATTCCTGTTTCCAGATGATGCTGCTATAACATTGAGTCGTTTTTGGAATATGGATTTGATTACACTCCAACACTGAGCATCTGTGTAAAGTTGCAGTCACATCAGACATTGGAGAATTTAAGTATGACCACTTCCTGTTTGTCTGGCATGATGTGTTTTTTATGTGCCTGACCATAGCTATATCATCCCAGTAAATCAAAAATCTGTTTTGTCAGGACCATCCTAGCATCATGCTGACCACATTTACCGTGAATGTCATGAACCCATTGAAAAATAATGCTTAAGAATGCAATATAAGGCTCACTTCCTGTTGCCAGCGGGTGGCGCTTTGCCATTTAGCCTTTATTGGAAAATGGATGAGATTACACTCCAAAAATGAACGTGTGAAGTTTCAGCCACATCAGACAATGTAGAATGAAATAAAAATAACGTCTTGCTTGCACATTGTGATAACATGCTACAGTCCTGTATGGAGAGCAGAGATTAATTAATTTCCATAGTTTTTACACGGGGAGGCACAATTTATGCTTGAAAAGTCATTAGGCCATAAACATGCACTCAAAATGAAAACAATTGGCTTCAAGAAACTATTCAAATTCATTGTGGCTGCAGCGGGGATCGAACGGCTGAATTTGCGTGCCTTAATCCACCGCCCTAACCATTACGCTATACTGCCCGCTTATACACGGGTGCCATCTATTGGCCAAATGTCTCCTTTTATCTTGGTTTAATAATTTCTCTACGAAGTGTCGGATAATATTGCACGAAACGTCTAGTTAACCAGCATCATTCTTTTCCATTTCACTGGTAATTATGCTGCCTGAAACGCATTTGTTCAGCCAAATCTAAAAGAGATGCCAACTCTCTGCCCTCAATACAGTATTTTCATATTAATTTACCATTCCTAGCGAAATTGTATGTTCTCTTAATTCATGTTTAATGACAAGCCTAATAAACTAACATAGCTGGCGATTTAACTGAAAGTTTTCTATTCATGTAAACCAACGTAGCTGACCTGTTTTTTGACTCACACAGACAGTGGACTGGCTGGCTGCTGTTAGCCCGTGCGTGTCATCTCGCAACGACCTGCATGTGATACCTTTGTTGAACAAAACGGTCTCATGTTAACACAGCGTTCGAGCAGAGCCACCTCAGACGCTAAAGTTTCTTTTTGACTTCATGTGTTAATCTTTTAAAAATATGATACTCTCCTGCCAGTTAAAGCCTGTCTTTAAGTCTTTAAATGTCTTTAATATTTATTTTAGTTATTCAATTCATGTAATGAAAATAGATGCAAAGAAACGTCGGGCTGGGTGTTGTCAATACATTTTGTCACGTAGGCTGCAGCTGTAAATCATACATCGTTATGCCTACTGGCTCGCTAGAAAAAAACAAAAACCTATCGTTGAAAAATCACTTGAAGGAAGAAAAAAATGAAAGTACCACTTTCTGCCAATAAATTGAATCGCCGTATCAGAAATGGGGGGAAGTTACAGTGACGCAGTTAGTCTGTGAGTAGAACAGATTGTGTAGACAACTTCACTGTTTCCACAAAGGAACCAAAAATGTGCTTTTTAACAGGACTTGGTCAGTGTAATGATATAAATGCTAGCATTCGATTATGGTCAACGGTACCGAAAATGCCCGTTGCACCAGCCATCATAACAAATGTCCCAATACAGGATCGATTTAAACCTCTATATATTTTTATTTCACGTTGACAGTGTAGGCTGTTATGTGTATTCCGACGCGAATTACATTTAATTGGGTTACGGCATTCACTTCAATCGAATGAAGTCAAATAGAAACGGCTCGAATTCCTTAATAAGGCTTCTTGGTTTTCAAGCCAACTTTCCGAACAGCTGTTTTGTATTGAGTCCTTAAAATGCTACAATACGGTTTTTTTAAAATCCAAATAACATTGAACGTCAAAGCAATATATGCATTATATGTATTAATCTTTTAAATATATGATACTTTCCTGCCAGTAAAAGCCTGTTTTTTATTTTAGTTATTCAATCGAGTTAATTAAGATAGATGAGAAAAAACGTTGCTGTGGGCTGGGTGTTTTCAGTACATTTTGTCATGTAGGCTGCCGCTGTTACTCATACATCGTTATGGTTACTGGCTCGCAAAAAGAAACAAAACTTGTCGTTGAGAAATCACTTCATCCAAGAAAGAGAAACCATACCGAAAATTTGAAAGAATACTAACCTTTGCCACTAGATGGCAGTCGCGTATTAGAAATGGGAGAGTCAGTTGCGACTTGAGTTGAAGTTTTAAGACTGGAGATAATGAGTCTCCAGCGAAAATAGTAAACTATTATTGCTTAATGGATGTGATGACACTCCACAATGAACATATGTGAAAAGATGTAGCCTCAAAATCAGGCAATGTAGAATTTAATACCTTTTTGAAATTATTTAATATATAATTTTTCTATTTGGGCAGCATTACAAGTTAATTTTAAGGCTGACCACAGCCATACCATTCCAAGATATTAAAAATCAGTTCATAGTTGTGTGTCAGGGCTATAATATCATGCTGACCACATTTTGTGTGAATGTGATGAACCCCCTAGGAAGAGTATTTCAAAGTTTGGTACGTGAAAAAACACTTAAAAACACACAAAATCCAAAATAGTTCACTTCCTGCTGGGAAAAGTTAAGGGATGCAAATGAGAAATGTGTGTGTCTTGAGGAGACCCTTATGCCTACCAGACGTGGTGCATTTACGTGAAAGTATATGTCCACAATATTAGAAAAAAGCCATAGGGGGCGCTGTGTAGCCACGCCCAGATGAATGTGGATATGGATGTGATTGCACTCCAAAAGTGAATATATTTGTAAAATATCAGCCCGATCAGATGATGTAGAACGGAATTAAGCCCACTTCCTGTTTTTGGGCGTAACGTGTGTATTATACGCCTCGCCATTGCCAAACCGTTTGAGATATCAAAAATCCTTTCGTCATTTAGGGTCAGGACTATTCTAAGATCATGATGACTACATTTGGTGTGAATGTGATGAATACCTTAGCAGGAACGCATACAAACATGATAAAAACCTCACGTCCGTTGCCAGATGGTGGCGCTATAACATTGATTTCTTCTTGGTATTTGGATGTGATTACACTCTAACAGTGAACATATTTGTAAAATATCAGCCAGATCAGACAATGTAGACCATGAATTTATGGCTACTTCCTGTTGGCGCGGCGTGACATGAAAATTGTACGCCTCGCCATGACCATACCGTTTGAGATATCAAAAATATCCTTTGGAATTAGTATCATGACTATCCTGAGACCACTTTGACCACATTTCGTGTGAATGCAATGAACCCCCTAGGAGGAGTACTTAAAAGTGTAGTACGTGTAAAATGCACAAAATTCAAAATGGCTGACTTCCTGTTTACATATTTGATTCGATGCGAATGAGAAATGTGTTTGTCCAGAGGAGCCCCACATGCATACCAAATTAGGTGAAGGTAGCTCAAAGTGCCTGTCCACAATAGAAGACAAAGCATTAGGGGGCGCTGTGGAGTTCCTTGGCCACGCCCAGGTCTGAGCATCTGATACATCCTGACAGCCAACACTTCTCATGTGTGTGCAAAATTCTGTGAGTTTCCATCCATGGCAAGAACCTCAAAAATGCAAAATACATTGAAAAAAAAGAGAATAATAATTATAGGGGGCGCTGTCTAGCCACGCCCCGATTGATATGTATATATCTGATATTGTACTGCTACAGTGAACATATTTGTAAAATATCAGCCAGATCGGACGATGTCGAAAAAAAAGTCATTTTTTTGCACGCAATATGTGTACTGTACGACTCGCCATTTCCATACCGTTTGAGATATCAAAAATCCCTTCACAACTTAGCGTAAGGACTATCTTAAGATCATGCTGACCGCATTTGGTGTGAATGTGCTGAATGCCCTAGCAGGAATGCATACAAATATGTTAAAGACCTCACTTCCTGTTGCCAGATGGTGGCGCTATAACATTGACCTGTTCTTGGGATATGGATGTGATTACACTCCAACAATAAACAAATTTCTAAAATATCAGCCAGATCAGACAATGTAGACCATGAAATTATGGCCACTTCCTGTTGGCGCGGCGTGACATAAAAATTGTACTCCTCCCCATGACCGTCCCGTTTGAGCTATCAAAAATATCCTGGCAATTTAGCATCATGACTATCCTGAGACCATTCTGACCACCGTTGGTGTGAATGCGATGAACCCCCTAGGAGGAGTACTTAAAAGTGTAGTACGTGTAAAACTCAGAAAAACCAAAATGGCTGACTTCCTGTTTGGATATTTGATTAGATGCGAATGAGAAATGTGTTTGGACCGAGGAGCGCTATATGGCCACCAAATTAGGTGCAGGTAGCTCAAAGTGCCTGCCCACAATAGAAGACAATGCGATAGGGGGCGCTGTGGAGTCCCTCGGCGACGCCCAGGTCTGAGCATCTGAGAGCTCCTGACAGCAACCACTTCTGATGTGTGTGCAAAATGTCAAGACTTTTTACGCATGGCAAGGCCCTCAAAAAAGCCTATTTGCCTGAAGAAAAAGAATAATAATAATAAATATAGCTGCAAGCAGCAATGAACGGGCCCAAGCCCCATGGGGGCAACCGCCTTGGTGGCATAGTTCTGCCAATGACATGTTTCACAACATGTACACACTTTGGAAATAATCACCTTCCTGGACAACGTATAGTGTGCACAGGAATTTCCATTTGATCAATGAAGATGTTGGCGCTGCTATTGGAATGCATCAATGATATAAGCCTCACTTCCTGTTGCCAGATGGTGGCGCTATATTATTGATCCGTGTATGTTTTTTGAATTTGATTACACTCCAGAAATAAACATATTTGTACATTTTCAGCCACATCGGAAGATGTTCAGCGAAATTAAGGTCAATTCCTGTTTCCAGATGATGCTGCTATAACATTGAGTCGTTTTTGGAATATGGATTTGATTACACTCCAACACTGAGCATCTGTGTAAAGTTGCAGTCACATCAGACATTGGAGAATTTAAGTATGACCACTTCCTGTTTGTCTGGCATGATGTGTTTTTTATGTGCCTGACCATAGCTATATCATCCCAGTAAATCAAAAATCTGTTTTGTCAGGACCATCCTAGCATCATGCTGACCACATTTACCGTGAATGTCATGAACCCATTGAAAAATAATGCTTAAGAATGCAATATAAGGCTCACTTCCTGTTGCCAGCGGGTGGCGCTTTGCCATTTAGCCTTTATTGGAAAATGGATGAGATTACACTCCAAAAATGAACATGTGAAGTTTCAGCCACATCAGACAATGTAGAATGAAATAAAAATAACTTCTTGCTTGCACATTGTGATAACATGCTACAGTCCTGTATGGAGAGCAGAGATTAATTAATTTCCATAGTTTTTACACGGGGAGGCACAATTTATGCTTGAAAAGTCATTAGGCCATAAATATGCACTCAAAATGAAAACAATTGGCTTCAAGAAACTATTCAAATTCATTGTGGCTGCAGCGGGGATCGAACGGCTGAATTTGCGTGCCTTAATCCACCGCCCTAACCATTACGCTATACTGCCCGCTTATACACGGGTGCCATCTATTGGCCAAATGTCTCCTTTTATCTTGGTTTAATAATTTCTCTACGAAGTGTCGGATAATATTGCACGAAACGTCTAGTTAACCAGCATCATTCTTTTCCATTTCACTGGTAATTATGCTGCCTGAAACGCATTTGTTCAGCCAAATCTAAAAGAGATGCCAACTCTCTGCCCTCAATACAGTATTTTCATATTAATTTACCATTCCTAGCGAAATTGTATGTTCTCTTAATTCGTGTTTAATGACAAGCCTAATAAACTAACATAGCTGGCGATTTAACTGAAAGTTTTCTATTCATGTAAACCAACGTAGCTGACCTGTTTTTTGACTCACACAGACAGTGGACTGGCTGGCTGCTGTTAGCCCGTGCGTGTCATCTCGCAACGACCTGCATGTGATACCTTTGTTGAACAAAACGGTCTCATGTTAACACAGCGTTCGAGCAGAGCCACCTCAGACGCTAAAGTTTCTTTTTGACTTCATGTGTTAATCTTTTAAAAATATGATACTCTCCTGCCAGTTAAAGCCTGTCTTTAAGTCTTTAAATGTCTTTCATATTTATTTTAGTTATTCAATTCATGTAATGAAAATAGATGCAAAGAAACGTCGGGCTGGGTGTTGTCAATACATTTTGTCACGTAGGCTGCAGCTGTAAATCATACATCGTTATGCCTACTGGCTCGCTAGAAAAAAACAAAAACCTATCGTTGAAAAATCACTTGAAGGAAGAAAAAAATGAAAGTACCACTTTCTGCCAATAAATTGAATCGCCGTATCAGAAATGGGGGGAAGTTACAGCGACGCAGTTAGTCTGTGAGTAGAACAGATTGTGTAGACAACTTCACTGTTTCCACAAAGGAACCAAAAATGTGCTTTTTAACAGGACTTGGTCAGTGTAATGATATAAATGCTAGCATTCGATTATGGTCAACGGTACCGAAAATGCCCGTTGCACCAGCCATCATAACAAATGTCCCAATACAGGATCGATTTAAACCTCTATATATTTTTATTTCACGTTGACAGTGTAGGCTGTTATGTGTATTCCGACGCGAATTACATTTAATTGGGTTACGGCATTCACTTCAATCGAATGAAGTCAAATAGAAACGGCTCGAATTCCTTAATAAGGCTTCTTGGTTTTCAAGCCAACTTTCCGAACAGCTGTTTTGTATTGAGTCCTTAAAATGCTACAATACGGTTTTTTTAAAATCCAAATAACATTGAACGTCAAAGCAATATATGCATTATATGTGTTAATCTTTTAAATATATGATACTTTCCTGCCAGTAAAAGCCTGTTTTTTATTTTAGTTATTCAATCGAGTTAATTAAGATAGATGAGAAAAAACGTTGCTGTGGGCTGGGTGTTTTCAGTACATTTTGTCATGTAGGCTGCCGCTGTTACTCATACATCGTTATGGTTACTGGCTCGCAAAAAGAAACAAAACTTGTCGTTGAGAAATCACTTTATCCAAGAAAAAGAGAAACAATACCGAAAATTAGAAAGAATACTAACCTTTGCCACTAGATGGCAGTCGCGTATTAGAAATGGGAGAGTCAGTTGCGACTTGCGTTGAAGTTTTAAGACTGGAGATAATGAGTCTCCAGCGAAAATAGTAAACTATTATTGCTTAATGGATGTGATGACACTCCAACAATGAACATATGTGAAAAGATGTAGCCTCAAAATCAGGCAATGTAGAATTTAATACCTTTTTGAAATTATTTAATATATAATTTTCCTATTTGGGCAGCATTACAAGTTAATTTTAAGGCTGACCATAGCCATACCATTCCAAGATATTAAAAATCAGTTCATAGTTGTGTGTCAGGGCTATAATATCATGCTGACCACATTTTGTGTGAATGTGATGAACCCCGTAGGAAAAGTATTTCAAAGTTTGGTACGTGAAAAAACACTTAAAAACACACAAAATCCAAAATAGCTCACTTCCTGTTGGGAAAAGTTAAGGGATGCAAATGAGAAATGTGTGTGTCTTGAGGAGACCCTTATGCCTACCAGACGTGGTGCATTTACGTGAAAGTATATGTCCACAATATTAGAAAAAAGCCATAGGGGGCGCTGTGTAGCCACGCCCAGATGAATGTGGATATGGATGTGATTGCACTCCAAAAGTGAATATATTTGTAAAATATCAGCCGGATCAGATGATGTAGAACGGAATTAAGCCCACTTCCTGTTTTTGCGCGTAACGTGTGTATTATACGCCTCGCCATTGCCAAACCGTTTGAGATATCAAAAATCCTTTCGTCATTTAGGGTCAGGACTATTCTAAGATCATGATGACTACATTTGGTGTGAATGTGATGAATACCTTAGCAGGAACGCATACAAACATGATAAAAACCTCACGTCCGTTGCCAGATGGTGGCGCTATAACATTGATTTCTTGTTGGTATTTGGATGTGATTACACTCTAACAGTGAACATATTTGTAAAATATCAGCCAGATCAGACAATGTAGACCATGAATTTATGGCAACTTCCTGTTGGCGAGGCGTGACATGAAAATTGTACGCCTCGCCATGACCATACCGTTTGAGATATCAAAAATATCCTTTGGAATTAGTATCATGACTATTCTGAGACCAGTTTGACCACATTTCGTGTGAATGCAATGAACCCCCTAGGAGGAGTACTTAAAAGTGTAGTACGTGTAAAATGCACAAAATTCAAAATGGCTGACTTCCTGTTTACATATTTGATTCGATGCGAATGAGAAATGTGTTTGTCCAGAGGAGCCCCACATGCACACCAAATTAGGTGAAGGTAGCTCAAAGTGCCTGTCCACAATAGAAGACAAAGCATTAGGGGGCGCTGTGGAGTCCCTTGGCCACGCCCAGGTCTGAGCATCTGATACATCCTGACAGCCAACACTTCTCATGTGTGTGCAAAATTCTGTGAGTTTCCATCCATGGTAAGGACCTGAAAAATGCAAAATACATTGAAAAAAAAGAGAATAATAATTATAGGGGGCGCTGTCTAGCCACGCCCCGATTGATATGTATATATCTGATATTGTACTGCTTCAGTGAACATATTTGTAAAATATCAGCCAGATCGGACGATGTCGAAAAAAAAGTCATTTTTTTGCACGCAATATGTGTACTGTACGACTCGCCATTTCCATACCGTTTGAGAAATCAAAAATCCCTTCACAACGTAGCGTAAGGACTATCTTAAGATCATGCTGACCGCATTTGGTGTGAATGTGCTGAATGCCCTAGCAGGAATGCATACAAATATGTTAAAGACCTCACTTCCTGTTGCCAGATGGTGGCGCTATAACATTGACCCGTTCTTGGGATATGGATGTGATTATACTCCAACAATAAACGTATTTCTAAAATATCAGCCAGATCAGACGATGTAGACCATGAAATTATGGCCACTTCCTGTTGGCGCGGCGTGACATAAAAATTGTACTCCTCCCCATGACCGTCCCGTTTGAGCTATCAAAAATATCCTGGCAATTTAGCATCATGACTATCCTGAGACCATTCTGACCACAGGTGGTGTGAATGCGATGAACCCCCTAGGAGGAGTACTTAAAAGTGTAGTACGTGTAAAACTCACAAAATCCAAAATGGCTGACTTCCTGTTTGGATATTTGATTAGATCCGAATGAGAAATGTGTTTGGACCGAGGAGCGCTATATGGCCACCAAATTAGGTGCAGGTAGCTCAAAGTGCCTGCCCACAATAGAAGACAATGCGATAGGGGGCGCTGTGGAGTCCCTCGGCCACGCCCAGGTCTGAGCATCTGAGAGCTCGTGACAGCAACCACTTCTGATGTGTGGGCAAAATGTCAAGACTTTTTACGCATGGCAAGGCCCTCAAAAAAGCCCATTTGCCTGAAGAAAAAGAATAATAATAATAATAATAATAATAATAATAATAATAATCCTTCCAATAACAATAGGGTCCTTCGCACCCTACGGTGCTTGGGCCCTAAATATAGCTGCAAGCAGCAATGAACGGGCCCAAGCCCCATGGGGGCAACCGCCTTGGTGGCATAGTTCTGCCAATGACATGTTTCACAACATGTACACACTTTGGAAATAATCACCTTCCTGGACAACGTATAGTGTGCACAGGAATTTCCCTTTGATCAATGAAGATGTTGGCGCTGCTATTGGAATGCATCAATGATATAAGCCTCACTTCCTGTTGCCAGATGGTGGCGCTATATTATTGATCCGTGTATGTTTTTTGAATTTGATTACACTCCAGAAATAAACATATTTGTACATTTTCAGCCACATCGGAAGATGTTCAGCGAAATTAAGGTCAATTCCTGTTTCCAGATGATGCTGCTATAACATTGAGTCGTTTTTGGAATATGGATTTGATTACACTCCAACACTGAGCATCTGTGTAAAGTTGCAGTCACATCAGACATTGGAGAATTTAAGTATGACCACTTCCTGTTTGTCTGGCATGATGTGTTTATCTGCCTGACCATAGCTATATCATCCCAGTAAATCAAAAATCTGTTTTGTCAGGACCATCCTAGCATCATGCTGACCACATTTACCGTGAATGTCATGAACCCATTGAAAAATAATGCTTAAGAATGCAATATAAGGCTCACTTCCTGTTGCCAGCGGGTGGCGCTTTGCCATTTAGCCTTTATTGGAAAATGGATGAGATTACACTCCAAAAATGAACGTGTGAAGTTTCAGCCACAACAGACAATGTAGAATGAAATAAAAATAACGTCTTGCTTGCACATTGTGATAACATGCTACAGTCCTGTATGGAGAGCAGAGATTAATTAATGTCCATAGTTTTTACACGGGGAGGCACAATTTATGCTTGAAAAGTCATTAGGCCATAAACATGCACTCGAAATGAAAACAATTGGCTTCAAGAAACTATTCAAATTCATTGTGGCTGCAGCGGGGATCGAACGGCTGAATTTGCGTGCCTTAATCCACCGCCCTAACCATTACGCTATACTGCCCGCTTATACACGGGTGCCATCTATTGGCCAAATGTCTCCTTTTATCTTGGTTTAATAATTTCTCTACGAAGTGTCGGATAATATTGCACGAAACGTCTAGTTAACCAGCATCATTCTTTTCCATTTCACTGGTAATTATGCTGCCTGAAACGCATTTGTTCAGCCAAATCTAAAAGATGCCAACTCTCTGCCCTCAATACAGTATTTTCATATTAATTTACCATTCCTAGCGAAATTGTATGTTCTCTTAATTCGTGTTTAATGACAAGCCTAATAAACTAACATAGCTGGCGATTTAACTGAAAGTCTATTATTCATGTAAACCAACGTAGCTGACCTGTTTTTTGACTCACACAGACAGTGGACTGGCTGGCTGCTGTTAGCCCGTGCGTGTCATCTCGCAACGACCTGCATGTGATACCTTTGTTGAACAAAACGGTCTCATGTTAACACAGCGTTCGAGCAGAGCCACCTCAGACGCTAAAGTTTCTTTTTGACTTCATGTGTTAATCTTTTAAAAATATGATACTCTCCTGCCAGTTAAAGCCTGTCTTTAAGTCTTTAAATGTCTTTCATATTTCTTTTAGTTATTCAATTCATGTAATGAAAATAGATGCAAAGAAACGTCGGGCTGGGTGTTGTCAATACATTTTGTCACGTAGGCTGCAGCTGTAAATCATACATCGTTATGCCTACTGGCTCGCTAGAAAAAAACAAAAACCTATCGTTGAAAAATCACTTGAAGGAAGAAAAAAATGAAAGTACCACTTTCTGCCAATAAATTGAATCGCCGTATCAGAAATGGGGGGAAGTTACAGCGACGCAGTTAGTCTGTGAGTAGAACAGATTGTGTAGACAACTTCACTGTTTCCACAAAGGTGATGTGCTTTTTAACAGGACTTGGTCAGTGTAATGATATAAATGCTAGCATTCGATTATGGTCAACGGTACCGAAAATGCCCGTTGCACCAGCCATCATAACAAATGTCCCAATATAGGATCGATTTAAACCTCTATATATTTTTATTTCACGTTGACAGTGTAGGCTATTATGTGTATTCCGACGCGAATTACATTTAATTGGGTTACGGCATTCACTTCAACCGAATGAAGTCAAATAGAAACGGCTCGAATTCCTTAATAAGGCTTCTTGATTTTCAAGCTAACTTTCCGAACAGCTGTTTTGTATTGAGTCCTTAAAATGCTACAACACGGTTTTTTTTAAACCAAATAACATTGAACGTCATTGCAAGATATATGCAATACCAACTTTTGCCAGTAGATGGCAGTCGCGTATTAGAAATGGGAGAGTCATTTGCGACTTGCGTTGAAGTTTTAAGACTGGATATAATGAGTCTCCAGCGAAAATAGTGAACTATTATTGCTTAATGGATGTGATGACACTCCAACAATGAACATATGTGAAAAGTTGTAGCCTCAAAATCAGGCAATGTAGAATTTAATACCTTTATGAAATTATTTAATACATAATTGTATTAAAACATGAACTGTTTGGGCAGCATTTCAAGTTAATTTTAAGGCTGACCATAGCCATACCATTCCAAGATATTAAAAATCAGTTCATAGTTGTGTGTCAGGGCTATAATATCATGCTGACCACATTTTGTGTGAATGTGATGAACCCCCTAAGAAGAGTATTTCAAAGTTTGGTACGTGAAAAAACACTTAAAAACACACAAAATCCAAAATTGCTCACTTCCTGTTGGGAAAAGTTAAGGGATGCAAATGAGAAATGTGTGTGTCTTGAGGAGACCCTTATGCCTACCAGACGTGGTGCATTTACGTGAAAGTATATGTCCACAATATTAGAAAAAAGCCATAGGGGGCGCTGTGTAGCCACGCCCAGATGACTGTGGATATGGATGTGATAGCACTCCAAAAGTGAATATATTTGTAAAATATCAGCCCGATCAGATGATGTAGAACGGAATTAAGCCCACTTCCTGTTTTTGGGCGTAACGTGTGTATTATACGCCTCGCCATTGCCAAACCGTTTGAGATATCAAAAATCCTTTCGTCATTTAGGGTCGGAACTATTCTAAGATCATGACGACTACATTTGGTGTGAATGTGATGAATACCTTAGCAGGAACGCATACAAACATGATAAAAACCTCACGTCCATTGCCAGATGGTGGCGCTATAACATTGATTTCTTCTTGGTATTTGGATGTGATTACACTCTAACAGTGAACATATTTGTAAAATATCAGCCAGATCAGACAATGTAGACCATGAATTTATGGCAACTTCCTGTTGGCGCGGCGTGACATGAAAATTGTACGCCTCGCCATGACCATACCGTTTGAGATATCAAAAATATCCTGTGGAATTAGTATCATGACTATCCTGAGACCACTTTGACCACATTTCGTGTGAATGCAATGAACCCCCTAGGAGGAGTACTTAAAAGTGTAGTACGTGTAAAATGCACAAAATTCAAAATGGCTGACTTCCTGTTTACATATTTGATTCGATGCGAATGAGAAATGTGTTTGTTCAGAGGAGCCCCACATGCATACCAAATTAGGTGAAGGTAGCTCAAAGTGCCTGTCCACAATAGAAGACAAAGCATTAGGGGGCGCTGTGGAGTCCCTTGGCCACGCCCAGGTCTGAGCATCTGATACATCCTGACAGCCAACACTTCTCATGTGTGTGCAAAATTCTGTGAGTTTCCATCCATGGTAAGCACCTGAAAAATGCAAAATACATTGAAAAAAAAGAGAATAATAATTATAGGGGGCGCTGTCTAGCCACGCCCCGATTGATATGTATATATCTGATATTGTACTGCTACAGTGAACATATTTGTAAAATATCAGCCAGATCGGACGATGTCGAAAAAAAAGTCATTTTTTTGCACGCAATATGTGTACTGTACGACTCGCCATTTCCATACCGTTTGAGAAATCAAAAATCCCTTCACAACTTAGCGTAAGGACTATCTTAAGATCATGCTGACCGCATTTGGTGTGAATGTGCTGAATGCCCTAGCAGGAATGCATACAAATATGTTAAAGACCTCACTTCCTGTTGCCAGATGGTGGCGCTATAACATTGACCTGTTCTTGGGATATGGATGTGATTATAGTCCAACAATAAACGTATTTCTAAAATATCAGCCAGATCAGACGATGTAGACCATGAAATTATGGCCACTTCCTGTTGGCGCGGCGTGACATAAAAATTGTACTCCTCCCCATGACCGTCCCGTTTGAGCTATCAAAAATATCCTGGCAATTTAGCATCATGACTATCCTGAGACCATTCTGACCACAGGTGGTGTGAATGCGATGAACCCCCTAGGAGGAGTACTTAAAAGTGTAGTACGTGTAAAACTCAGAAAATCCAAAATGGCTGACTTCCTGTTTGGATATTTGATTAGATCCGAATGAGAAATGTGTTTGGACCGAGGAGCGCTATAGGGCCACCAAATTAGGTGCAGGTAGCTCAAAGTGCCTGCCCACAATAGAAGACAATGCGATAGGGGGCGCTGTGGAGTCCCTCGGCCACGCCCAGGTCTGAGCATCTGAGAGCTCCTGACAGCAACCACTTCTGATGTGTGGGCAAAATGTCAAGACTTTTTACGCATGGCAAGGCCCTCAAAAAAGCCCATTTGCCTGAAGAAAAAGAATAATAATAATAATAATAATAATAATAATAATAATAATAATAATCCTTCCAATAACAATAGGGTCCTTCGCACCCTACGGTGCTTGGGCCCTAAATATAGCTGCAAGCAGCAATGAACGGGCCCAAGCACCATGGGCGCAACCGCCTTGGTGGCATAGTTGCGCCAATGACATGTTTCACAATATGTACACACTTTGGAAATAATCACCTTCCTGGACAACGTATAGTGTGCACAGGAATTCCCCTTTGATCAATGAAGATGTTGCTGCTGCTATTGGAATGCATCAATGATATAAGCCTCACTTCCTATTGCCAGATGGTGGCGCTATAATATTGAGCCGTGTATGGTTTATGGATTTGATTCCACTCCAATAATTAACATATTTGTACATTTTCAGCCAAATTGGAAGATGTCAAGTAAAATTAAAGCCACTTCCTGTTGCCAGATGGTGGCGCTATGCCATTGAGCCTTTCTTGGTATATTGATGAGATTACACTCCAAAAATGAACATGTGTGAAGTTTCTGCCACATCAGACAATGTAGAATGAAACAAAAATTACTTCTTGCTTGCACATTGTGATAACATGCTACAGTCCTGTATGGAGAGCAGAGATTAATTAATTTCCATAGTTTTTACACGGGGAGGCACAATTTACGCTTGAGAAGTCATTCGGCCATAAATATGCACTCAAAATGAAAACAATTGGCTTCAAGAAATTATTCAAATTCATTGTGGCTGCAGCGGGGATCGAACGGCTGAATTTGCGTGCCTTAATCCACCGCCCTGACCATTACGCTATACTGCCCGCTTATACACGGGTGCCATCTATTGGCCAAATGTCTCCTTTTATTTTGGTTTAATAATTTCTCTACGAAGTGTCGGATAATATTGCACGAAACGTCTAGTTAACCAGCATCATTCTTTTCCATTTCACTGGTAATTATGCTGCCTGAAACGCATTTGTTCAGCCAAATCTAAAAGAGATGCCAACTCTCTGCCCTCAATACAGTATTTTCATATTAATTTACCATTCCTAGCGAAATTGTATGTTCTCTTAATTCGTGTTTAATGACAAGCCTAATAAACTAACATAGCTGGCGATTTAACTGAAAGTTTTCTATTCATGTAAACCAACGTAGCTGACCTGTTTTTTGACTCACACAGACAGTGGACTGGCTGGCTGCTGTTAGCCCGTGCGTGTCATCTCGCAACGACCTGCATGTGATACCTTTGTTGAACAAAACGGTCTCATGTTAACACAGCGTTCGAGCAGAGCCACCTCAGACGCTAAAGTTTCTTTTTGACTTCATGTGTTAATCTTTTAAAAATATGATACTCTCCTGCCAGTTAAAGCCTGTCTTTAAGTCTTTAAATGTCTTTAATATTTCTTTTAGTTATTCAATTCATGTAATGAAAATAGATGCAAAGAAACGTCGGGCTGGGTGTTGTCAATACATTTTGTCACGTAGGCTGCAGCTGTAAATCATACATCGTTATGCCTACTGGCTCGCTAGAAAAAAAAAAAAAACCTATCGTTGAAAAATCAGTTGAAGGAAGAAAAATATAAAAGTTCCACTTTCTGCCAATAAATGGAATCCCCGTATCAGAAATGGGGGGAAGTTACAGCAACGCAGTTAGTCTGTGAGTAGAATAGATAGTGTAGACAACTTCACTGTTTCCACAAAGGAACCAAAAATGTGCTTTTTAACAGGACTTGGTCAGTGTAATGATATAAATGCTAGCATTCGATTATGGTCAACGGTACCGAAAATGCCCGTTGCACCAGCCATCATAACAAATGTCCCAATATAGGATCGATTTAAACCTCTATATATTTTTATTTCACGTTGACAGTGTAGGCTATTATGTGTATTCCGACGCGAATTACATTTAATTGGGTTACGGCATTCACTTCAATCGAATGAAGTCAAATAGAAACGGCTCGAAATCCTTAATAAGGCTTCTTGGTTTTCAAGCTAACTTTCCAAACAGCTGTTTTGTATTGAGTCCTTAAAATGCTACAACACGGTTTTTTATAAACCAAATAACATTGAACGTCATTGCAAGATATGAATAATATGTGTTAATCTTTGAAATATATGATACTTTCCTGCCAGTAAAAGCCTGTCTTTTATTTTAGTTATTCAATCCATATAATTAAGGTGGATGAGAAAAAACGTTGCTGTGGGCTGGGTGTTGTCAGTACATTTTGTCACGTAGGCTGCCGCTGTTACTCATACATCGTTATGGTTACTGGCTCGCAAAAAGAAACAAAACTTGTACTTGAGAAATCACTTGAGAAACAATACCAAGTTTTGCCAGTAGATGGCAGTCGCGTATTAGAAATGGGAGAGTCATTTGCGACTTGCCTTGAAGTTTTAAGACTGGATATAATGAGTCTCCAGCGAAAATAGTGAACTATTATTGCTTAATGGATGTGATGACACTCCAACAATGAACATATGTGAAAAGTTGTAGCCTCAAAATCAGGCAATGTAGAATTTAATACCTTTTTGAAATTATTTAATACATAATTGTATTAAAACATGAACTGTTTGGGCAGCATTACAAGTTAATTTTAAGGCTGACCATAGCCATACCATTCCAAGATATTAAAAATCAGTTCATAGTTGTGTGTCAGGGCTATAATATCATGCTGACCACATTTTGTGTGAATGTGATGAACCCCCTAGGAAGAGTATTTCAAAGTTTGGTACGTGAAAAAACACTTAAAAACACACAAAATCCAAAATAGCTCACTTCCTGTTGGGAAAAGTTAAGGGATGCAAATGAGAAATGTGTGTGTCTTGAGGAGACCCTTATGCCTACCAGACGTGGTGCATTTACGTGAAAGTATATGTCCACAATATTAGAAAAAAGCCATAGGGGGCGCTGTGTAGCCACGCCCAGATGAATGTGGATATGGATGTGATTGCACTCCAAAAGTGAATATATTTGTAAAATATCAGCCCGATCAGATGATGTAGAACGGAATTAAGCCCACTTCCTGTTTTTGGGCGTAACGTGTGTATTATACGCCTCGCCATTGCCAAACCGTTTGAGATATCAAAAATCCTTTCGTCATTTAGGGTCAGGACTATTCTAAGATCATGATGACTACATTTGGTGTGAATGTGATGAATACCCTAGCAGTAACGCATACAAACATGATAAAAACCTCACTTCCGTTGCCAGATGGTGGCGCTATAACATTGATTTCTTCTTGGTATTTGGATGTGATTACACTCTAACAGTGAAAATATTTGTAAAATATCAGCCAGATCAGACAATGTAGACCATGAATTTATGGCGACTTCCTGTTGGCGCGGCGTGACATGAAAATTTTACGCCTCGCCATGACCATACCGTTTGAGATATCAAAAATATCCTTTGGAATTAGTATCATGACTATCCTGAGACCACTTTGACCATATTTCGTGTGAATGCAATGAACCCCCTAGGAGGAGTACTTAAAAGTGTAGTACGTGTAAAATGCACAAAATTCAAAATGGCTGACTTCCTGTTCACATATTTCATTCGATGCGAATGAAAAATGTGTTTGTCCAGAGGAGTCCCACATGCATACCAAATTAGGTGAAGGTAGCTCAAAGTGCCTGTCCACAATAGAAGACAAAGCATTAGGGGGCGCTGTGGAGTCCCTCAACCACGCCCAGGTCTGAGCATCTGATACATCCTGAAAGCCAACACTTCTCATGTGTGTGCAAAGTTCTGTGAGTTTTCATCCATGGCAAGCACCTCAAAAATGCAAAATACATTGAAAAAAAAGAGAATAATAATTATAGGGGGCGCTGTCTAGCCACGCCCCGATTGATATGTATATATTTCATATTGTACTCTAACAGTGAACATATTTGTAAAATATCAGCCAGATCGGACGATGTCAAAAAAAAAGTCATTTTTTTGCACGCAATATGTGTACTGTACGACTCGCCATTTCCATACCGTTTGAGATATCAAAAATCCCTTCACAGCTTATGGTCATGACTTTCCAAAGATCATGCGGACCACATTTCGTGTGAATGTGATGAATGCCCTAGCAGGAAGGAATACAAATATGATAAAGACCACACTTCCTGTTGCCAGATGGTGGCGCTATAACATTGACCCGTTCTTGGGATATGGATGTGATTATACTCCAACAATAAACGTATTTCTAAAATATCAGCCAGATCAGACGATGTAGACCATGAAATTACGGCCACTTCCTGTTGGCGTGGCGTGACATAAAAATTCTACGCCTCCCCAGGACCGTCCCGTTTGAGCTATCAAAAATATCCTGGCAATTTAGCATCATGACTATCCTGAGACCATTCTGACCACAGGTGGTGTGAATGTGATGAACCCCCTAGGAGGAGTACTTAAAAGTGCAGTACGTGTAAAACGCAGAAAATCCAAAATGGCTGACTTCCTGTTTGTATATTTGATTAGATGCGAATGAGAAATGTGTTTGGACCGAGGAGTGCTATATGCGTACTAAATTTTGTGAAGGTAGCTCAAAGTGCCTGCCCACAATAGATGACAATGCGATAGGGGGCGCTGTGGAGTCCCTCAGCCACGCCCAGGTCTGAGCATCTGAGACAACCTGACAGCCACGACTTCTGATGTGTGTGCAAAATTCTGTGAGTTTTCATCCATGGCAAGCACCTCAAAAATGCACAAAACATTGAAAAAAAAAGAATAATAATAATAAATATAGCTGCAAGCAGCAATGAACGGGCCCAAGCACCATGGGCGCCACCGCCTTGGTGGCATAGTTGTGCCAATGACATGTTTCACAATATGCACACACTTTGGAAATAATCAGCTTCCTGGACAACGTATAGTGTGCACAGGAATTGCCCTTTGCTCAATGAAGATGTTGCTGCTGCTATTGGAATGCATCAATGATATAAGCCTCACTTCCAATTGCCAGTTGGTGGCGCTATAATATTGAGCCGTGTATGGTTCATGGATTTGATTACACTCCAATAATTAACATATTTGTACATTTTCAGCCAAATTGGAAGATGTCGAGGAAATTTAAAGTCACTTCCTGTTGCCAGATGGTGGCGCTATAACATTGAGCCATTTTTGGTATATGGATTTAATTACACTCCAATAATTAACATATTTGTACATTTTCAGCCAAATTGGAAGATGTCAAGTAAAATTAAAGCCACTTCCTGTTGCCAGATGGTGGCGCTATGCCATTGAGCCTTTCTTGGTATATGGATGAGATTACACTCCAAAAATGAACATGTGTGAAGTTTCTGCCACATCAGACAATGTAGAATGAAACAAAAATAACTTCTTGCTTGCACATTGTGATAACATGCTCCAGTCCTGTATGGAGAGCAGAGATTAATTAATTTCCATAGATTTTACAGCGGGAGGCACAATTTATGCTTGAGAAGTCAATCGGTTATAAATATGCGCTCAAAATAAAACCATTGGCTTAAAGAAACTATTCAACTTTATTGTGGCCGCACCGGGGATGGAACCGCGGACCGTGCATGTCTTACTCCACTGCGTGAACCATTAAGCTATACTGCCCTCTTATACACGTACGCCGTCTATTGGCCAAAAGTTGTATGTTTCCTTTTATCTTGGTTAAATAATTTCTCTATGAAGTGTCTGATAATATTGCATTAAACGTCGCGTTAGCCAGCATCATTCTTTTCCATTTCACCGGTAATTATGCTGCCTGAAACGCATTTGTTCAGCCAAATCTAAAGGAGATGCCAACTCTCTGCCCTCAATCCGGTATTTTCATATTAAGTCAAAAATTCCTAGCGAAATTGTATGTTCTCTTAATTCGTGTTTAATGACAAGCAAAATAAACTAACATAGCTGGCGATTTAACTGAAAGTTTTCAATTCCTGTAAACCAACGTAGCTGACCTGTTTTTTGACTCACACAGACAGTGGACAGGCTGGCTGCTGTTAGCCCATGCCTCTCATCTCGCAACGACCTGCATGAGATACCTTTGTTGAACATAACGGTCTCATGTTAACACAGAGTTCGACCAGAGCCACCTCAAACGCTCACGTTTCTTTTTGACTTCATGTCTTACTCTTTTAAATATATGATACTCTCCTGCCAGTTAAAGACAGTCATTAAATGTCTTTAATATTTATTTCAGATATTCTATTCATATAATGAAAATAGATGCAAAGAAACGTCGGGCTGGGTGTTGTCAATACATTTTGTCACGTAGGCTGCAGCTGTAAATCATACATCGTTATGCCTACTGGCTCGCTAGAAAAAAAACAAACACCTATCGTTGAAAAATCAGTTGAAGGAAGAAAAATATAAAAGTTCCACTTTCTGCCAATAAATGGAATCCCCGTATCAGAAATGGGGGGAAGTTACAGCGACGCAGTTAGTCTGTGAGTAGAATAGATTGTGTAGACAACTTCACTGTTTCCACAAAGGAACCAAAAATGTGCTTTTTAACAGGACTTGGTCAGTGTAATGATATAAATGCTAGCATTCGATTATGGTCAACGGTACCGAAAATGCCCGTTGCACCAGCCATCATAACAAATGTCCCAATATAGGATCGATTTAAACCTCTATATATTTTTATTTCACGTTGACAGTGTAGGCTATTATGTGTATTCCGACGCGAATTACATTTAATTGGGTTACGGCATTCACTTCAATCGAATGAAGTGAAATAGAAACGGCTCGAAATCCTTAATAAGGCTTCTTGGTTTTCAAGCTAACTTTCCGAACAGCTGTTTTGTATTGAGTCCTTAAAATGCTACAACACGGTTTTTTATAAACCAAATAACATTGAACGTCATTGCAAGATATGCATTATATGTGTTAATCTTTGAAATATATGATACTTTCCTGCCAGTAAAAGCCTGTCTTTTATTTTAGTTATTCAATCCATATAATTAAGGTGGATGAGAAAAAACGTTGCTGTGGGCTGGGTGTTGTCAGTACATTTTGTCACGTAGGCTGCCGCTGTTACTCATACATCGTTATGGTTACTGGCTCGCAAAAAGAAACAAAACTTGTATTTGAGAAATCACTTGAGAAACAATACCAAGTTTTGCCAGTAGATGGCAGTCGCGTATTAGAAATGGGAGAGTCATTTGCGACTTGCCTTGAAGTTTTAAGACTGGATATAATGAGTCTCCAGCGAAAATAGTGAACTATTATTGCTTAATGGATGTGATGACACTCCAACAATGAACATATATGAAAAGTTGTAGCCTCAAAATCAGGCAATGTAGAATTTAATACCTTTTTGAAATGATTTAATACATAATTGTATTAAAACATGAACTGTTTGGGCAGCATTACAAGTTAATTTTAAGGCTGACCATAGCCATACCATTCCAAGATATAAAAAATCAGTTCATAGTTGTGTGTCAGGGCTATAATATCATGCTGACCACATTTTGTGTGAATGTGATGAACCCCCTAGGAAGAGTATTTCAAAGTTTGGTACGTGAAAAAACACTTAAAAACACACAAAATCCAAAATAGCTCACTTCCTGTTGGGAAAAGTTAAGGGATGCAAATGAGAAATGTGTGTGTCTTGAGGAGACCCTTATGCCAACCAGACGTGGTGCATTTACGTGAAAGTATATGTCCACAATATTAGAAAAAAGCCATAGGGGGCGCTGTGTAGCCACGCCCAGATGAATGTGGATATGGATGTGATTGCACTCCAAAAGTGAATATATTTGTAAAATATCAGCCCGATCAGATGATGTAGAACGGAATTAAGCCCACTTCCTGTTTTTGGGCGTAACATGTGTATTATACGCCTCGCCATTGCCAAACCGTTTGAGATATCAAAAACCCTTTCGTCATTTAGGGTCAGGACTATTCTAAGATCATGATGACTACATTTGGTGTGAATGTGATGAATACCCTAGCAGGAACGCATACAAACATGATAAAAACCTCACTTCCGTTGCCAGATGGTGGCGCTATAACATTGATTTCTTCTTGGTATATGGATGTGATTACACTCTAACAGTGAACATATTTGTAAAATATCAGCCAGATCAGACAATGTAGACCATGAATTTATGGCTACTTCCTGTTGGCGCGGCGTGACATGAAAATTTTACGCCTCGCCATGACCATACCGTTTGAGATATCAAAAATATCCTTTGGAATTAGTATCATGACTATCCTGAGACCACTTTGACCACATTTCCTGTGAATGCAATGAACCCCCTAGGAGGAGTACTTAAAAGTGTAGTACGTGTAAAATGCACAAAATTCAAAATGGCTGACTTCCTGTTCACATATTTGAGTCGATGCGAATGAGAAATGTGTTTGTCCAGAGGAGGCCCACATGCATACCAAATTTGGTGAAGGTAGCTCAAAGTGCCTGTCCACAATAGAAGACAAAGCATTAGGGGGCGCTGTGGAGTCCCTCGGCCACGCCCAGGTCTGAGCATCTGATACATCCTGACAGCCAACACTTCTCATGTGTGTGCAAAATTCCGTGAGTTTTCATCCATGGCAAGCACCTCAAAAATGCAAAATACATTGAAAAAAAAGAGAATAATAATTATAGGGGGCGCTGTCTAGCCACGCCCCGATTGATATGTATATATTTCATATTGTACTCCAACAGTGAACATATTTGTAAAATATCAGCCAGATCGGACGATGTCAAAAAAAAAGTCATTTTTTTGCACGCAATATGTGTACTGTACGACTCGCCATTTCCATACCGTTTGAGATATCAAAAATCCCTTCACAGCTTATGGTCATGACTATCCTAAGATCATGCGGACCACATTTCGTGTGAATGTGATGAATGCCCTAGCAGGAAGGCATACAAATATGATAAAGACCTCACTTCCTGTTGCCAGATGGTGGCGCTATAACATTGACCCGTTCTTGGGATATGGATGTGATTATACTCCAACAATAAACGTATTTCTAAAATATCAGCCAGATCAGACAATGTAGACCATGAAATTACGGCCACTTCCTGTTGGCGCGGCGTGACATAAAAATTCTACGCCTCCCCAGGACCGTCCCGTTTGAGCTATCAAAAATATCCTGGCAATTTAGCATCATGAATAGCCTGAGACCATTCTGACCACAGGTGGTGTGAATGTGATGAACCCCCTAGGAGGAGTACTTAAAAGTGCAGTACATGTAAAACGCACAAAATCCAAAATTGCTGACTTCCTGTTTATATATTTGATTAGATGCAAATTATAAATGTTTTTGTTCCGAGGAGTGCTATATGCGTACTAAATTTTGTGAAGGTAGCTCAAAGTGCCTGCCCACAATAGATGACAATGCGATAGGGGGCGCTGTGGAGTCTCTCGGCCACGCCCAGCTTTGAGCATCTAAACAATCCTGAAGGTCCTCATTTCTGATGTGTGTGCAAAATTCCCAGACTTTTTATGCATGGCAAGCACCTCAAAAAGGCCCATTTGCATATAGAAAAAAGAATAATAATAATAATAATAATAATAATAATAATAATAATAATAATAAATATAGCTGCAAGCAGCAATGAACGGGCCCAAGCCCCATGGGGGCAACCGCCTTGGTGGCATAGTTCTGCCAATGACATGTTTCACAACATGTACACACTTTGGAAATAATCACCTTCCTGGACAACGTATACTGTGCACAGGAATTTCCATTTGATCAATGAAGATTTTGGCGCTGCTATTGGAATGCATCAATGATATAAGCCTCACTTCCTGTTGCCAGATGGTGGCGCTATATTATTGATCCGTGTATGTTTTTTGAATTTGATTACACTCCAGAAATAAACATATTTGTACATTTTCAGCCACATCGGAAGATGTTCAGCGAAATTAAGGTCAATTCCTGTTTCCAGATGATGCTGCTATAACATTGAGTCGTTTTTGGAATATGGATTTGATTACACTCCAACACTGAGCATCTGTGTAAAGTTGCAGTCACATCAGACATTGGAGAATTTAAGTATGACCACTTCCTGTTTGTCTGGCATGATGTGTTTTTTATGTGCCTGACCATAGCTATATCATCCCAGTAAATCAAAAATCTGTTTTGTCAGGACCATCCTAGCATCATGCTGACCACATTTACCGTGAATGTCATGAACCCATTGAAAAATAATGCTTAAGAATGCAATATAAGGCTCACTTCCTGTTGCCAGCGGGTGGCGCTTTGCCATTTAGCCTTTATTGGAAAATGGATGAGATTAAACTCCAAAAATGAACGTGTGAAGTTTCAGCCACATCAGACAATGTAGAATGAAATAAAAATAACGTCTTGCTTGCACATTGTGATAACATGCTACAGTCCTGTATGGAGAGCAGAGATTAATTAATTTCCATAGTTTTTACACGGGGAGGCACAATTTATGCTTGAAAAGTCATTAGGCCATAAATATGCACTCAAAATGAAAACAATTGGCTTCAAGAAACTATTCAAATTCATTGTGGCTGCAGCGGGGATCGAACGGCTGAATTTGCGTGCCTTAATCCACCGCCCTAACCATTACGCTATACTGCCCGCTTATACACGGGTGCCATCTATTGGCCAAATGTCTCCTTTTATCTTGGTTTAATAATTTCTCTACGAAGTGTCGGATAATATTGCACGAAACGTCTAGTTAACCAGCATCATTCTTTTCCATTTCACTGGTAATTATGCTGCCTGAAACGCATTTGTTCAGCCAAATCTAAAAGAGATGCCAACTCTCTGCCCTCAATACAGTATTTTCATATTAATTTACCATTCCTAGCGAAATTGTATGTTCTCTTAATTCGTGTTTAATGACAAGCCTAATAAACTAACATAGCTGGCGATTTAACTGAAAGTTTTCTATTCATGTAAACCAACGTAGCTGACCTGTTTTTTGACTCACACAGACAGTGGACTGGCTGGCTGCTGTTAGCCCGTGCGTGTCATCTCGCAACGACCTGCATGTGATACCTTTGTTGAAGAAAACGGTCTCATGTTAACACAGCGTTCGAGCAGAGCCACCTCAGACGCTAAAGTTTCTTTTTGACTTCATGTGTTTATCTTTTAAAAATATGATACTCTCCTGCCAGTTAAAGCCTGTCTTTAAGTCTTTAAATGTCTTTAATATTTATTTTAGTTATTCAATTAATGTAATGAAAATAGATGCAAAGAAACGTCGGGCTGGGTGTTGTCAATACATTTTGTCACGTAGGCTGCAGCTGTAAATCATACATCGTTATGCCTACTGGCTCGCTTGAAAAAAACAAAAACCTATCGTTGAAAAATCACTTGAAGGAAGAAAAAAATGAAAGTACCACTTTCTGCCAATAAATTGAATCGCCGTATCAGAAATGGGGGGAAGATACAGCGACGCAGTTAGTCTGTGAGTAGAACAGATTGTGTAGACAACTTCACTGTTTCCACAAATTAACCAAAAATGTGCTTTTTAACAGGACTTGGTCAGTGTAATGATATAAATGCTAGCATTCGATTATGGTCAACGGTACCGAAAATGCCCGTTGCACCAGCCATCATAACAGATGTCCCAATATAGGATCGATTTAAACCTCTATATATTTTTATTTCACGTTGACAGTGTAGGCTATTATGTGTATTCCGACGCGAATCACATTTAATTGGGTTACGGCATTCACTTCAACCGAATGAAGTCAAATAGAAACGGCTCGAATTCCTTAATAAGGCTTCTTGGTTTTCAAGCCAACTTTCCGAACAGCTGTTTTGTATTGAGTCCTTAAAATGCTACAATACGGTTTTTTTAAAATCCAAATAACATTGAACGTCATTGCAAGATATATGCAATACCAACTTTTGCCAGTAGATGGCAGTCGCGTATTAGAAATGGGAGAGTCATTTGCGACTTGCGTTGAAGTTTTAAGACTGGATATAATGAGTCTCCAGCGAAAATAGTGAACTATTATTGCTTAATGGATGTGATGACACTCCAACAATGAACATATGTGAAAAGTTGTAGCCTCAAAATCAGGCAATGTAGAATTGAATGCCTTTTTGAAATTATTTAATACATAATTGTATTAAAACATGAACTGTTTGGGCAGCATTACAAGTTAATTTTAAGGCTGACCATAGCCATATCATTCCAAGATATTAAAAATCAGTTCATAGTTGTGTGTCAGGACTATAATATCATGCTGACCACATTTTGTGTGAATGTGATGAACCCCCTAGGAAGAATATTTCAAAGTTTGGTACGTGAAAAAACACTTAAAAACACACAAAATCCAAAATAGCTCACTTCCTGTTGGGAAAAGTTAAGGGATGCAAATGAGAAATGTGTGTGTCTTGAGGAGACCCTTATGCCTACCAGACGTGGTGCATTTACGTGAAAGTATATGTCCACAATATTAGAAAAAAGCCATAGGGGGCGCTGTGTAGCCACGCCCAGATGAATGTGGATATGGATGTGATTGCACTCCAAAAGTGAATATATTTGTAAAATATCAGCCGGATCAGATGATGTAGAACGGAATTAAGCCCACTTCCTGTTTTTGGGCGTAACGTGTGTATTATACGCCTCGCCATTGCCAAACCGTTTGAGATATCAAAAATCCTTTCGTCATTTAGGGTCAGGACTATTCTAAGATCATGATGACTACATTTGGTGTGAATGTGATGAATACCCTAGCAGGAACGCATACAAACATGATAAAAACCTCACTTCCTGTTGCCAGATGGTGGCGCTATAACATTGATTTCTTCTTGGTATATGGATGTGATTACACTCTAACAGTGAACATATTTGTAAAATATCAGCCAGATCAGACAATGTAGACCATGAATTTATGGCTACTTCCTGTTGGCGCGGCGTGACTTGAAAATTGTATGCCTCGCCATGACCATACCGTGTGAGATATCAAAAATATCTTTTGGAATTAGTATCATGACTATCCTGAAACCACTTTGACCACATTTCGTGTGAATGCAATGAACTCCCTAGGAGGAGTACTTAAAAGTGTAGTACGTGTAAAATGCACAAAATTCAAAATGGCTGACTTCCTGTTCACATATATGATTCGATGCGAATGAGAAATGTGTTTGTCCAGAGGAGGCCCACAGGCCTACCAAATTAGGTGAAGGTAGCTTAAAGTGCCTGTCCAAAATAGAAGACAAAGCATTAGGGGGCGCTGTGGAGTCCCTCGGCCACGCCCAGGTCTGAGCATCTGATACCTCCTGAAAGCCAACACTTCTCATGTGTGTGCAAAATTCCGTGAGTTTTCATCTATGGCAAGCACCTCAAAAATGCTAAATACATTGAAAAAAAAGAGAATAATAATTATAGGGGGCGCTGTCTAGCCACGCCCCGATTGATATGTATATATTTCATATTGTACTCCAACAGTGAACATATTTGTAAAATATCAGCCAGATCGGACGATGTCGAAAAAAAAGTCATTTTTTTGCACGCAATATGTGTACTGTACGACTCGCCATTTCCATACCGTTTGAGATATCAAAAATCCCTTCGCAATTTAGTGTAAGGACTATCTTAAGATCATGCTGACCACATTTGGTGTGAATGTGATGAATGCCCTAGCAGGAAGGCATACAAATATGATAAAGACCTCACTTCCTGTTGCCAGATGGTGGCGCTATAACATTGAGCCGTTCTTGGGATATGGATGTAATTATACTCCAACAGTAAATGTATTTCTAAAATATCAGCCAGATCAGACAATGTAGACCATGAAATTACGGCCACTTCCTGTCGGCGCGCCGTGACATAAAAATTCTACGCCTCCCAAGGACCGTCCCGTTTGAGCTATCAAAAATATCCTGGCAATTTAGCATCATGAATATCCTATGACCATTCTGACCACAGGTGGTCTGAATGTGATGAACCCCCTAGGAGGAGTACTTAAAAGTGCAGTACGTGTAAAACGCACAAAATCCAAAATGGCTGACTTCCCGTTTGTATATTTGATTAGATGCGAATTAAAAATGTGTTTGTTTTGAGGAGTGCTATATGCATACTAAATTTGGTTAAGGTAGCTCAAAGTGCCTGCCCACAATAGATGACAATGCGATAGGGGGCGCTGTGGAGTCCCTCGGCCACGCCCAGGTCTGAGCATCTAAGGGATCCTGAAGGTCCTCATTTCTGATGTGTGTGCAAAATTGACAGACTTTTTATGCATGGCAAGCACCTCAAAAAGGCCCATTTGCATATAGAAAAAAGAATAATAATAATAATAATAATAATAATCTTTACAATAACAATAGGGTCCTTCGCACCCTACGGTGCTTGGGCCCTAATAATAATCTTTACAATAACAATAGGGTCCTTCGCACCCTACGGTGCTTGGGCCCTAATAATAATAATAATAATAATCCTTCCAATAACAATAGGGTCCTTCGCACCCTACGGTGCTTGGGCCCTAAATATAGCTGCAAGCAGCAATGAACGGGCCCAAGCACCATGGGCGCAACCGCCTTGGTGGCATAGTTGTGCCAATGACATGTTTCACAATATGTACACACTTTGGAAATAATCACCTTCCTGGACAACGTATAGTGTGCACAGGAATTCCCCTTTGATCAATGAAGATGTTGCCGCTGCTATTGGAATGCATCAATGATATAAGCCTCACTTCCTATTGCCAGATGGTGGCGCTATAATATTGAGCCGTGTATGGTTTATGGATTTGATTACACTCCAATAATTAACATATTTGTACATTTTCAGCCAAATTGGAAGATGTCAAGTAAAATTAAAGCCACTTCCTGTTGCCAGATGGTGGCGCTATGCCATTGAGCCTTTCTTGGTATTTGGATGAGATTACACTCCAAAAATGAACATGTGTGAAGTTTCTGCCACATCAGACAATGTAGAATGAAACAAAAATTACTTCTTGCTTGCACATTGTAATAATATGCTCCAGTCCTGTATGGAGAGCAGAGATGAATTAATTTCAATAGATTTTACAGCGGGAGGCACAATTTACGCTTGAGAAGTCATTCGGTTATAAATATGCACTCAAAATAAAACCATTGGCATAAAAAAAGTATTCAACTTTATTGTGGCCGCACCGGGGATGGAACCGCGGACCTTGCATGTCTTAATCCACTGTCTGAACCATTAAGCTATACTGCCCTCTTATACACGTACGCCATCTATTGGCCAAAAGTTGTATGTTTCATTTTATCTTGGTTAAATAATTTCTCTCCGAAGTGTCGGATAATATTGCATTAAACGTCTAGTTAGCCAGCATCATTCTTTTCCATTTCAGCGGTAATTATGCTGCCTGAAACGCATTTGTTCAGCCAAATCTAAAGGAGATGCCAAGTCTCTGCCCTCAATCCGGTATTTTCATATTAAGTCAAAAATTCCTAGCGAAATTGTATGTTCTCTTAATTCGTGTTTAATGACAAGCAAAATAAACTAACATATCTGGCGATTTAACTGAAAGTTTTCTATTCATGTAAACAAACGTAGCTGACCTGTTTTTTTTACTCACACAGACAGTGGACAGGCTGGCTGCTGTTAGCCAATGCGCGTCATCTCGCAACGACCTGCATGCCATACCTTTGTTGAACATAACGGTCTCATGTTAACACAGAGTTCGACCAGAGCCATCTCAAACGTTAACGTTTCTTTTTGACTTTTGACTCTTTGAAATATATGCTACTCTCCTGCCAGTTAAAGACAGTCATTAAATGTCTTTAATATTTATTTCAGATATTCTATTAAAAAATGAAAATAGATGCAAAGAAACGTCGGGCTGGGTGTTGTCAATACATTTTGTCACGTAGGCTGCAGCTGTAAATCATACATCGTTATGCCTACTGGCTCGCTAGAAAAAAAACAAAAACCTATCGTTGAAAAATCACTTGAAGGAAGAAAAATATAAAAGTTCCACTTTCTGCCAATAAATGGAATCCCCGTATCAGAAATGGGGGGAAGTTACAGCGACGCAGTTAGTCTCTGAGTAGAATAGATTGTGTAGACAACTTCACTGTTTCCACAAAGGTGATGTGCTTTTTAACAGGACTTGGTCAGTGTAATGATATAAATGCTAGCATTCAATTATGGTCAACGGTACCGAAAATGCCCGTTGCACCAGCCATCATAACAAATGTCCCAATATAGGATCGATTTAAACCTCTATATATTTTTATTTCACGTTCACAGTGTAGGCTATTATGTGTATTCCGACGCGAATTACATTTAATTTGGTTACGGCATTCACTTCAACCGAATGAAGTCAAATAGAAACGGCTCGAATTCCTTAATAAGGCTTCTTGGTTTTCAAGCTAACTTTCCGAACAGCTGTTTTGTATTGAGTCCTTAAAATGCTACAACACGGTTTTTTTTAAACCAAATAACATTGAACGTCATTGCAAGATATATGCAATACCAACTTTTGCCAGTAGATGGCAGTCGCGTATTAGAAATGGGAGAGTCATTTGCGACTTGCGTTGAAGTTTTAAGACCGGATATAATGAGTCTCCAGCGAAAATAGTGAACTATTATTGCTTAATGGATGTGATGACACTCCAACAATGAACATATGTGAAAAGTTGTAGCCTCAAAATCAGGCAATGTAGAATTTAATACCTTTTTGAAATTATTTAATACATAATTGTATTAAAACATGAACGGTTTGGGCAGCATTACAAGTTAATTTTAAGGCTGACCATAGCCATACCATTCCAAGATATTAAAAATCAGTTCATAGTTGTGTGTCAGGGCTATAATATCATGCTGACCACATTTTGTGTGAATGTGATGAACCCCCTAGGAAGAGTATTTCAAAGTTTGGTACGTGAAAAAACACTTAAAAACACACAAAATCCAAAATAGCTCACTTCCTGTTGGGAAAAGTTAAGGGATGCAAATGAGAAATGTGTGTGTCTTGAGGAGACCCTTATGCCTACCAGACGTGGTGCATTTACGTGAAAGTATATGTCCACAATATTAGAAAAAAGCCATAGGGGGCGCTGTGTAGCCACGCCCAGATGAATGTGGATATGGATGTGATTGCACTCCAAAAGTGAATATATTTGTAAAATATCAGCCCGATCAGATGATGTAGAACGGAATTAAGCCCACTTCCTGTTTTTGGGCGTAACGTGTGTATTATACGCCTCGCCATTGCCAAACCGTTTGAGATATCAAAAATCCTTTCGTCATTTAGGGTCAGGACTATTCTAAGATCATGATGACTACATTTGGTGTGAATGTGATCAATACCCTAGCAGGAACGCATACAAACATGATAAAAACCTCACTTCCGTTGCCAGATGGTGGCGCTATAACATTGATTTCTTCTTGGTATATGGATGTGATTACACTCTAACAGTGAACATATTTGTAAAATATCAGCCAGATCAGAAAATGTCGACCATGAATTTATGGCTACTTCCTGTTGGCGCGGCGTGACATGAAAATTTTACGCCTCGCCATGACCATACCGTTTGAGATATCAAAAATATCCTTTGGAATTAGTATCATGACTATCCTGAGACCACTTTGACCACATTTCGTGTGAATGCAATGAACCCCCTAGGAGGAGTACTTAAAAGTGTAGTACGTGTAAAATGCACAAAATTCAAAATGGCTGACTTCCTGTTCACATATTTGATTCGATGCGAATGAGAAACGTGTTTGTCCAGAGGAGCCCCACATGCATACCAAATTAAGTGAAGGTAGCTCAAAGTGCCTGTCCACAATAAAAGACAAAGCATTAGGGGGCGCTGTGGAGTCCCTCGGCCACGCCCAGGTCTGAGCATCTGATACATCCTGACAGCCAACACTTCTCATGTGTGTGCAAAATTCTGTGAGTTTGCATCCATGGCAAGAACCTCAAAAATGCAAAATACTTTGAAAAAAAAGAGAATAATAATTATAGGGGGCGCTGTCTAGCCACGCCCCGATTGATATGTATATATTTTATATTGTACTCCAACAGTGAACATATTTGTAAAATATCAGACAGATCGGACGATGTCAAAAAAAAAGTCATTTTTTTGCACGCAATAGGTGTACTGTACGACTCGCTATTTCCATACCGTTTGAGATATCAAAAATCCCTTCACAGCTTATGGTCATGACTATCCTAAGATCATGCTGACCACATTTCGTGTGAATGTGATGAATGACCTAGCAGGAAGGCATACAAATATGATAAAGACCACACTTCCTGTTGCCAGATGGTGGCGCTATAACATTGACCCGTTCTTGGGATATGTATGTGATTATACTCCAACAATAAACGTATTTCTAAAATATCAGCCAGATCAGACAATGTAGACCATGAAATTACGGCCACTTCCTGTTGGCGCGGCGTGACATAAAAATTCTACGCCTCCCCAGGACCGTCCCGTTTGAGCTATCAAAAATATCCTGGCAATTTAGCATCATGAATATCCTGAGACCATTCTGACCACAGGTGGTGTGAATGTGATAAACCCCCAAGGAGGAGTACTTAAAAGTGCAGTACATGTAAAACTCACAAAATCCAAAATGGCTGACTTCCTGTTTGTATATTTGATTAGATGCAAATTATCAATGTTTTTGGTCCGAGGAGTGCTATATGCCTACTAAATTTTGTGAAGGTAGCTCAAAGTGCCTGCCCACAATAGATGACAATGCAATAGGGGGCGCTGTGGAGTCTCTCGGCCACGCCCAGGTCTGAGCATCTAATCGATCCTGAAGGTCCTCATTTCTGATGTGTGTGCAAAATTCCCAGACTTTTTATGCATGTCAAGCACCTCAAAAAGGCCCATTTGCATATAGAAAAAAGAATAATAATAATAATAATAATAATAATAATAATCTTTACAATAACAATAGGGTCCTTCGCACCCTACGGTGCTTGGGCCCTAAATATAGCTGCAAGCAGCAATGAACGGGCCCAAGCCCCATGGGGGCAACCGCCTTCGTGGCATAGTTCTGCCAATGACATGTTTCACAACATGTACACACTTTGGAAATAATCACCTTCCTGGACAACGTATAGTGTGCACAGGAATTTCCCTTTGATCAATGAAGATGTTGGCGCTGCTATTGGAATGCATCAATGATATAAGCCTCACTTCCTGTTGCCAGATGGTGGCACTATATTATTGATCCGTGTATGTTTTTTGAATTTGATTACACTCCAGAAATAAACATATTTGTACATTTTCAGCCACATCGGAAGATGTTCAGCGAAATTAAGGTCAATTCCTGTTTCCAGATGATGCTGCTATAACATTGAGTCGTTTTTGGAATATGGATTTGATTACACTCCAACACTGAGCATCTGTGTAAAGTTGCAGTCACATCAGACATTGGAGAATTTAAGTATGACCACTTCCTGTTTGTCTGGCATGATGTGTTTTTTATGTGCCTGACCATAGCTATATCATCCCAGTAAATCAAAAATCTGTTTTGTCAGGACCATCCTAGCATCATGCTGACCACATTTACCGTGAATGTCATGAACCCATTGAAAAATAATGCTTAAGAATGCAATATAAGGCTCACTTCCTGTTGCCAGCGGGTGGCGCTTTGCCATTTAGCCTTTATTGGAAAATGGATGAGATTACACTCCAAAAATGAACGTGTGAAGTTTCAGCCACATCAGACAATGTAGAATGAAATAAAAATAACGTCTTGCTTGCACATTGTGATAACATGCTACAGTCCTGTATGGAGAGCAGAGATTAATTAATTTCCATAGTTTTTACACGGGGAGGCACAATTTATGCTTGAAAAGTCATTAGGCCATAAACATGCACTCAAAATGAAAACAATTGGCTTCAAGAAACTATTCAAATTCATTGTGGCTGCAGCGGGGATAGAACGGCTGAATTTGCGTGCCTTAATCCACCGCCCTAACCATTACGCTATACTGCCCGCTTATACACGGGTGCCATCTATTGGCCAAATGTCTCCTTTTATCTTGGTTTAATCATTTCTCTACGAAGTGTCGGATAATATTGCACGAAACGTCTAGTTAACCTGCATCATTCTTTTCCATTTCACTGGTAATTATGCTGCCTGAAACGCATTTGTTCAGCCAAATCTAAAAGAGATGCCAACTCTCTGCCCTCAATACAGTATTTTCATATTAATTTACCATTCCTAGCGAAATTGTATGTTCTCTTAATTCGTGTTTAATGACAAGCCTAATAAACTAACATAGCTGGCGATTTAACTGAAAGTTTTCTATTCATGTAAACCAACGTAGCTGACCTGTTTTTTGACTCACACAGACAGTGGACTGGCTGGCTGCTGTTAGCCCGTGCGTGTCATCTCGCAACGACCTGCATGTGATACCTTTGTTGAACAAAACGGTCTCATGTTAACACAGCGTTCGAGCAGAGCCACCTCAGACGCTAAAGTTTCTTTTTGACTTCATGTGTTAATCTTTTAAAAATATGATACTCTCCTGCCAGTTAAAGCCTGTCTTTAAGTCTTTAAATGTCTTTAATATTTATTTTAGTTATTCAATTCATGTAATGAAAATAGATGCAAAGAAACGTCGGGCTGGGTGTTGTCAATACATTTTGTCACGTAGGCTGCAGCTGTAAATCATACATCGTTATGCCTACTGGCTCGCTAGAAAAAAACAAAAACCTATCGTTGAAAAATCACTTGAAGGAAGAAAAAAATGAAAGTACCACTTTCTGCCAATAAATTGAATCGCCGTATCAGAAATGGGGGGAAGTTACAGCGACGCAGTTAGTCTGTGAGTAGAACAGATTGTGTAGACAACTTCACTGTTTCCACAAAGGAACCAAAAATGTGCTTTTTAACAGGACTTGGTCAGTGTAATGATATAAATGCTAGCATTCGATTATGGTCAACGGTACCGAAAATGCCCGTTGCACCAGCCATCATAACAAATGTCCCAATACAGGATCGATTTAAACCTCTATATATTTTTATTTCACGTTGACAGTGTAGGCTATTATGTGTATTCCGACGCGAATTACATTTAATTGGGTTACGGCATTCACTTCAATCGAATGAAGTCAAATAGAAACGGCTCAAATTCCTTAATAAGGCTTCTTGGTTTTCAAGCCAACTTTCCGAACAGCTGTTTTGTATTGAGTCCTTAAAATGCTACAATACGGTTTTTTAAAAATCCAAATAACATTGAATGTCAAAGCAATATATGCATTATATGTGTTAATCTTTTAAATATATGATACTTTCCTGCCAGTAAAAGCCTGTTTTTTATTTTAGTTATTCAATTGAGTTAATTAAGATAGATGAGAAAAAACGTTGCTGTGGGCTGGGTGTTTTCAGTACATTTTGTCACGTAGACTGCCGCTGTTACTCATACATCGTTATGGTTACTGGCTCGCAAAAAGAAACAAAACTTGTCGTTGAGAAATCACTTTATCCAAGAAAAAGAGAAACAATACCGAAAATTAGAAAGAATACTAACCTTTGCCACTAGATGGCAGTCGCGTATTAGAAATGGGAGAGTCAGTTGCGACTTGAGTTGAAGTTTTAAGACTGGAGATAATGAGTCTCCAGCGAAAATAGTAAACTATTATTGCTTAATGGATGTGATGACACTCCAACAATGAACATATGTGAAAAGATGTAGCCTCAAAATCAGGCAATGTAGAATTTAATACCTTTTTGAAATTATTTAATATATAATTTTCCTATTTGGGCAGCATTACAAGTTAATTTTAAGGCTGACCATAGCCATACCATTCCAAGATATTAAAAATCAGTTCATAGTTGTGTGTCAGGGCTATAATATCATGCTGACCACATTTTGTGTGAATGTGATGAACCCCCTAGGAAGAGTATTTCAAAGTTTGGTACGTGAAAAAACACTTAAAAACACACAAAATCCAAAATAGCTCACTTCCTGTTGGGAAAAGTTAAGGGATGCAAATGAGAAATGTGTGTGTCTTGAGGAGACCCTTATGCCTACCAGACGTGGTGCATTTACGTGAAAGTATATGTCCACAATATTAGAAAAAAGCCATAGGGTGCGCTGTGTAGCCACGCCCAGATGAATGTGGATCTGGATGTGATTGCACTCCAAAAGTGAATATATTTGTAAAATATCAGCCCGATCAGATGATGTAGAACGGAATTAAGCCCACTTCCTGTTTTTGGGCGTAACGTGTGTATTATACGCCTCGCCATTGCCAAACCGTTTGAGATATCAAAAATCCTTTCGTCATTTAGGGTCAGGACTATTCTAAGATCATGATGACTACATTTGGTGTGAATGTGATGAATACCTTAGCAGGAACGCATACAAACATGATAAAAACCTCACGTCCGATGCCAGATGGTGGCGCTATAACATTGATTTCTTCTTGGTATTTGGATGTGATTACACTCTAACAGTGAACATATTTGTAAAATATCAGCCAGATCAGACAATGTAGACCATGAATTTATGGCAACTTCCTGTTGGCGCGGCGTGACATGAAAATTGTACGCCTCGCCATGACCATACCGTTTGAGATATCAAAAATATCCTTTGGAATTAGTATCATGACTATCCTGAGACCAATTTCACCACATTTCGCGTGAATGCAATGAACCCCCTGGAGGAGTACTTAAAAGTGTAGTACGTGTAAAATGCACAAAATTCAAAATGGCTGACTTCCTGTTTACATATTTGATTCGATGCGAATGAGAAATGTGTTTGTCCAGAGGAGTCCCACATGCATACCAAATTAGGTGAAGGTAGCTCAAAGTGCCTGTCCACAATAGAAGACAAAGCATTAGGGGGCACTGTGGAGTCCCTTGGCCACGCCCAGGTCTGAGCATCTGATACATCCTGACAGCCAACACTTCTCATATGTCTGCAAAATTCTGTGAGTTTCCATCCAGGGCAAGCACCTCAAAAATGCAAAATACATTGAAAAAAAAGAGAATAATAATTATAGGGGGCGCTGTCTAGCCACGCCCCGATTGATATGTATATATCTGATATTGTACTGCTACAGTGAACATATTTGTAAAATATCAGCCAGATCGGACGATGTCGAAAAAAAAGTCATTTTTTTGCACGCAATATGTGTACTGTACGACTCGCCATTTCCATACCGTTTGAGATATCAAAAATCCCTTCACAACTTAGTGTAAGGACTATCTTACGATCATGCTGACCGCATTTGGTGTGAATCTGCTGAATGCCCTAGTAGGAATGCATAAAAATATGTTAAAGACCTCACTTCCTGTTGCCAGATGGTGGCGCTATAACACTGACCTGTTCTTGGGATATGGATGTGATTACATTCCAACAATAAACAAATTTCTAAAATATCAGCCAGATCAGACAATGTAGACCATGAAATTATGGCCACTTCCTGTTGGCGTGGCGTGACATAAAAATTGTAATCCTCCCCATGACTCTCCCGTTTGAGCTATCAAAAATATCCTGGCAATTTAGCATCATGACTATCCTGAGACCATTCTGACCACAGTTGGTGTGAATGCGATGAACCCCCTAGGAGGAGTACTTAAAAGTGTAGTACGTGTAAAACTCAGAAAATCCAAAATGGCTGACTTCCTGTTTGGATATTTGATTAGATCCGAATGAGAAATGTGTTTGGACCGAGGAGCGCTATTTGGCCACCAAATTAGGTGCAGGTAGCTCAAAGTGCCTGCCCACAATAGAAGACAATGCGATAGGGGGCGCTGTGGAGTCCCACGGCCACGCCCAGGTCTGAGCATCTGAGAGCTCCTGACAGCAACCACTTCTGATGTGTGTGCAAAATGTCAAGACTTTTTACGCATGGCAAGGCCCTCAAAAAAGCCCATTTGCCTGAAGAAAAAGAATAATAATAATAAATATAGCTGCAAGCAGCAATGAACGGGCCCAAGCACCATGGGTGCAACCGCCTTGGTGGCACAGTTGTGCCAATGACATGTTTCACAATATGTACACACTTTGGAAATAATCACCTTCCTGGACAACGTATAGTGTGCACAGGAATTCCCCTTTGATCAATGAAGATGTTTCTGCTGCTATTGGAATGCATCAATGATATAAGCCTCACTTCCTATTGCCAGATGGTGGCGCTATAATATTGAGCCGTGTATGGTTCATGGATTTGATTTCACTCCAATAATTAACATATTTGTACATTTTCAGCCAAATTGGAAGATGTCACGTAAAATTTAAGCCACTTCCTGTTGCCAGATGGTGGCGGTATAATATTGAGCCGTGTATGGTTCATGGATTTGATTACACTCCAATAATTAACATATTTGTCCATTTTAAGCCAAATTGGAAGATGTCAAGTAAAATTAAAGCCACTTCCTGTTGCCAGATGGTGGCGCTATGCCATTGAGCCTTTCTTGGTATATGGATGAGATTACACTCCAAAAATGAACATGTGTGAAGTTTCTGCCACATCAGACAATGTAGAATGAAACAAAAATTACTTCTTGCTTGCACAGTGTAATAATATGCTCCAGTCCTGTATGGAGAGCAGAGATGAATTAATTTCAATAGATTTTACAGCGGGAGGCACAATTTACGCTTGAGAAGTCATTCGGTTATAAATATGCACTCAAAATAGAACCATTGGCGTAAAGAAACTATTCATCTTTATTGTGGCCGCACCGGGGATGGAACCGCGGACCTTGCATGTCTTAATCCACTGTCTGAACCATTAAGCTATACTGCCCTCTTATACACGTACGTTATCTATTGGCCAAAAGTTGTATGTTTCCTTTAATCCTGGTTAAATAATTTCTCTCCGAAGTGTCGGATAATATTGCATTAAACGTCGAGTTAGCCAGCATCATTTTTTTCCATTTCACCGGTAATTATGCTGCCTGAAACGCATTTGTTCAGCCAAATCTAAAGGAGATGCCAAGTCTCTGCCCTCAATCCGGTATTTTCATATTAAGTCAAAAATTCCTAGCGAAATTGTATGTTCTCTTAATTCGTGTTTAATGACAAGCAAAATAAACTAACATATCTGGTGATTTAACTGAAAGTTTTCTATTCATGTAAACAAACGTAGCTGACCTGTTTTTTTGACTCACACAGACAGTGGACAGGCTGGCTGCTGTTAGCCAATGCGCGTCATCTCGAAACGACCTGCATGCCATACCTTTGTTGAACATAACGGTCTCATGTTAACACAGAGTTGGACCACAGCCATCTCAAACGTTAACGTTTCTTTTTGACTTTTGACTCTTTTAAATATATGCTACTCTCCTGCCAGTTAAAGACAGTCATTAAATGTCTTTAATATTTATTTCAGATATTCTATTCAAAAATGAAAATAGATGCAAAGAAACGTCGGGCTGGGTGTTGTCAATACATTTTGTCACGTAGGCTGCAGCTGTAAATCATACATCGTTATGCCTACTGGCTCGCTAGAAAAAAAACTAAAACCTATCGTTGAAAAATCACTTGAAGGAAGAAAAATATAAAAGTTCCACTTTCTGCCAATAAATGGAATCCCCGTATCAGAAATGGGGGGAAGTTACAGCGACGCAGTTAGTCTGTGAGTAGAATAGATTGTGTAGACAACTTCACTGTTTCCACAAAGGTGATGTGCTTTTTAACAGGACTTGGTCAGTGTAATGATATAAATGCTAGCATTCGATTATGGTCAACGGTACCGAAAATGCCCGTTGCACCAGCCATCATAACAAATGTCCCAATATAGGATCGATTTAAACCTCTATATATTTTTATTTCACGTTCACAGTGTAGGCTATTATGTGTATTCCGACGCGAATTACATTTAATTGGGTTACGGCATTCACTTCAACCGAATGAAGTCAAATAGAAACGGCTCGAATTCCTTAATAAGGCTTCTTGATTTTCAAGCTAACTTTCCGAACAGCTGTTTTGTATTGAGTCCTTAAAATGCTACAACACGGTTTTTTTTAAACCAAATAACATTGAACGTCATTGCAAGATATATGCAATACCAACTTGTGCCAGTAGATGGCAGTCGCGTATTAGAAATGGGAGAGTCATTTGCGACTTGCGTTGAAGTTTTAAGACTGGATATAATGAGTCTCCAGCGAAAATAGTGAACTATTATTGCTTAATGGATGTGATGACACTCCAACAATGAACATATGTGAAAAGTTGTAGCCTCAAAATCAGGCAATGTAGAATTTAATACCTTTTTGAAATTATTTAATACATAATTGTATTAAAACATGAACTGTTTGGGCAGCATTACAAGTTAATTTTAAGGCTGACCATAGCCATACCATTCCAAGATATTAAAAATCAGTTTATAGTTGTGTGTCAGGGCTATAATATCATGCTGACCACATTTTGTGTGAATGTGATGAACCCCCTAGGAAGAGTATTTCAAAGTTTGGTACGTGAAAAAACACTTAAAAACACACAAAATCCAAAATAGCTCACTTCCTGTTGGGAAAAGTTAAGGGATGCAAATGAGAAATGTGTGTGTCTTGAGGAGACCCTTATGCCTACCAGACGTGGTGCATTTACGTGAAAGTATATGTCCACAATATTAGAAAAAAGCCATAGGGGGCGCTGTGTAGCCACGCCCAGATGAATATGGATATGGATGTGATTGCACTCCAAAAGTGAATATATTTGCAAAATATCAGCCCGATCAGATGATGTAGAACGGAATTAAGCCCACTTCCTGTTTTTGGGTGTAACGTGTGTATTATACGCCTCGCCATTGCCAAACCGTTTGAGATATCAAAAATCCTTTCGTCATTTAGGGTCAGGACTATTCTAAGATCATGATGACTACATTTGGTGTGAATGTGATGAATACCCTAGCAGGAACGCATACAAACATGATAAAAACATCACTTCCGTTGCCAGATGGTGGCGCTATAACATTGACAACTTCTTGGTATATGGATGTGATTACACTCTAACAGTGAACATATGTGTAAAATATCAGCCAGATCAGACAATGTAGACCATGAATTTATGGCTACTTCCTGTTGGCGCGGCGTGACATGAAAATTGTACGCCTCGCCATGAGCATACCGTTTGAGATATCAAAAATATCCTTTGGAATTAGTATCATGACTATCCTGAGACCGCTTAGACCACATTTCGTGTGAATGCAATAAACCCCCTAGGAGGAGTACTTAAAAGTGTAGTACGTGTAAAATGCACAAAATTCAAAATGGCTGACTTCCTGTTCACATATTTATTGGATGCGAAAGAGAAATGTTTTTGTCCAGAGGAGCCCCACATGCATACCAAATTAGGTGAAGGTAGCTCAAAGTGCCTGTCCACAATAGAAGACAAAGCATTAGGGGGCGCTGTGGAGTCCCTCGGCCACGCCCAGGTCTGAGCATCTGATACATCCTGACAGCCAACACTTCTCATGTGTGTGCAAAATTCTGTGAGTTTTCATCCATGGCAAGCACCTCAAAAATGCAAAATACATTGAAAAAAAAGAGAATAATAATTATAGGGGGCGCTGTCTAGCCACGCCCCGATTGATATGTATATATTTCATATTCTACTCCAACAGTGAACATATTTATAAAATATCAGCCAGATCGGACGATGTCGAAAAAAAAGTCATTTTTTTGCACGCAATATGTGTACTTTACGACTCGCCATTTCCATACCGTTTGAGATATCAAAAATCCCTTCACAGCTTATGGTCATGACTATCCTAAGATCATGCGGACCACATTTCGTGTGAATGTGATGAATGCCCTAGCAGGAAGGCATACAAATATGATAAAGACCTCACTTCCTGTTGCCAGATGGTGGCGCTATAACATTGACCCGTTCTTGGGATATGGATGTGATTATACTCCAACAATAAACGTATTTCTAAAATATCAGCCAGATCAGACGATGTAGACCATGAAATTACGGCCACTTCCTGTTGGCGTGGCGTGACATAAAAATTATACGCCTCCCCAGGACCGTCCCGTTTGAGCTATCAAAAATATCCTGGCAATTTAGCATCATGAATATCCTGAGACCATTCTGACCACAGGTGGTGTGAATGTGATGAACCCCCTAGGAGGAGTACTTAAAAGTGTAGTACGTGTAAAACACACAAAATCCAAAATAGCTCACTTCCTGTTCGCATATTTGCATCAATGCGAATGAGAAATGTGTTTGAATTGAGGAGCCACACATGTTTACCAAATTAGTTTCATGTAGTTCAAAGTGCCTGCCCACAATAGACAACAATGCAATGGGGGGGGGGGGTCAGCGCAATAGGGGGCGCTGTGGAGTCCCTCGGCCACACCCAGGTCTGAGCATCTGAAAGATCCTGACGGCTACCACTTCTGATGTGTCTGCAAAATTTCAAGACTTTTTAGCCAGGGCAAGGCCCTCAAAAATGCCCATTTGACGGAAGAGAAAGAATAATAATAATAATAATAATAATAATAATAATAATAATAATCCTTCCAATAACAATAGGGTCCTTCGCACCCTACGGTGCTTGGGCCCTAAATATAGCTGCAAGCAGCAATGAACGGGCCCAAGCACCATGGGCGCAACCGCCTTGGTGGCATAGTTGTGCCAATGACATGTTTCACAATATGTACACACTTTGGAAATAATCACCTTCCTGGACAACGTATAGTGTGCACAGGAATTCCCCTTTGATCAATGAAGATGTTTCTGCTGCTATTGGAATGCATCAATGATATAAGCCTCACTTCCTATTGCCAGATGGTGGCGCTATAATATTGAGCCGTGTATGGTTTATGGATTTGATTTCACTCCAATAATTAACATATTTGTACATTTTCAGCCAAATTGGAAGATGTCAAGTAAAATTTAAGCCACTTCCTGTTGCCAGATGGTGGCGGTATAATGTTGAGCCGTGTATGGTTCATGGATTTGATTACACTCCAATAATTAACATATTTGTCCATTTTCAGCCAAATTGGAAGATGTCAAGTAAAATTAAAGCCACTTCCTGTTGCCAGATGGTGGCGCTATGCCATTGAGCCTTTCTTGGTATATGGATGAGATTACACTCCAAAAATGAACATGTGTGAAGTTTCTGCCACATCAGACAATGTAGAATGAAACAAAAATTACTTCTTGCTTGCACAGTGTAATAATATGCTCCAGTCCTGTATGGAGAGCAGAGATTAATTAATTTCAATAGATTTTACAGCGGGAGGCACAATTTACGCTTGAGAAGTCATTCGGTTATAAATATGCACTCAAAATAAAACCATTGGCGTAAAGAAACTATTCAACTTTATTGTGGCCGCACCGGGGATGGAACCGCGGACCTTGCATGTCTTAATCCACTGTCTGAACCATTAAGCTATACTGCCCTCTTATACACGTACGTTATCTATTGGCCAAAAGTTGTATGTTTCCTTTCATCCTGGTTAAATAATTTCTCTCCGAAGTGTCGGATAATATTGCATTAAACGTCGAGTTAGCCAGCATCATTCTTTTCCATTTCACCGGTAATTATGCTGCCTGAAACGCATTTGTTCAGCCAAATCTAAAGGAGATGCCAAGTCTCTGCCCTCAATCCGGTATTTTCATATTAAGTCAAAAATTCCTAGCGAAATTGTATGTTCTCTTAATTCGTGTTTAATGACAAGCAAAATAAACTAACATATCTGGCGATTTAACTGAAAGTTTTCTATTCATGTAAACAAACGTAGCTGACCTGTTTTTTTGACTCACACAGACAGTGGACAGGCTGGCTGCTGTTAGCCAATGCGCGTCATCTCGCAACGACCTGCATGCCATACCTTTGTTGAACATAACGGTCTCATGTTAACACAGAGTTCGACCACAGCCATCTCAAACGTTAACGTTTCTTTTTGACTTTTGACTCTTTTAAATATATGCTACTCTCCTGCCAGTTAAAGACAGTCATTAAATGTCTTTAATATTTACTTCAGATATTCTATTCAAAAATGAAAATAGATGCAAAGAAACGTCGGGCTGGGTGTTGTCAATACATTTTGTCACGTAGGCTGCAGCTGTAAATCATACATCGTTATGCCTACTGGCTCGCGAGAAAAAAAACAAAAACCTATCGTTGAAAAATCACTTGAAGGAAGAAAAATATAAAAGTTCCACTTTCTGCCAATAAATGGAATCCCCGTATCAGAAATGGGGGGAAGTTACAGCGACGCAGTTAGTCTGTGAGTAGAATAGATTGTGTAGACAACTTCACTGTTTCCACAAAGGTGATGTGCTTTTTAACAGGACTTGGTCAGTGTAATGATATAAATGCTAGCATTCGATTATGGTCAACGGTACCGAAAATGCCCGTTGCACCAGCCATCATAACAAATGTCCCAATATAGGATCGATTTAAACCTCTATATATTTTTATTTCACGTTGACAGTGTAGGCTATTATGTGTATTCCGACGCAAATTACATTTAATTGGGTTACGGCATTCACTTCAACCGAATGAAGTCAAATAGAAACGGCTCGAATTCCTTAATAAGGCTTCTTGATTTTCAAGCTAACTTTCCGAACAGCTGTTTTGTATTGAGTCCTTAAAATGCTACAACACGGTTTTTTTTAAACCAAATAACATTGAACGTCATTGCAAGATATATGCAATACCAACTTTTGCCAGTAGATGGCAGTCGCGTATTAGAAATGGGAGAGTCATTTGCGACTTGCGTTGAAGTTTTAAGACTGGATATAATGAGTCTCCAGCGAAAATAGTGAACTATTATTGCTTAATGGATGTGATGACACTCCAACAATGAACATATGTGAAAAGTTGTAGCCTCAAAATCAGGCAATGTAGAATTTAATACCTAATGAAATTATTTAATACATAATTGTATTAAAACATGAACTGTTTGGGCAGCATTTCAGGTTAATTTTAAGGCTGACCATAGCCATACCATTCCAAGATATTAAAAATCAGTTCATAGTTGTGTGTCAGGGCTATAATATCATGCTGACCACATTTTGTGTGAATGTGATGAAGCCCCTAGGAAGAATATTTCAAAGTTTGGTACGTGAAAAAACACTTAAAAACACACAAAATCCAAAATAGCTCACTTCCTGTTGGGAAAAGTTAAGGGATGCAAATGAGAAATGTGTGTGTCTTGAGGAGGCCCTTATGCCTACCAGACGTGGTGCATTTACGTGAAAGTATATGTCCACAATATTAGAAAAAAGCCATAGGGGGCGCTGTGTAGCCACGCCCAGATGAATGTGGATATGGATGTGATTGCACTCCAAAAGTGAATATATTTGTAAAATATCAGCCGGATCAGATGATGTAGAACGGAATTAAGCCCACTTCCTGTTTTTGGGTGTAACGTGTGTATTATACGCCTCGCCATTGCCAAACCGTTTGAGATATCAAAAATCCTTTCGTCATTTAGGGTCAGGACTATTCTAAGATCATGATGACTTCATTTGGTGTGAATGTGATGAATACCCTAGCAGGAACGCATACAAACATGATAAAAACCTCACTTCCGTTGCCAGATGGTGGCGCTATAACATTTATTTCTTCTTGGTATATGGATGTGATTACACTGTAACAGTGAACATATTTGTAAAATATCAGCCAGATCAGCCAATGTAGACCATGAATTTATGGCAACTTCCTGTTGGCGCGGCGTGACATGAAAATTGTACGCCTCGCCATGACCATACCCTTTGAGATATCAAAAATATCCTTTGGAATCAGTATCACGACTATCCTGAGACCACTTTGACCACATTTCGTGTGACTGCAATGAACCCCCTAGGAGGAGTACTTAAAAGTGTAGTACATGTAAAACGCAGAAAATTCAAAATGGCTGACTTCCTGTTCACATATTTGATTAAATGCGAATGAGAAATGTGTTTGGCAAGAGGAGCCCCACATGCATACCAAATTAGGTGAAGGTAGCTCAAAGTGCCTGTCCACAATAGAAGACAAAGCATTAGGGGGCGCTGTGGAGTCCCTCGGCCACGCCCAGGTCTGAGCATCTGATACATCCTGACAGCCAAAACTTCTCATGTGGGTCCAAAATTCTGTGAGTTTTCATCCATGGCAAGCACCTCAAAAATGCAAAACACATTGAAAAAAAAGAGAATAATAATTATAGGGGGCGCTGTCTAGCCACGCCCCAATTGATATGTATATATTTAATATTGTACTCCAACAGTGAACATATTTGTAAAATATCAGCCAGATCGGACGATGTCGGAAAAAAAGTCATTTTTTTGCACGCAATATGTGTACTGTACGACTCGCCATTTCCATACCTTTTGAGATATCAAAAATCCCTTCACAGCTTATGGTCATGACTATCCTAAGATCATGCTGACCACATTTCGTGTGAATGTGATGAATGCCCTAGCAGGAAGGCATACAAATATGATAAAGACCTCACTTCCTGTTGCCAGATGGTGGCGCTATAACATTGACCTGTTCTTGGAATATGGATGTGATTATACTCCAACAATAAACGTATTTCTAAAATATCAGCCAGATCAGACGATGTAGACCCTGAAATTACGGCCACTTCCTGTTGGCGTGGCGTGACATAAAAATTGTACTCCTACCCAGGACTGTCCCGTTTGAGCTATCAAAAATATCCTGGCAATTTAGTATCATGACTATCCTGAGACCATTCTGACCACAGTTGGTGTGAATGCGATGAACCCCCTAGGAGGAGTACTTAAAAGTGTAGTATGTGTAAAACGCACAAAATCCAAAATGGCTGACTTCCTGTTTGCATATTTGATTAGATGTGAATTAGAAATGTGTTTGGCTTGAGGAGTGCTATATGCATGCTAAATGAGGTGCAGGTAGCTCAAAGTGCCTGCCCACAATAGAAGACAATGCAATAGGGGGCGCTGTGGAGTCCCTCAACGACGCCCAGGTCTGAGCATCTGAGAGATCCTGACAGCTACCACTTCTGATGTGTCTGCAAAATTCTGTGAGTTTTCATTCATGGCAAGCACCTCAAAAATGCACAAAACATTGAAAAAAAAAGAATAATAATAATAAATATAGCTGCAAGCAGCAATGAACGGGCCCAAGCACCATGGGCGCAACCGCCTTGGTGGCATAGTTGTGCCAATGACATGTTTCACAATATGTACACACTTTGGAAATAATCACCTTCCTGGACAACGTATAGTGTGCACAGGAATTCCCCTTTGATCAATGAAGATGTTGCTGCTGCTATTGGAATGCATCAATGATATAAGCCTCACTTCCTATTGCCAGATGGTGGCGCTATAATATTGAGCCGTGTATGGTTCATGGATTTGATTACACTCCAATAATTAACATATTTGTACATTTTCAGCCAAATTGGAAGATGTCAAGTAAAATTAAAGCCACTTCCTGTTCCCAGATGGTGGCGCTATGCCATTGAGCCTTTCTTGGTATATGGATGATATTACACTCCAAAAATGAACATGTGTGAAGTTTCTGCCACATCAGACAATGTAGAATGAAACAAAAATTACTTCTTGCTTGCACATTGTAATAATATGCTCCAGTGCTGTATGGAGAGCAGAGATGAATTAATTTCAATAGATTTTACAGCGGGAGGCACAATTTACGCTTGAGAAGTCATTCGGTTATAAATATGCACTCAAAATAAAACCATTGGCGTAAAGAAACTATTCAACTTTATTGTAGCCGCACCGGGGATGGAACCGCGGACCTTGCATGTCTTAATCCACTGTCTGAACCATTAAGCTATACTGCCCTCTTATACACGTACGCCATCTATTGGCCAAAAGTTGTATGTTTCCTTTTATCCTGGTTAAATAATTTCTCTCCGAAGTGTCGGATAATATTGCATTAAACGTCGAGTTAGCCAGCATCATTCTTTTCCATTTCACCGGTAATTATGCTGCCTGAAACGCATTTGTTCAGCCAAATCTAAAGGAGATGCCAAGTCTCTGCCCTCAATCCGGTATTTTCATATTAAGTCAAAAATTCCTTGCGAAATTGTATGTTCTCTTAATTCGTGTTTAATGACAAGCAAAATAAACTAACATATCTGGCGATTTAACTGAAAGTTTTCTATTCATGTAAACAAACGTAGCTGACCTGTTTTTTGACTCACACAGACAGTGGACAGGCTGGCTGCTGTTAGCCAATGCGCGTCATCTCGCAACGACCTGCATGCCATACCTTTGTTGAACATAACGGAGTTCGACCAGAGCCATCTCAAACGTTAACGTTTCTTTTTGACTTTTGACTCTTTTAAATATATGCTACTCTCCTGCCAGTTAAAGACAGTCATTAAATGTCTTTAATATTTATTTCAGATATTCTATTCATATAATGAAAATAGATGCAAAGAAACGTCGGGCTGGGTGTTGTCAATACATTTTGTCACGTAGGCTGCAGCTGTAAATCATACATCGTTATGCCTACTGCTGCTAGAAAAAAAACAAAAACCTATCCCCGTATCAAAAATGGGGGGAAGTTACAGCGACGCAGTTAGTCTGTGAGTAGAATAGATTGTGTAGACAACTTCACTGTTTCCACAAAGGAACCAAAAATGCTTTTTAACAGGACTTGGTCAGTGTAATGATATAAATGCTAGCATTCGATTATGGTCAACTGTACCGAAAATGCCCGTTGCACCAGCCATCATAACAAATGTCCCAATATAGGATCGATTTAAACCTCTATATTTTTTTATTTCACGTTGACAGTGTAGGCAATTATGTGTATTCCGACGCGAATTACATTTAATTGGGTTACGGCATTCACTTCAATCGAATGAAGTCAAATAGAAACGGCTCGAATTCCTTAATAAGGCTTCTTGGTTTTCAAGCTAACTTTCCGATCAACTGTTTTGTATTGAGTCCTTAAAATGCGACAACACGGTTTTTTTAAACCAAATAACACTGAACGTCATTGCAAGATATATACAATACCAACTTTTGCCAGTAGATGGCAGTCGCGTATTAGAAATGGGAGAGTCATTTGCGACTTGCGTTGAAGTTTTAAGACTGGATATAATGAGTCTCCAGCGAAAATAGTGAACTATTATTGCTTAATGGATGTGATGACACTCCAACAATGAACATATGTGAAAAGTTGTTGCCTCAAAATCAGGCAATGTAGAATTTAATACCTTTTTGAAATTATTTAATATATAATTTTCCTGTTTGGGCAGCATTACAAGTTAATTTTAAGGCTGACCATAGCCATACCATTCCAAGATATTAAAAATCAGTTCATAGTTGTGTGTCAGGGCTATAATATCATGCTGACCACATTTTGTGTGAATGTGATGAACCCCCTAGGAAGAGTATTTCAAAGTTTGGTACGTGAAAAAAAACACTTAAAAACACACAAAATCCAAAATAGCTCACTTCCTGTTGGGAAAAGTTAAGGGATGCAAATGAGAAATGTGTGTGTCTTGAGGAGACCCTTATGCCTACCAGACGTGGTGCATTTACGTGAAAGTATGTGTCCACAATATTAGAAAAAAGCCATAGGGGGCGCTGTGTAGCCACGCCCAGATGAATGTGGATATGGATGTGATTGCACTCCAAAAGTGAATATATTTGCAAAATATCAGCCCGATCAGATGATGTAGAATGGAATTAAACCCACTTCCTGTTTTTGGGTGTAACTTGTGTATTATACGCCTCGCCATTGCCAAACCGTTTGAGATATCAAAAATCCTTTCGTCATTTAGGGTCAGGACTATTCTAAGATCATGCTGACTACATTTGGTGTGAATGTGATGAATACCCTAGCAGGAACGAATACAAACATGATAAAAACCTCATTTCCTGTTGCCAGATGGTGGCGCTATAACATTGACTTCTTCTTGGTATATGGATGTGATTACACTCGAACAGTGAACATATTTGTAAAATATCAGCCAGATCAGACAATGTAGACCATGAATTTATGGCTACTTCCTGTTGGCGCGGCGTGACATGAAAATTGTACGCCTCGCCATGACCATACCGTTTGAGATATCAAAAATATCCTTTGGAATTAGTATCATGACTATCCTGAGACCGCTTTCACCACATTTCGTGTGAATGCAATGAACCCCCTCGGAGGAGTACTTAAAAGTGTAGTACGTGTAAAATGCACAAAATTCAAAATGGCTGACTTCCTGTTCACATATTTGATTGGATGCGAAAGAGAAATGTGTTTGTCCAGAGGAGCCCCACATGCATACCAAATTAGGTGAAGGTTGCTCTAAGTGCCTGTCCACAATAGAAGAAAAAGCATTAGGGGGCGCTGTGGAGTCCCTCGGCCACGCCCAGGTCTGAGCATCTGATACATTCTGACAGCCAACACTTCTCATGTGTGTGCAAAATTCTGTGCGTTTTCATCCATGGCAAGCACCTCAAAAATGCAAAATACATTGAAAAAAAAGAGAATAATAATTATAGGGGGCGCTGTCTAGCCACGCCCCGATTGATATGTATATATTCCATATTGTACTCCAACAGTGAACATATTTGTAAAATATCAGCCAGATCGGACGATGTCAAAAAAAAAGTCATTTTTTTGCACGCAATATGTGTACTGTACGACTCGCCATTTCCATACCGTTTGAGATATCAAAAATCCCTTCACAGCTTATGGTCATGACTATCCTAAGATCATGCTGACCACATTTGGTGTGAATGTGATGAATGCCCTAGCAGGAAGGCATACAAATATGATAAAGACCTCACTTCCTGTTGCCAGATGGTGGCGCTATAACATTGACCCGTTCTTGGGATATGGATGTGATTATACTCCAACAATAAACGTATTTCTAAAATATCAGCCAGATCAGACGATGTAGACCATGAAATTACGGCCACTTCCTGTTGGCGTGGCGTGACATAAAAATTATACGCCTCCCCAGGACCGTCCCGTTTGAGCTATCAAAAATATCCTGGCAATTTAGCATCATGAATATCCTGAGACCATTCTGACCACAGGTGGTGTGAATGTGATGAACCCCCTAGGAGGAGTACTTTAAAGTGCAGTACGTGTAAAACGCACAAAATCCAAAATGGCTGACTTCCTGTTTGTATATTTGATTAGATGCGAATGAGAAATGTGTTTGGACCGAGGAGGGCTATAAGCGTACTAAATTTTGTGAAGGTAGCTCAAAGTGCCTGCCCACAATAGATGACAATGCGATAGGGGGCGCTGTGGAGTCCCTCAGCCACGCCCAGGTCTGAGCATCTGAGACAACCTGACAGCCACCACTTCTGATGTGTGTGCAAAATTCTGTGAGTTTTCATCCATGGCAAGCACCTCAAAAATGCACAAAACATTGAAAAAAAAAGAATAATAATAATAATAATAATAATAATAATAATCCTTCCAATAACAATAGGGTCCTTCGCACCCTACGGTGCTTGGGCCCTAATAATAATAATAATAATAATAATAATAATAATAATAATCCTTCCAATAACAATAGGGTCCTTCGCACCCTACGGTGCTTGGGCCCTAATAATAATAATAATAATAATAATAATCCTTCCAATAACAATAGGGTCCTTCGCACCCTACGGTGCTTGGGCCCTAAATATAGCTGCAAGCAGCAATGAACGGGCCCAAGCACCATGGGCGCAACCGCCTTGGTGGCATAGTTGTGCCAATGACATGTTTCACAACATGTACACACTTTGGAAATAATCACCTTCCTGGACAACGTATAGTGTGCACAGGAATTTCCCTTTGATCAATGAAGATGTTGGCGCTGCTATTGGAATGCATCAATGATATAAGCCTCACTTCCTGTTGCCAGATGGTGGCGCTATATTATTGATCCGTGTATGTTTTTTGAATTTGATTACACTCCAGAAATAAACATATTTGTACATTTTCAGCCACATCGGAAGATGTTCAGCGAAATTAAGGTCAATTCCTGTTTCCAGATGATGCTGCTCTAACATTGAGTCGTTTTTGGAATATGGATTTGATTGAGCAGCAACACTGAGCATCTGTGTAAAGTTGCAGTCACATCAGACATTGGAGAATTTAAGTATGACCACTTCCTGTTTGTCTGGCATGATGTGTTTTTTATGTGCCTGACCATAGCTATATCATCCCAGTAAATAAAAAATCTGTTTTGTCAGGACCATCCTAGCATCATGCTGACCACATTTACCGTGAATGTCATGAACCCATTGAAAAATAATGCTTAAGAATGCAATATAAGGCTCACTTCCTGTTGCCAGCGGGTGGCGCTTTGCCATTTAGCCTTTATTGGAAAATGGATGAGATTACACTCCAAAAATGAACGTGTGAAGTTTCAGCCACATCAGACAATGTAGAATGAAATAAAAATAACGTCTTGCTTGCACATTGTGATAACATGCTACAGTCCTGTATGGAGAGCAGAGATTAATTAATTTCCATAGTTTTTACACGGGGAGGCACAATTTATGCTTGAAAAGTCATTAGGCCATAAACATGCACTCAAAATGAAAACAATTGGCTTCAAGAAACTATTCAAATTCATTGTGGCTGCAGCGGGGATCGAACGGCTGAATTTGCGTGCCTTAATCCACCGCCCTAACCATTACGCTATACTGCCCGCTTATACACGGGTGCCATCTATTGGCCAAATGTCTCCTTTTATCTTGGTTTAATAATTTCTCTACGAAGTGTCGGATAATATTGCACGAAACGTCTAGTTAACCAGCATCATTCTTTTCCATTTCACTGGTAATTATGCTGCCTGAAACGCATTTGTTCAGCCAAATCTAAAAGAGATGCCAACTCTCTGCCCTCAATACAGTATTTTCATATTAATTTACCATTCCTAGCGAAATTGTATGGTCTCTTAATTCGTGTTTAATGACAAGCCTAATAAACTAACATAGCTGGCGATTTAACTGAAAGTTTTCTATTCATGTTAACCAACGTAGCTGACCTGTTTTTTGACTCACACAGACAGTGGACTGGCTGGCTGCTGTTAGCCCGTGCGTGTCATCTCGCAACGACCTGCATGTGATACCTTTGTTGAACAAAACGGTCTCATGTTAACACAGCGTTCGAGCAGAGCCACCTCAGACGCTAAAGTTTCTTTTTGACTTCATGTGTTAATCTTTTAAAAATATGATACTCTCCTGCCAGTTAAAGCCTGTCTTTAAGTCTTTAAATGTCTTTAATATTTATTTTAGTTATTCAATTCATGTAATGAAAATAGATGCAAAGAAACGTCGGGCTGGGTGTTGTCAATACATTTTGTCACGTAGGCTGCAGCTGTAAATCATACATCGTTATGCCTACTGGCTCGCTAGAAAAAAACAAAAACCTATCGTTGAAAAATCACTTGAAGGAAGAAAAAAATGAAAGTACCACTTTCTGCCAATAAATTGAATCGCCGTATCAGAAATGGGGGGAAGTTACAGCGACGCAGTTAGTCTGTGAGTAGAACAGATTGTGTAGACAACTTCACTGTTTCCACAAAGGAACCAAAAATGTGCTTTTTAACAGGACTTGGTCAGTGTAATGATATAAATGCTAGCATTCGATTATGGTCAACGGTACCGAAAATGCCCGTTGCACCAGCCATCATAACAAATGTCCCAATACAGGATCGATTTAAACCTCTATATATTTTTATTTCACGTTGACAGTGTAGGCTATTATGTGTATTCCGACGCGAATTACATTTAATTGGGTTACGGCATTCACTTCAATCGAATGAAGTCAAATAGAAACGGCTCGAATTCCTTAATAAGGCTTCTTGGTTTTCAAGCCAACTTTCCGAACAGCTGTTTTGTATTGAGTCCTTAAAATGCTACAATACGGTTTTTTTAAAATCCAAATAACATTGAACGTCAAAGCAATATATGCATTATATGTGTTAATCTTTTAAATATATGATACTTTCCTGCCAGTAAAAGCCTTTTTTTATTTTAGTTATTCAATCCATATAATTAAGTTAGATGAGAAAAAACGTTGCTGTGGGCTGGGGGTTGTCAGTACATTTTGTCACGTAGGCTGCCGCTGTTACTCATACATCGTTATGGTTACTGGCTCGCAAAAAGAAACAAAACCTTTCATTGAGAAATTACTTGAGAAACAATACCAACTTTTGCCAGTAGATGGCAGTCGCGTATTAGAAATGGGAGAGTCATTTGCGACTTGCGTTGAAGTTTTAAGACTGGATATAATGAGTCTCCAGCGAAAATAGTGAACTATTATTGCTTAATGGATGTGATGACACTCCAACAATGAACATATGTGAAAAGTTGTAGCCTCAAAATCAGGCAATGTAGAATTTAATACCTTTTTGAAATTATTTAATACATAATTGTATTAAAACATGAACTGTTTGGGCAGCATTACAAGTTAATTTTAAGGCTGACCATAGCCATACCATTCCAAGATATTAAAAATCAGTTCATAGTTGTGTGTCAGGGCTATAATATCATGCTGACCACATTTTGTGTGAATGTGATGAACCCCCTAGGAAGAGTATTTCAAAGTTTGGTACGTGAAAAAACACTTAAAAACACACAAAATCCAAAATAGCTCACTTCCTGTTGGGAAAAGTTAAGGGATGCAAATGAGAAATGTGTGTGTCTTGAGGAGACCCTTATGCCTACCAGACGTGGTGCATTTACGTGAAAGTATATGTCCACAATATTAGAAAAAAGCCATAGGGGGCGCTGTGTAGCCACGCCCAGATGAATGTGGATATGGATGTGATTGCACTCCAAAAGTGAATATATTTGTAAAATATCAGCCCGATCAGATGATGTAGAACGGAATTAAGCCCACTTCCTGTTTTTGGGCGTAACGTGTGTATTATACGCCTCGCCATTGCCAAACCGTTTGAGATATCAAAAATCCTTTCGTCATTTAGGGTCAGGACTATTCTAAGATCATGATGACTACATTTGGTGTGAATGTGATGAATACCCTAGCAGGAACGCATACAAACATGATAAAAACCTCACTTCCGTTGCCAGATGGTGGCGCTATAACATTGATTTCTTCTTGGTATTTGGATGTGATTACACTCTAACAGTGAACATATTTGTAAAATATCAGCCAGATCAGACAATGTAGACCATGAATTTATGGCTACTTCCTGTTGGCATGGCGTGACATGAAAATTGTACGCCTCGCCATGACCATACCGTTTGAGATATCAAAAATATCCTTCGGAATTAGTATCATGACTATCCTGCGACCACTTTGACCACATTTCGTGTGAATGCAATGAACCCCCTAGGAGGAGTACTTAAAAGTGTAGTACGTGTAAAACGCACAAAATTCAAAATGGCTGACTTCCTGTTCACATATTTGATTCGATGCGAATAAGAAATGTGTTTGTCCAGAGGAGCCCCACATGCATACCAAATTAGGTGTAGGTAGCTCAAAGTGCCTGTCCACAATAGAAGACAAAGCAATAGGGGGCGCTGTGGAGTCCCTTGGCCACGCCCAGGTCTGAGCATCTGACAGTTCCTGAGAGACACCACTTCTCATGTGTGTGCAAAATTCCGTGAGTTTTCATCTGTGGCAAGCACCTCAAAAATGCACAAAACATAGAAAAAAAAGATAATAATAATTATAGGGGGCGCTGTCTAGCCACGCCCCGATTGATATGTATATATTTGATATTGTATTCCAACAGTGAACATATTTCTAAAATATCAGCCAGATCGGACGATATCGAAAAAAAAGTCATTTTTTTGCACGCACTATGTCTACTCTACGACTCGCCATTTCCATACCGTTTGAGATATCAAAAATCCCTTCACAATTTAGTGTAAGGACTATCTTACGATCATGCTGACCACATTTGGTGTCAATGTGATGAATGCCCTAGCAGGAAGGCATACAAATATGATGAAGACCACACTTCCTGTTGCCAGATGGTGGCGCTATAACATTGACCCGTTCTTGGGATATGGATGTGTTTATACTCCAACAATAAATGTATTTCTAAAATATCAGCCAGATCAGACGATGTCGACCATGAAATTACGGCCACTTCCTGTTGGCGTTGCGTGACATAAAAATTGTAATCCTCCCCGTGACTGTCCCGTTTGAGCTATCAAAAATATCCTGGCAATTTAGTATCATGACTATCCTGAGACCATTCTGACCACAGTTGGTGTGAATGCGATGAACCCCCTAGGAGGAGTACTTAAAAGTGTAGAACGTGTAAAACGCACAAAATCCAAAATGGCTGACTTCCTGTTTGCATATTTGATTAGATGTGAATTTGAAATGTGTTTGGCCTGAGGAGTGCTATATGCCTACTAAATATGGTGCAGGTAGCTCAAAGTGCCTGCCCACAATAGAAGACAATGCGATAGGGGGCGCTGTGGAGATCCTGACAGCCACCACTTCTGATGTGTGTGCAAAATTCCGTGAGTTTTCATTCATGGCAAGCACCTCAAAAATGCACAAAACATTGAAAAAAAAAGAATAATAATAATAATAATAATAATCCTTCCAATAACAATAGGGTCCTTCGCACCCTACTGTGCTTGGGCCCTAATAATAATAATAATAATAATAATCTTTACAATAACAATAGGGTCCTTCGCACCCTACGGTGCTTGGGCCCTAATAATAATAATCCTTCCAATAACAATAGGGTCCTTCGCACTCTACGGTGCTTGGGCCCTAAATATAGCGGCAAACAGCAATGAACGGGCCCAAGCACCATGGGCGCAACCGCCTTGGTGGCACAGTTGTGCCAATGACATGTTTAACAATATGTACACACTTTGGAAATAATCACCTTCCTTGGCAACGTATAGTGTGCACAGGAATTCCCCTTTGATCAATGAAGATGTTGGTGTTGCTATTGGAATGCATCAATGATATGAGACTCACTTCCTGTTGCCAGATGGTGGCGCTATAGTATTGAGCCGTGTATGGTTTTTGAATTTGATTACACTCCAATAATAAACTTATTTCTAAATTTTTAGCCACATCTGAAGATGTTGAGTGAAATTAAGGTCAATTCAATATTCTAGTTTCCAGATGGTGGCGCTATAACATTGAGTCATTTTTGGAATATGGATTTAATTACACTCCAACAATATACATATTTCTAAATTTTCGGCCACATCGGAAGATGTCGAGTAAAATTAAGGCCACTTCCTGTTGCCAGATGGTGGCGCTATAACATTGAGTCATTTTTGGGATATGGATGTGATTCCACTCCCACAACGAACATATCTGTGTAATATCAACCAGATCAGACCATCTAGAATGAAATTACGACCACTTCCTGTTGCCGCGGCGAGACCTCAAATTGTACGCCTCGCCATAGCTGTACCGTTTGACATATCAGAAATATCCTTTCAATTTAGCATCAGGATTATCCTGAGACCATTCTCACCACATTTGGTGTGAATGTGATGAACCCCCTAGGAGGAGTATTTCAGAGTTTGGTATGTGTAAAAACACTTAAAAACACACAAAATCCAGAATAGCTCACTTCCTGTTTGGAAAAGTTAAGGGATGCAAATGAGAAATGTGTGTGTCTTGAGAAGACCCATATGCATACCATGCATTTGCATTTTGGTATTTGCATCCAACCTGGCACTGGCACTGCTTGTTCGCCGCTTCTCCGTTCGACTGAGATTCGTATTGTGTTTCGTAGGTTATTTTGTTTAGTTAGTCTAATTAGCATTTGTTCCTAGACCTTTTTTCTAGTCTTTTTATTTATTTTTCCACAGTTGCAAAAAAGATCGAATCATCCGACCGACCTACCTGTGGCTGCTACCGGAGCTATTGCTACCTCCAGCTGTTAACACCCGGGGTTCATGCTGCCTCTGGACCCGTTCTTTTCACCGCTCCAGCTGAGTCTGTCTGCCCACATTGCTGCCATACCACCGGACAACCACTTGACGATGTATCCCCCAGACAGCCTCCCTGCTGTCTTGGTACGGTTAGTCCTTCGTCGGCTGGGACCGTTGCCTCTCAGTGAGCTCCGTGGCTAGCATTTTGTGCTAGGACTGCTACTTCCCCTTGGCTGCTGCCTTTGCCCCAGAGCTAGCTAGCATAGCTAGCCTTCACTCGCTGCCTGGGATAGCAAGCTGAGGTCTGGCTTGACTGCAATTAAGCCCTTTTCTGTCGGGCATGCTTGGGACTGTCCTACTCTGCTCGCTAGCACTCTGTCCACGAGTGCATCGCCTGCGACCACCTGCCGAAGATGCTAGGCAATCGGCTAGCCTCACTGTGCTACCCACTAGCATAGTGGAGCTACCAATTAGCGTCTGGCTAACGGTTAGCAGAGCTGGCGTTTCGCTACCTCTCGCCCTGGATATCATGCGCATCTGCTACTCTACCTCTCAACTCCACCAACTCAACATCCCCATCACCCCTGGTCATAACTATATTTCAAAAATCAAAGAACACGGACTTCTCCGCCGGCCTGGCTATATCCACCGAAGCTGCCGACGAAAGTTTGTTGTCCGCTCTGGAAATCTCATCCCCTCGCTCTGGTCCACCCGGCGTCCAGCAGTGACGTCACGATGTCAACAAAACAAACAGCACGTGCACCCGGACTCTCTGAGAACCTTAGCCAAGGTTTCTCATGCCACCAAAAAATCATCCCATCTCACCTGTGCACTTTTCAACACCCATCACCTCAACCTCGCCATTGCCAAACCATTTGAGATATCAAAAATCCGTTTGGCTTTTAGTGTCAGGACTATCCTAAGATCATGCTGACTACATTTGGTGTGAATGTGATGAATACCCTAGCAGGAACGCATACAAATATGATAAAAACCTCACTTCCTGTTGCCAGATGGTGGCGCTATAACTTTTACTTCTTCTTGGGAGGTAGATGTGAGTATATTCACACATTGAACATATTTGTAAAATATCAGCCAGATCAGACGATGTAAACTACAAAATTATGACCACTTCCTTTTCGCGCGGCGTGACATAAAAATTGTACGCCTCGCCATGACCATACCGTTTGAGATATCAAAAATATCCTGGCAATTTAGAATCATGACTATCTTGAGACCATTCGTACCACATTTGGTGTGAATGCGATGAACCGCCTAGGAGGAGTACTTAAAAGTGTAGTACATGTGAAAACGCACAAAATTCAAAATGGCTGACTTCCTGTTCGCATATTTGCATCAATGCGAATGAGAAATGTGTTTCAATTGAGGAGCCACACATGCATACCAAATTAGGTTCATGTAGCTCAAAGTGCCTGCCCACAATAGACAACAATGCAGGGGGGGGGGGGGGGGGTCAGCGCAATATGGGGCGCTGTGGTGTCCCTCGGCCACACCCAGGTCTGAGCATCTGACAGATCCTGACGGCCACCACTTCTGATGTGTCTGCAAAATTTCAAGACTTTTTAGCCAGGGCAAGGCCCTCAAAAATGCCCATTTGACGGAAGAGAAAGAATAATAATAATAAATATAGCTGCAAGCAGCAATGAACGGGCCCAAGCACCATGGGCGCAACCGCCTTGGTGGCATAGTTGTGCCAATGACATGTTTAACAATATGTACACACTTTGGAAATAATCACCTTCCTTGGCAATGTATAGTGTGCACAGGAATTCCCCTTTTATCAATGAAGATGTTGGTGTTGCTATTGGAATGCATCAATGACATAAGACTCACTTCCTGTTGCCAGATGGTGGCGCTATAATATTGAGCCGTGTATGGTTTTTGAATTTGATTACACTCCAATAATAAATCTATTTCAAAATTTTCAGCCACATCGGAAGATGTTGAGTGAAATTAAGGTCAATTCAATGTTCTAGTTTCCAGATGGTGGCGCTATAACATTGAGTCATTTTTGGAATATGGATTTAATTACACTCCAACAATATACATATTTCTAAATTTTCGGCCACATCGGAAGATGTCGAGTGAAATTAAAGCCACTTCCTGTTGCCAGATGGTGGCGCTATAACATTTAGTCAATTTTTGGGATATGGATTAGATTATACTCCCACAACGAACATATCTGTGTAATATCAACCAGATCAGACCATCTAGAATGAAATTACGAACACTTCCTGTTGCCGCGGCGAGACCTCAAATTGTACGCCTCGCCATCGCCGTACCGTTTGACATATCAGAAATATCCTTTCAATTTAGCATCAGGATTATCCTGAGACCATTCTCACCACATTTGGTGTGAATGTGATGAACTCCCTAGGAGGAGTATTTCAGAGTTTGGTACGTGTAAAAACACTTAAAAACACACAAAATCCAGAATAGCTCACTTCCTGTTTAGAAACGTTAAGGGATGCAAATGAGAAATGTGTGTGTCTTGAGGAGACCCATATGCATACCATATTCGGTGAATTTACGTGAAAGTATATGTCCACAATATTAGAAAAGAACCATAGGGGGCGCTGCGTAGCCACGCCCAGATGTATGTGGATATGGATGTGATTGCACTCCAACAGTGAATATATCTGTAAAATATCAGCCCAATCAGACGATGTAGAACGGAATTAAGCCCACTTCCTGTTTTCGCTCGTAACGTGTGTATTGTACGCCTCGCTATTGCCAAACCGTTTGAGATATCGAAAATCCATTTGGCTTTTAGGGTCAGGACTATCCTAAGATCATGCTGACTACATTTGGTGTGAATGTGATGAATACCCTAGCAGGAACGCATACAAATATGATAAAAACATCACTTCCTGTTGCCAGATGGTGGCGCTATAACATTGACTTCTTCTTGGGACATGGATGTGAGTATACTCACACAATGAACATATTTGTAAAATATCAGCCAGATCAGACGATGTAAACTACAAAATTATGGCCACTTTTGGCGCGGCGTGACATAAAAATTGTACGCCTCGCCATAACCATACCATTTGAGATATCAAAAATATCCTGGCAATTTAGCATCATGACTATCTTGACACCATTCTTACCACATTTGGTGTGAATGCGATGAACCGCCTAGGAGGAGTACTTAAAAGTGTAGTACATGTGAAAACGCACAAAATTCAAAATGGCTGACTTCCTGTTTGCATATTTGCATCAATGCGAATGAGAAATGTGTTTCAATTGAGGAGCCACACATGCATACCAAATTAAGTTCATGTAGCTCAAAGTGTCTGCCCACAATAGACAACAATGCAATGGGGGGGGGGGGTGGCAGCACAACAGGGGGCGCTGTGGGGTGCCTCGGCCACACCCAGGTCTGAGCATCTGATAGATCCTGACGGCCACCACTTCTGATGTGTGTGCAAAATTTCAAGACTTTTTAGCCATGGCAAGGCCCTCAAAAATGCCCATATGACGGAAGAGAAAGAATAATAATAATAATAATAATAATAATAATAATAATCCTTCCAATAACAATAGGGTCCTTCGCACCCTACGGTGCTTGGGCCCTAATAATAATAATAATAATAATCTTTACAATAACAATAGGGTCCTTCGCACCCTACGGTGCTTGAGCCCTAATAAATATAGCTGCAAGCAGCAATGAACGGGCCCAAGCACCATGGGCGCAACCGCCTTGGAGGCATAGTTGTGCCAATGACATTTTTCACAATATGTACACACTTTGGAAATAATCACCTTCCTGGACAACGTATAGTGTGCACAGGAATTCCCCTTTGATCAATGAAGATGTTGCTGCTGCTATTGGAATGCATCAATGATATGAACCTCACTTCCTATTTCCAGATGGAGGCGCTATAATATTGAGCCGTGTATGGTAGATGGATTTGATTACACTCCAATAATTAACATATTTGTACATTTTCAGCCAAATTGGAAGATGTCAAGTAAAATTTAAGTCACTTCCTGTTGCCAGATGGTGGCGCTATAATATTGAGCCGTTCTTGGTATATGGATGAGATTACACTCCTAAAATGAACATGTGTGAAGTTTCTGCCACATCAGACAATGTAGAATGAAACAAAAATTACTTCTTGTTTGCACATTGTAATAATATGCTCCAGTCCTGTATGGAGAGCAGAGATTAATAAATTTCAATAGATTTTACAGCGGGAGGCACAATTTACGCTTGAGAAGTCATTCGGTTATAAATATGCACTCAAAATAAAACCATTGGCGTAAAGAAACTATTCAACTTTATTGTGGCCGCACCGGGGATGGAACCGCGGACCTTGCATGTCTTAATCCACTGTCTGAACCATTAAGCTATACTGCCCTCTTATACACGTACGCCATCTATTGGCCAAAAGTTGTATGTTTCCTTTAATCCTGGTTAAATAATTTCTCTCCGAAGTGTCGGATAATATTGCATTAAACGTCGAGTTAGCCAGCATCATTCTTTTCCATTTCACCGGTAATTATGCTGCCTGAAATGCATTTGTTCAGCCAAATCTAAAGGAGATGCCAAGTCTCTGCCTTCAATCCGGTATTTTCATATTAAGTCAAAAATTCCTAGCGAAATTGTATGTTCTCTTAATTCGTGTTTAATGACAAGCAAAATAAACTAACATATCTGGCGATTTAACTGAAAGTTTTCTATTCATGTAAACAAACGTAGCTGACCTGTTTTTTGACTCACACAGACAGTGGACAGGCTGGCTGCTGTTAGCCAATGACCTGCATGCCATACCTTTTTTGAACATAACGGTCTCATGTTAACACAGAGTTCGACCAGAGCCATCTCAAACGTTAACGTTTATTTTTGACTTTTGACTCTTTTAAATATATGCTACTCTCCTGCCAGTTAAAGACAGTCATTAAATGTCTTTAATATTTATTTCAGATATTTTATTCATATAATGAAAATAGATGCAAAGAAACGTCGGGCTGGGTGTTGTCAATACATTTTGTCACGTAGGCTGCAGCTGTAAATCATACATCGTTATGCCTACTGGCTCGCTAGAAAAAAAAAAAAAACCTATCGTTGAAAAATCACTTGAAGGAAGAAATATATAAAAGTACCACTTTCTGCCAATAAATGGATTCCCCGTATCAGAAATGGGGGGAAGTTACAGCGACGCAGTTAGTCTATGATTAGAATAGATTGTGTAGACAACTTCACTGTTTCCACAAAGGAACCAAAAATGTGCTTTTTAACAGGACTTGGTCAGTGTAATGATATAAATGCTAGCATTCGATTATGGTCAACGGTACCGAAAATGCCCGTTGCACCAGCCATCATAACAAATGTCCCAATACAGGATCGATTTAAACCTCTATATATTTTTATTTCACGTTGACAGTGTAGGCGATTGTGTGTATTCCGACGCAAATTACATTTAATTGGGTTTCGGCATTCACTTCAATCGAATCAAGTCAAATAGAAACTCCTTAATAAGGCTTCTTGGTTTTCAAGCTAACTTTCCGAACAGCTATTTTGTATTGAGTCCTTAAAATGCTACAACACGGTTTTTTTAAACCCAATAACATTGAACGTCATTGCAAGATATATACAATACCAACTTTTGCCAGTAGATGGCAGTCGCGTATTAGAAATGGGAGAGTCATTTGCGACTTGCGTTGAAGTTTTAAGACTGGATATAATGAGTCTCCAGCGAAAATAGTGAACTATTATTGCTTAATGGATGTGATGACACTCCAACAATGAACATATGTGAAAAGTTGTTGCCTCAAAATCAGGCAATGTAGAATTTAATACCTTTTTGAAATTATTTACTACATAATTGTATTAAAACATGAACTGTTTGGGCAGCATTACAAGTTAATTTTAAGGCTGACCTTAGCCATACCATTCCAAGATTTTAAAAATCACTTCATAGTTGTGTGTCAGGGCTATAATATCATGCTGACCACATTTTGTGTGAATGTGATGAACCCCCTAGGAAGAGTATTTCCAAGTTTGGTACGTGAAAAAACACTTAAAAACACACAAAATCCAAAATAGCTCACTTCCTGTTGGGAAAAGTTAAGGGATGCAAATGAGAAATGTGTGTGTCTTGAGGAGACCCTTATGCCTACCAGACGTGGTGCATTTACGTGAAAGTATATGTCCACAATATTAGAAAAAAGCCATAGGGGGCGCTGTGTAGCCACGCCCAGATGAATGTGGATATGGATGTGATTGCACTCCAAAAGTGAATATATTTGTAAAATATCAGCCCGATCAGATGATGTAGAATGGAATTAAGCCCACTTCCTGTTTTTGGGTGTAACGTGTGTATTATACGCCTCGCCATTGCCAAACCGTTTGAGATATCAAAAATCCTTTCGTCATTTAGGGTCAGGACTATTCTAAGATCATGATGACTACATTTGGTGTGAATGTGATGAATACCCTAGCAGGAACGCATACAAACATGATAAAAACCTCACTTCCGTTGCCAGATGGTGGCGCTATAACATTGATTTCTTCTTGGTATATGGATGTGATTACACTCTAACAGTGAACATATTTGTAAAATATCAGCCAGATCAGACAATGTAGACCATTAATTTATGGCTACTTCCTGTTGGCGCGGCGTGACATGAAAATTTTACGCCTCGCCATGACCATACCCTTTGAGATATCAAAAATATCCTTTGGAATTAGTATCAAGACTATCCTGAGACCACTTTGACCACATTTCGTGTGAATGCAATGAACCCCCTAGGAGGAGTACTTAAAAGTGTAGTACATGTAAAACGCACAAAATTCAAAATGGCTGACTTCCTGTTCACATATTTGATTTAATGCGAATGAGAAATGTGTTTGGCAAGAGGAGCCCCACATGCATACCAAATTAGGTGAAGGTAGGTCAAAGTGCCTGTCCACAATAGAACACAAAGCAATAGGAGGCGCTGTGGAGTCCATCGGCCACGCCCATGTCTGCGGATATGACAGATCCTGAAAGCTGCAACTCCTCATGTGTGTGCAAAATTCTGTGAGTTTTCATCCATGGCAAGCACCTCAAAAATGCAAAATACATTGAAAAAAAAGAGAATAATAATTATAGGGGGCGCTGTCTAGCCACACCCCGATTGATATGTATATATCTGATATTGTACTGCTACAGTGAACATATTTGTAAAATATCAGCCAGATCGGACGATGTCAAAAAAAGTCATTTTTTTGCACGCAATATGTGTACTGTACGACTCGCCATTTCCATACCGTTTGAGATATCAAAAATCCCTTCACAACTTAGCGTAAGGACTATCTTAAGATCATGCTGACCACATTTGGTGTGAATGTGCTGAATGCCGTAGCAGGAATGCATACAAATATGTTAAAGACCTCACTTCCTGTTGCCAGATGGTGGCGCTATAACATTGACTTGTTCTTGGGATATGGATGTGATTATACTCCAACAATAAACAAATTTCTAAAATATCAGCCAGATCAGACAATGTAGAACATGAAATTATGGCCACTTCCTGTTGGCGCGGCGTGACATAAAAAATGTACTCCTCCCCATGACCGTCCCGTTTGAGCTATCAAAAATATCCTGGCAATTTAGCATCATGAGTATCCTGAGACCATTCTGACCACAGGTGGTGTGAATTCGATGAACCCCCTAGGAGGAGTACTTAAAAGTGTAGTACGTGTAAAACTCACAAAATCCAAAATGGCTGACTTCCTGTTTGGATATTTGATTAGATCCAAATGAGAAATGTGTTTGGACCGAGGAGCGCTATAAGGCCACCAAATTAGGTGAAGGTAGCTCAAAGTGCCTGCCCACAATAGAAGACAATGCGATAGGGGGCGCTGTGGAGTCCCTCGGCCACACCCAGGTCTGAGCATCTAATCGATCCTGAAGGTCCTCATTTCTGATGTGTGTGCAAAATTCCCAGACTTTTTATGCATGGCAAGCACCTCAAAAAAGCCCATTTGCATATAGAAAAAAGAATAATAATAATAAATATAGCTGCAAGCAGCAATGAACGGGCCCAAGCACCATGGGCGCAACCGCCTTGGTGGCATAGTTGTGCCAATGACATGTTTCACAATATGTACACACTTTGGAAATAATCACCTTCCTGGACAACGTATAGTGTGCACAGGAATTCCCCTTTGATCAATGAAGATATTTCTGCTGCTATTGGAATGCATCAATGATATAAGCCTCACTTCCTATTGCCAGATGGTGGCGCTATAATATTGAGCCGTGTATGGTTCATGGATTTGATTTCACTCCAATAATTAACATATTTGTACATTTTCAGCCAAATTGGAAGATGTCAAGTAAAATTTAAGCCACTTCCTGTTGCCAGATGGTGGCGGTATAATATTGAGCCGTGTATGGTTCATGGATTTGATTACACTCCAATAATTAACATATTTGTACATTTTCAGCCAAATTGGAAGATGTCAAGTAAAATTAAAGCCACTTCCTGTTGCCAGATGGTGGCGCTATGCCATTGAGCCTTTCTTGGTATATGGATGAGATTACACTCCAAAAATGAACATGTGTGAAGTTTCTGCCACATCAGACAATGTAGAATGAAACAAAAATTACTTCTTGCTTGCACAGTGTAATAATATGCTCCAGTCCTGTATGGAGAGCAGAGATTAATTAATTTCAATAGATTTTACAGCGGGAGGCACAATTTACGCTTGAGAAGTCATTCGGTTATAAATATGCACTCAAAATAAAAGCATTGGCGTAAAGAAACTATTCAACTTTATTGTGGCCGCACCGGGGATGGAACCGCGGACCTTGCATGTCTTAATCCACTGTCTGAACCATTAAGCTATACTGCCCTCTTATACACGTACGCCATCTATTGGCCAAAAGTTGTATGTTTCCTTTCATCCTGGTTAAATAATTTCTCTCCGAAGTGTCGGATAATATTGCATTAAACGTCGAGTTAGCCAGCATCATTCTTTTCCATTTCACCGGTAATTATGCTGCCTGAAACGCATTTGTTCAGCCAAATCTAAAGGAGATGCCAAGTCTCTGCCCTCAATCCGGTATTTTCATATTAAGTCAAAAATTCCTAGCGAAATTGTATGTTCTCTTAATTCGTGTTTAATGACAAGCAAAATAAACTAACATATCTGGCGATTTAACTGAAAGTTTTCTATTCATGTAAACAAACGTAGCTGACCTGTTTTTTTGACTCACACAGACAGTGGACAGGCTGGCTGCTGTTAGCCAATGCGCGTCATCTCGCAACGACCTGCATGCCATACCTTTGTTGAACATAACGGTCTCATGTTAACACAGAGTTCGACCAGAGCCATCTCAAACGTTAACGTTTCTTTTTGACTTTTGACTCTTTTAAATATATGCTACTCTCCTGCCAGTTAAAGACAGTCATTAAATGTCTTTAATATTTATTTCAGATATTCTATTCAAAAATGAAAATAGATGCAAAGAAACGTCGGGCTGGGTGTTGTCAATACATTTTGTCACGTAGGCTGCAGCTATAAATCATACATCGTTATGCCTACTGGCTCGCTAGAAAAAAAACAAAAACCTATCGTTGAAAAATCACTTGAAGGAAGAAAAATATAAAAGTTCCACTTTCTGCCAATAAATGGAATCCCCGTATCAGAAATGGGGGGAAGTTACAGCGACGCAGTTAGTCTGTGAGTAGAATAGATTGTGCAGACAACTTCACTGTTTCCACAAAGGTGATGTGCTTTTTTAACAGGACTTGGTCAGTGTAATGATATAAATGCTAGCATTCGATTATGGTCAACGGTACCGAAAATGCCCGTTGCACCAGCCATCATAACAAATGTCCCAATATAGGATCGATTTAAACCTCTATATATTTTTATTTCACGTTGACAGTGTAGGCTATTATGTGTATTCCGGCATTCGGCATTACGGCATTCACTTCAACCGAATGAAGTCAAATAGAAACGGCTCGAATTCCTTAATAAGGCTTCTTGGTTTTCAAGCTAACTTTCCGAACAGCTGTTTTGTATTGAGTCCTTATGCTACAACACGGTTTTTTTTAAACCAAATAACATTGAACGTCATTGCAAGATATATGCAATACCAACTTTTGCCAGTAGATGGCAGTCGCGTATTAGAAATGGGAGAGTCATTTGCGACTTGCGTTGAAGTTTTAAGACTGGATATAATGAGTCTCCAGCGAAAATAGTGAACTATTATTGCTTAATGGATGTGATGACACTCCAACAATGAACATATGTGAAAAGTTGTAGCCTCAAAATCAGGCAATGTAGAATTTAATACCTTTTTGAAATTATTTAATACATAATTGTATTAAAACATGAACTGTTTGGGCAGCATTACAAGTTAATTTTAAGGCTGACCATATCCATATCATTCCAAGATATTAAAAATCAGTTCATAGTTGTGTGTCAGGGCTATAATATCATGCTGACCACATTTTGTGTGAATGTGATGAACCCCCTAGGAAGAATATTTCAAAGTTTGGTACGTGAAAAAACACTTAAAAACACACAAAATCCAAAATAGCTCACTTCCTGTTGGGAAAAGTTAAGGGATGCAAATGAGAAATGTGTGTGTCTTGAGGAGACCCTTATGCCTACCAGACGTGGTGCATTTACGTGAAAGTATATGTCCACAATATTAGAAAAAAGCCATAGGGGGCGCTGTGTAGCCACGCCCAGATGAATGTGGATATGGATGTGATTGCACTCCAAAAGTGAATATATTTGTAAAATATCAGCCGGATCAGATGATGTAGAACGGAATTCAGCCCACTTCCTGTTTTTGGGCGTAACGTGTGTATTATACGCCTCGCCATTGCCAAACCGTTTGAGATATCAAAAATCCTTTCGTCGTTTAGGGTCAGGACTATTCTAAGATCATGATGACTACATTTGGTGTGAATGTGATGAATACCCTAGCAGGAACGCATACAAACATGATAAAAACCTCACTTCCTGTTGCCAGATGGTGGCGCTATAACATTGATTTCTTCTTGGTATTTGGATGTGATTACACTCTAACAGTGAACATATGTGTAAAATATCAGCCAGATCAGACAATGTCGACCATGAATTTATGGCTACTTCCTGTTGGCGCGGCGTGACATGAAAATTGTATGCCTTGCCATGACCATACCGTTTGAGATATCAAAAATATCCTTTGTAATTAGTATCATGACTATCCTGAAACCACTTTGACCACATTTCGTGTGAATGCAATGAACTCCCTAGGAGGAGTACTTAAAAGTGTAGTACGTGTAAAATGCACAAAATTCAAAATGGCTGACTTCCTGTTCACATATTTGATTCGATGCGAATGAGAAATGTGTTTGTCCAGAGGAGGCACACAGGCATACCACATTAGGTGAAGGTACCTCAAAGTGCCTGTCCAAAATAAAGGACAAAGCATTAGGGGGCGCTGTGGAGTCCCTCGGCCACGCCCAGGTCTGAGCATCTGATATCTCCTGACAGCCAACACTTCTCATGTGTGTGCAAAATTCCGTGAGTTTTCATCCATGGCAAGCACCTCAAAAATGCTAAATACATTGAAAAAAAAGAGAATAATAATTATAGGGGGCGCTGTCTAGCCACGCCCCGATTGATATGTATATATTTAGGGCCCAAGCACCGTAGGGTGCGAAGGACCCTATTGTTATTGGAAGGATTATTATTATTAGGGCCCAAGCACCGTAGGGTGCGAAGGACCCTATTGTTATTGGAAGGATTATTATTATTATTATTAGGGCCCAAGCACCGTAGGGTGCGAAGGACCCTATTGTTATTGTAAAGATTATTAGGGCCCAAGCACCGTAGGGTGCGAAGGACCCTATTGTTATTGGAAGGATTATTATTATTATTATTATTATTATTATTATTATTATTATTCTTTTTCTTCAGGCAAATGGGCTTTTTTGAGGGCCTTGCCATGCGTAAAAAGTCTTGACATTTTGCACACACATCAGAAGTGGTTGCTGTCAGGACCTCTCAGATGCTCAGACCTGGGCGTGGCCGAGGGACTCCACAGCGCCCCCTATCGCATTGTCTTCTATTGTGGGCAGGCACTTTGAGCTACCTGCTCTTAATTTGGTGGCCATATAGCGCTCCTCGGTCCAAACACATTTCTCATTCGGATCTAATCAAATATCCAAACAGGAAGTCAGCCATTTTGGATTTTCTGAGTTTTACACGTACTACACTTTTAAGTACTCCTCCTAGGGGGTTCATCGCATTCACACCAACTGTGGTCAGAATGGTCTCAGGATAGTCATGATGCTAAATTGCCAGGATATTTTTGATAGCTCAAACGGGACGGTCATGGGGAGGAGTACAATTTTTATGTCACGCCGCGCCAACAGGAAGTGGCCATAATTTCATGGTCTACATTGTCTGATCTGGCTGATATTTTAGAAATTTGTTTAGTGTTGGAGTGTAATCACATCCATGTCCCAAGAACAGGTCAATGTTATAGCGCCACCATCTGGCAATAGGAAGTGAGGTCTTTAACATATTTGTATGCATTCCTGCTAGGGCATTCAGCACATTCACACCAAATGCGGTCAGCATGATCTTAAGATAGTCCTTACGCTAAGTTGTGAAGGGATTTTTGATATCTCAAACGGTATGGAAATGGCGAGTCGTAAAGTACACATATTGCGTGCAAAAAAATGACTTTTTTTTCGACATCGTCCGATCTGGCTGATATTTTAAAAATATGTTCACTGTAGCAGTACAATATCAGATATATACATATCAATCGGGGCGTGGCTAGACAGCGCCCCCTATAATTATTATTCTCTTTTTTTTCAATGTATTTTGCATTTTTGAGGTGCTTGCCATGGATGGAAACTCACAGAATTTTGCACACACATGAGAAGTGTTGGCTGTCAGGATGTATCAGATGCTCAGACCTGGGCGTGGCCAAGGGACTCCACAGCGCCCCCTAATGCTTTGTCTTCTATTGTGGACAGGCACTTTGAGCTACCTTCACCTAATTTGGTATGCATGTGGGGCTCCTCTGGACAAACACATTTCTCATTGGCATCGAATCAAATATGTAAACAGGAAGTCAGCCATTTTGAATTTTGTGCATTTTACACGTACTACACTTTTAAGTACTCCTCCTAGGGGGTTCATTGCATTCACACGAAGTGTGGTCAAAGTGGTCTCAGGATAGTCATGATACTAATTCCAAAGGATATTTTTGATATCTCAAACGGTATGGTCATGGCGAGGCGTACAATTTTCATATCACGCCGCGCCAACAGGAAGTAGCCATAAATTCATGGTCTACATTGTCTGATCTGGCTGATATTTTACAAATATGTTCACTGTTAGAGTGTAATCACATCCAAATACCAAGAAGAAATCAATGTTATAGCGCCACCATCTGGCAACGGACGTGAGGTTTTTATCATGTTTGTATGCGTTCCTGCTAAGGTATTCATCACATTCACACCAAATGTAGTCATCATGATCTTAGAATAGTCCTGACCCTAAATGACGAAAGGATTTTTGATATCTCAAACGGTTTGGCAATGGCGAGGCGTATAATACACACGTTACGCCCAAAAATAGGAAGTGGGCTTAATTCCGTTCTACATCATCTGATCGGGCTGATATTTTACAAATATATTCACTTTTGGAGTGCAATCACATCCATATCCACATTCATCTGGGCGTGGCTACACAGCGCCCCCTATGGCTTTTTTCTAATATTGTGGACATATACTTTCACGTAAATGCACCACGTCTGGTAGGCATAAGGGTCTCCTCAAGACACACACATTTCTCATTTGCATCCCTTAACTTTTCCCAAGAGGAAGTGAGCTATTTTGGATTTTGTGTGTTTTTAAGTGTTTTTTCACGTACCAAACTTTGAAATACTCTTCCTAGGGGGTTCATCACATTCACACAAAATGTGGTCAGCATGATATTATAGCCCTGACACACAACTATGAACTGATTTTTAATATCTTGGAATGGTATGGCTATGGTCAGCCTTAAAATTAACTTGTAATGCTGCCCAAATAGGAAAATTATGTATTAAATAATTTCAAAAAGGTATTAAATTCTACATTGCCTGATTTTGAGGCTACATCTTTTCACATATGTTCATTGTTGGAGTGTCATCACATCCATTAAGCAATAATAGTTTACTATTTTCGCTGGAGACTCATTATCTCCAGTCTTAAAACTTCAACTCAAGTCGCAACTGACTCTCCCATTTCTAATACGCGACTGCCATCTAGTGGCAAAGGTTAGTATTCTTTCTAATTTTCGGTATGGTTTCTCTTTTTCTTGGATAAAGTGATTTCTCAACGACAAGTTTTGTTTCTTTTTGCGAGCCAGTAACCATAACGATGTATGACTAACAGCGGCAGCCTACATGACAAGATGTACTGAAAACACCCAGCCCACAGCAACGTTTTTTCTCATCTATCTTAATTAACTCGATTGAATAACTAAAATAAAAAACAGGCTTTTACTGGCAGGAAAGTATCATATATTTAAAAGATTAACACATATAATGCATATATTGCTTTGACGTTCAATGTTATTTGGATTTTTAAAAAACCGTATTGTAGCATTTTAAGGACTCAATACAAAACAGCTGTTCGGAAAGTTGGCTTGAAAACCAAGAAGCCTTATTAAGGAATTCGAGCCGTTTCTATTTGACTTCATTCGATTGAAGTGAATGCCGTAAGCCAATTAAATGTAATTCGCGTCGGAATACACATAATAGCCTACACTGTCAACGTGAAATAAAAATATATAGAGGTTTAAATCGATCCTGTATTGGGACATTTGTTATGATGGCTGGTGCAACGGGCATTTTCGGTACCGTTGACCATAATCGAATGCTAGCATTTATATCAATAGACTGACCAAGTCCTGTTAAAAAGCACATTTTTGGTTCCTTTGTGGAAACAGTGAAGTTGTCTACACAATCTGTTCTACTCACAGACTAACTGCGTCGCTGTAACTTCCCCCCATTTCTGATACGGCGATTCAATTTATTGGCAGAAAGTGGTACTTTCATTTTTTTCTTCCTTCAAGTGATTTTTCAACGATAGGTTTTTGTTTTTTTCTAGCGAGCCAGTAGGCATAACGATGTATGATTTACAGCTGCAGCCTACGTGACAAAATGTATTGACAACACCCAGCCCGACGTTTCTTTGCATCTATTTTCATTACATGAATTGAATAACTAAAATAAATATTAAAGACATTTAAAGACTTAAAGACAGGCTTTAACTGGCAGGAGAGTATCATATTTTTAAAAGATTAACACATGAAGTCAAAAAGAAACTTTAGCGTCTGAGGTGGCTCTGCTCGAACGCTGTGTTAACAAGAGACCGTTTTGTTCAACAAAGGTATCACATGCAGGTCGTTGCGAGATGACACGCACGGGCTAACAGCAGCCAGCCAGTCCACTGTCTGTGTGAGTCAAAAAACAGGTCAGCTACGTTGGTTTACATGAATAGAAAACTTTCAGTTAAATCGCCAGCTATGTTAGTTTATTAGGCTTGTCATTAAACACGAATTAAGAGAACATACAATTTCGCTAGGAATGGTAAATTAATATGAAAATACTGTATTGAGGGCAGAGAGTTGGCATCTCTTTTAGATTTGGCTGAACAAATGCGTTTCAGGCAGCATAATTACCAGTGAAATGGAAAAGAATGATGCTGGTTAACTAGACGTTTCGTGCAATATTATCCGACACTTCGTAGAGAAATTATTAAACCAAGATAAAAGGAGACATTTGGCCAATAGATGGCACCCGTGTATAAGCGGGCAGTATAGCGTAATGGTTAGGGCGGTGGATTAAGGCACGCAAATTCAGCCGTTCGATCCCCGCTGCAGCCACAATGAATTTGAATAGTTTCTTGAAGCCAATTGTTTTCATTTTGAGTGCATGTTTATGGCCTAATGACTTTTCAAGCATAAATTGTGCCTCCCCGTGTAAAAACTATGGAAATTAATTAATCTCTGCTCTCCATACAGGACTGTAGCATGTTATCACAATGTGCAAGCAAGACGTTATTTTTATTTCATTCTACATTGTCTGATGTGGCTGAAACTTCACACGTTCATTTTTGGAGTGTAATCTCATCCATTTTCCAATAAAGGCTAAATGGCAAAGCGCCACCCGCTGGCAACAGGAAGTGAGCCTTATATTGCATTCTTAAGCATTATTTTTCAATGGGTTCATGACATTCACGGTAAATGTGGTCAGCATGATGCTAGGATGGTCCTGACAAAACAGATTTTTGATTTACTGGGATGATATAGCTATGGTCAGGCACATAAAAAACACATCATGCCAGACAAACAGGAAGTGGTCATACTTAAATTCTCCAATGTCTGATGTGACTGCAACTTTACACAGATGCTCAGTGTTGGAGTGTAATCAAATCCATATTCCAAAAACGACTCAATGTTATAGCAGCATCATCTGGAAACAGGAATTGACCTTAATTTCGCTGAACATCTTCCGATGTGGCTGAAAATGTACAAATATGTTTATTTCTGGAGTGTAATCAAATTCAAAAAACATACACGGATCAATAATATAGCGCCACCATCTGGCAACAGGAAGTGAGGCTTATATCATTGATGCATTCCAATAGCAGCGCCAACATCTTCATTGATCAAAGGGAAATTCCTGTGCACACTATACGTTGTCCAGGAAGGTGATTATTTCCAAAGTGTGTACATGTTGTGAAACATGTCATTGGCAGAACTATGCCACCAAGGCGGTTGCCCCCATGGGGCTTGGGCCCGTTCATTGCTGCTTGCAGCTATATTTATTATTATTATTATTATTATTATTATTATTATTATTCTTTTTTCTATATGCAAATGGGCCTTTTTGAGGTGCTTGCCATGCATAAAAAGTCTGGGAATTTTGCACACACATCAGAAATGAGGACCTTCAGGACTGATTAGATGCTCAAAGCTGGGCGTGGCCGAGAGACTCCACAGCGCCCCCTATCGCATTGTCATCTATTGTGGGCAGGCACTTTGAGCTACCTTCACAAAATTTAGTACGCATATAGCACTCCTCGGAACAAAAACATTTATAATTTGCATCTAATCAAATATATAAACAGGAAGTCAGCAATTTTGGATTTTGTGCGTTTTACATGTACTGCACTTTTAAGTACTCCTCCTAGGGGGTTCATCACATTCACACCACCTGTGGTCAGAATGGTCTCAGGCTATTCATGATGCTAAATTGCCAGGATATTTTTGATTGCTCAAACGGGACGGTCCTGGGGAGGCGTAGAATTTTTATGTCACGCCGCGCCAACAGGAAGTGGCCGTAATTTCATGGTCTACATCGTCTGATCTGGCTGATATTTTAGAAATACGTTTACTGTTGGAGTATCATCACATCCATATCCCAAGAACGGGTCAATGTTATAGCGCCACCATCTGGCAACAGGAAGTGAGGTCTTTATCATATTTGTATGCCTTTCTGCTAGGGCATTCATCACATTCACACAAAATGTGGTCCGCATGATCTTAGGATAGTCATGACCATAAGCTGTGAAGGGATTTTTGATATCTCAAACGGTATGGAAATGGCGAGTCGTACAGTACACATATTGCGTGCAAAAAAATGACTTTTTTTTTGACATCGTCCGATCTGGCTGATATTTTACAAATATGTTCACTGTTGGAGTACAATATGAAATATATACATATCAATCGGGGCGTGGCTAGACAGCGCCCCCTATAATTATTATTCTCTTTTTTTTCAATGTATTTTGCATTTTTGAGGTGCTTGCCATGGATGAAAACTCACGGAATTTTGCACACACATGAGAAGTGTTGGCTGTCAGGATGTATCAGATGCTCAGACCTGGGCGTGGCCGAAGAACTCCACAGCGCCCCCTAATGCTTTGTCTTCTATTGTGGACAGGCACTTTGAGCTACCTTCACCTAATTTGGTATGCATGTGGGCCTCCTCTGGACAAACACATTTCTCATTCGCATCAACTCAAATATGTGAACAGGAAGTCAGCCATTTTGAATTTTGTGCATTTTACACGTACTACACTTTTAAGTACTCCTCCTAGGGGGTTCATTGCATTCACAGGAAATGTGGTCAAAGTGGTCTCAGAATAGTCATGATACTAATTCCAAAGGATATTTTTGATATCTCAAACGGTATGGTCATGGCGAGGCGTAAAATTTTCATGTCACGCCGCGCCAACAGGAAGTAGCCATAAATTCATGGTCTACATTGTCTGATCTGGCTGATATTTTACAAATATGTTCACTGTTAGAGTGTAATCACATCCATATACCAAGAAGAAATCAATGTTATAGCGCCACCATCTGGCAACGGAAGTGAGGTTTTTATCATGTTTGTATGCGTTCCTGCTAGGGTATTCATCACATTCACACCAAATGTAGTCATCATGATCTTAGAATAGTCCTGACCCTAAATGACGAAAGGATTTTTGATATCTCAAACGGTTTGGCAATGGCGAGGCGTATAATACACATGTTACGCCCAAAAACAGGAAGTGGGCTTAATTCCGTTCTACATCATCTGATCGGGCTGATATTTTACAAATATATTCACTTTTGGAGTGCAATCACATCCATATCCACATTCATCTGGGCGTGGCTACACAGCGCCCCCTATGGCTTTTTTCTAATATTGTGGACATATACTTTCACGTAAATGCACCACGTCTGGTTGGCATAAGGGTCTCCTCAAGACACACACATTTCTCATTTGCATCCCTTAACTTTTCCCAACAGGAAGTGAGCTATTTTGGATTTTGTGTGTTTTTAAGTGTTTTTTCACGTACCAAACTTTGAAATACTCTTCCTAGGGGGTTCATCACATTCACACAAAATGTGGTCAGCATGATATTATAGCCCTGACACACAACTATGAACTGATTTTTAATATCTTGGAATGGTATGGCTATGGTCAGCCTTAAAATTAACTTGTAATGCTGCCCAAACAGTTCATGTTTTAATACAATTATGTATTAAATCATTTCAAAAAGGTATTAAATTCTACATTGCCTGATTTTGAGGCTACAACTTTTCATATATGTTCATTGTTGGAGTGTCATCACATCCATTAAGCAATAATAGTTCACTATTTTCGCTGGAGACTCATTATATCCAGTCTTAAAACTTCAAGGCAAGTCGCAAATGACTCTCCCATTTCTAATACGCGACTGCCATCTACTGGCAAAACTTGGTATTGTTTCTCAAGTGATTTCTCAAATACAAGTTTTGTTTCTTTTTGCGAGCCAGTAACCATAACGATGTATGAGTAACAGCGGCAGCCTACGTGACAAAATGTACTGACAACACCCAGCCCACAGCAACGTTTTTTCTCATCCACCTTAATTATATGGATTGAATAACTAAAATAAAAGACAGGCTTTTACTGGCAGGAAAGTATCATATATTTCAAAGATTAACACATATAATGCATATCTTGCAATGACGTTCAATGTTATTTGGTTTATAAAAAACCGTGTTGTAGCATTTTAAGGACTCAATACAAAACAGCTGTTCGGAAAGTTAGCTTGAAAACCAAGAAGCCTTATTAAGGATTTCGAGCCGTTTCTATTTCACTTCATTCGATTGAAGTGAATGCCGTAACCCAATTAAATGTAATTCGCGTCGGAATACACATAATAGCCTACACTGTCAACGTGAAATAAAAATATATAGAGGTTTAAATCGATCCTATATTGGGACATTTGTTATGATGGCTGGTGCAACGGGCATTTTCGGTACCGTTGACCATAATCGAATGCTAGCATTTATATCATTACACTGACCAAGTCCTGTTAAAAAGCACATCACCTTTGTGGAAACAGTGAAGTTGTCTACACAATCTATTCTACTCACAGACTAACTGCGTCGCTGTAACTTCCCCCCATTTCTGATACGGGGATTCCATTTATTGGCAGAAAGTGGAACTTTTATATTTTTCTTCCTTCAAGTGATTTTTCAACGATAGGTTTTTGTTTTTTTTCTAGCGAGCCAGTAGGCATAACGATGTATGATTTACAGCTGCAGCCTACGTGACAAAATGTATTGACAACACCCAGCCCGACGTTTCTTTGCATCTATTTTCATTTTTGAATAGAATATCTGAAATAAATATTAAAGACATTTAATGACTGTCTTTAACTGGCAGGAGAGTAGCATATATTTAAAAGAGTCAAAAGTCAAAAAGAAACGTTAACGTTTGAGATGGCTGTGGTCGAACTCTGTGTTAACATGAGACCGTTATGTTCAACAAAGGTATGGCATGCAGGTCGTTGCGAGATGACGCGCATTGGCTAACAGCAGCCAGCCTGTCCACTGTCTGTGTGAGTCAAAAAAACAGGTCAGCTACGTTTGTTTACATGAATAGAAAACTTTCAGTTAAATCGCCAGATATGTTAGTTTATTTTGCTTGTCATTAAACACGAATTAAGAGAACATACAATTTCGCTAGGAATTTTTGACTTAATATGAAAATACCGGATTGAGGGCAGAGACTTGGCATCTCCTTTAGATTTGGCTGAACAAATGCGTTTCAGGCAGCATAATTACCGGTGAAATGGAAAAGAATGATGCTGGCTAACTCGACGTTTAATGCAATATTATCCGACACTTCGGAGAGAAATTATTTAACCAGGATTAAAGGAAACATACAACTTTTGGCCAATAGATAACGTACGTGTATAAGAGGGCAGTATAGATTAATGGTTCAGACAGTGGATTAAGACATGCAAGGTCCGCGGTTCCATCCCCGGTGCGGCCACAATAAAGATGAATAGTTTCTTTACGCCAATGGTTCTATTTTGAGTGCATATTTATAACCGAATGACTTCTCAAGCGTAAATTGTGCCTCCCGCTGTAAAATCTATTGAAATTAATTAATCTCTGCTCTCCATACAGGACTGGAGCATATTATTACACTGTGCAAGCAAGAAGTAATTTTTGTTTCATTCTACATTGTCTGATGTGGCAGAAACTTCACACATGTTCATTTTTGGAGTGTAATCTCATCCATATACCAAGAAAGGCTCAATGGCATAGCGCCACCATCTGGCAACAGGAAGTGGCTTTAATTTTACTTGACATCTTCCAATTTGGCTGAAAATGGACAAATATGTTAATTATTGGAGTGTAATCAAATCCATGAACCATACACGGCTCAATATTATACCGCCACCATCTGGCAACAGGAAGTGGCTTAAATTTTACGTGACATCTTCCAATTTGGCTGAAAATGTACAAATATGTTAATTATTGGAGTGAAATCAAATCCATAAACCATACACGGCTCAATATTATAGCGCCACCATCTGGCAATAGGAAGTGAGGCTTATATCATTGATGCATTCCAATAGCAGCAGAAACATCTTCATTGATCAAAGGGGAATTCCTCTGCACACTATACGTTGTCCAGGAAGGTGATTATTTCCAAAGTGTGTACATATTGTGAAACATGTCATTGGCCCAACTATGCCACCAAGGCGGTTGCGCCCATGGTGCTTGGGCCCGTTCATTGCTGCTTGCAGCTATATTTATTATTATTATTCTTTTTTTTTCAATGTTTTGTGCATTTTTGAGGTGCTTGCCATGGATGAAAACTCACAGAATTTTGCACACACATCAGAAGTGGTGGCTGTCAGGTTGTCTCAGATGCTCAGACCTGGGCGTCGCTGAGGGACTCCACAGCGCCCCCTATCGCATTGTCATCTATTGTGGGCAGGCACTTTGAGCTACCTTCACAAAATTTAGTACGCATATAGCACTCCTCGGTCCAAACACATTTCTCATTCGCATCTAATCAAATATACAAACAGGAAGTCAGCCATTTTGGATTTTGTGCGTTTTACACGTACTGCACTTTTAAGTACTCCTCCTAGGGGGTTCATCACATTCACACCACCTGTGGTCAGAATGGTCTCAGGATATTCATGATGCTAAATTGCCAGGATATTTTTGATAGCTCAAACGGGACGGTCCTGGGGAGGCGTATAATTTTTATGTCACGCCACGCCAACAGGAAGTGGCCGTAATTTCATGGTCTACATCGTCTGATCTGGCTGATATTTTAGAAATACGTTTATTGTTGGAGTATAATCACATCCATATCCCAAGAACGGGTCAATGTTATAGCGCCACCATCTGGCAACAGGAAGTGAGGTCTTTATCATATTTGTATGCCTTCCTGCTAGGGCATTCATCACATTCACACGAAATGTGGTCCACATGATCTTAGGATAGTTATGACCATAAGCTGTGAAGGGATTTTTGATATCTCAAACGGTATGGAAATGGCGAGTCGTAAAGTACACATATTGCGTGCAAAAAAAAGACTTTTTTTTCAACATCGTCCGATCTGGCTGATATTTTACAAATATGTTCACTGTTGGAGTACAATATGAAATATATACATATCAATCGGGGCGTGGCTAGACAGCGCCCCCTATAATTATTATTCTCTTTTTTTTCAATGTATTTTGCATTTTTGAGGTGCTTGCCATGGATGAAAACTCACAGAATTTTGCACACACATGAGAAGTGTTGGCTGTCAGGATGTATCAGATGCTCAGACCTGGGCGTGTCCGAGGGACTCCACAGCGCCCCCTAATGCTTTGTCTTCTATTGTGGACAGGCACTTTGAGCTACCTTCACCTAATTTGGTATGCATGTGGGGCTCCTCTGGACAAACACATTTCTCTTTCGCATCCAATCAAATATGTGAACAGGAAGTCAGCCATTTTGAATTTTGTGCATTTTACACGTACTACACTTTTAAGTACTCCTCCTAGGGGGTTCATTGCATTCACACGAAATGTGGTCTAAGCGGTCTCAGGATAGTCATGATACTAATTCCAAAGGATATTTTTGATATCTCAAACGGTATGGTCATGGCGAGGCGTACAATTTTCATGTCACGCCGCGCCAACAGGAAGTTGCCATAAATTCATGGTCTACATTGTCTGATCTGGCTGATATTTTACAAATATGTTCACTGTTAGAGTGTAATCACATCCAAATACCAACAAGAAATCAATGTTATAGCGCCACCATCTGGCAACGGACGTGAGGTTTTTATCATGTTTGTATGCGTTCCTGCTAAGATATTCATCACATTCACACCAAATGTAGTCATCATGATCTTAGAATAGTCCTGACCCTAAATGACGAAAGGATTTTTGATATCTCAAACGGTTTGGCAATGGCGAGGCGTATAATACACACGTTACGCGCAAAAACAGGAAGTGGGCTTAATTCCGTTCTACATCATCTGATCGGGCTGATATTTTACAAATATATTCACTTTTGGAGTGCAATCACATCCATATCCACATTCATCTGGGCGTGGCTACACAGCGCCCCCTATGGCTTTTTTCTAATATTGTGGACATATACTTTCACGTAAATGCACCACGTCTGGTAGGCATAAGGGTCTCCTCAAGACACACACATTTCTCATTTGCATCCCTTAACTTTTCCCAACAGGAAGTGAGCTATTTTGGATTTTGTGTGTTTTTAAGTGTTTTTTCACGTACCAAACTTTGAAATACTTTTCCTACGGGGTTCATCACATTCACACAAAATGTGGTCAGCATGATATTATAGCCCTGACACACAACTATGAACTGATATTTAATATCTTGGAATGGTATGGCTATGGTCAGCCTTAAAATTAACTTGTAATGCTGCCCAAATAGGAAAATTATATATTAAATAATTTCAAAAAGGTATTAAATTCTACATTGCCTGATTTTGAGGCTACATCTTTTCACATATGTTCATTGTTGGAGTGTCATCACATCCATTAAGCAATAATAGTTTACTATTTTCGCTGGAGACTCATTATCTCCAGTCTTAAAACTTCAACGCAAGTCGCAACTGACTCTCCCATTTCTAATACGCGACTGCCATCTAGTGGCAAAGGTTAGTATTCTTTCTAATTTTCGGTATTGTTTCTCTTTTTCTTGGATAAAGTGATTTCTCAACGACAAGTTTTGTTTCTTTTTGCGAGCCAGTAACCATAACGATGTATGAGTAACAGCGGCAGCCTACATGACAAAATGTACTGAAAACACCCAGCCCACAGCAACGTTTTTTCTCATCTATCTTAATTAACTCGATTGAATAACTAAAATAAAAAACAGGCTTTTACTGGCAGGAAAGTATCATATATTTAAAAGATTAACACATATAATGCATATATTGCTTTGACGTTCAATGTTATTTGGATTTTAAAAAAACCGTATTGTAGCATTTTAAGGACTCAATACAAAACAGCTGTTCGGAAAGTTGGCTTGAAAACCAAGAAGCCTTATTAAGGAATTCGAGCCGTTTCTATTTGACTTCATTCGATTGAAGTGAATGCCGTAACCCAATTAAATGTAATTCGCGTCGGAATACACATAACAGCCTACACTGTCAACGTGAAATAAAAATCTATAGAGGTTTAAATCGATCCTGTATTGGGACATTTGTTATGATGGCTGGTGCAACGGGCATTTTCGGTACCGTTGACCATAATCGAATGCTTGCATTTATATCATTACACTGACCAAGTCCTGTTAAAAAGCACATTTTTGGTTCCTTTGTGGAAACAGTGAAGTTGTCTACACAATCTGTTCTACTCACAGACTAACTGCGTCGCTGTAACTTCCCCCCATTTCTGATACGGCGATTCAATTTATTGGCAGAAAGTGGTACTTTCATTTTTTTCTTCCTTCAAGTGATTTTTCAACGATAGGTTTTTGTTTTTTTCTAGCGAGCCAGTAGGCATAACGATGTATGATTTACAGCTGCAGCCTACGTGACAAAATGTATTGACAACACCCAGCCCGACGTTTCTTTGCATCTATTTTCATTACATGAATTGAATAACTAAAATAAATATTAAAGACATTTAAAGACTTAAAGACAGGCTTTAACTGGCAGGAGAGTATCATATTTTTAAAAGATTAACACATGAAGTCAAAAAGAAACTTTAGCGTCTGAGGTGGCTCTGCTCGAACGCTGTGTTAACATGAGACCGTTTTGTTCAACAAAGGTATCACATGCAGGTCGTTGCGAGATGACACGCACGGGCTAACAGCAGCCAGCCAGTCCACTGTCTGTGTGAGTCAAAAAACAGGTCAGCTACGTTGGTTTACATGAATAGAAAACTTTCAGTTAAATCGCCAGCTATGTTAGTTTATTAGGCTTGTCATTAAACATGAATTAAGAGAACATACAATTTCGCTAGGAATGGTAAATTAATATGAAAATACTGTATTGAGGGCAGAGAGTTGGCATCTCTTTTAGATTTGGCTGAACAAATGCGTTTCAGGCAGCATAATTACCAGTGAAATGGAAAAGAATGATGCTGGTTAACTAGACGTTTCGTGCAATATTATCCGACACTTCGTAGAGAAATTATTAAACCAAGATAAAAGGAGACATTTGGCCAATAGATGGCACCCGTGTATAAGCGGGCAGTATAGCGTAATGGTTAGGGCGGTGGATTAAGGCACGCAAATTCAGCCGTTCGATCCCCGCTGCAGCCACAATGAATTTGAATAGTTTCTTGAAGCCAATTGTTTTCATTTTGAGTGCATGTTTATGGCCTAATGACTTTTCAAGCATAAATTGTGCCTCCCCGTGTAAAAACTATGGAAATTAATTAATCTCTGCTCTCCATACAGGACTGTAGCATGTTATCACAATGTGCAAGCAAGACGTTATTTTTATTTCATTCTACATTGTCTGATGTGGCTGAAACTTCACACGTTCATTTTTGGAGTGTAATCTCATCCATTTTCCAATAAAGGCTAAATGGCAAAGCGCCACCCGCTGGCAACAGGAAGTGAGCCTTATATTGCATTCTTAAGCATTATTTTTCAATGGGTTCATGACATTCACGGTAAATGTGGTCAGCATGATGCTAGGATGGTCCTGACAAAACAGATTTTTGATTTACTGGGATGATATAGCTATGGTCAGGCACATAAAAAACACATCATGCCAGACAAACAGGAAGTGGTCATACTTAAATTCTCCAATGTCTGATGTGACTGCAACTTTACACAGATGCTCAGTGTTGGAGTGTAATCAAATCCATATTCCAAAAACGACTCAATGTTATAGCAGCATCATCTGGAAACAGGAATTGACCTTAATTTCGCTGAACATCTTCCAATGTGGCTGAAAATGTACAAATATGTTTATTTCTGGAGTGTAATCAAATTCAAAAAACATACACGGATCAATAATATAGCGCCACCATCTGGCAACAGGAAGTGAGGCTTATATCATTGATGCATTCCAATAGCAGCGCCAACATCTTCATTGATCAAAGGGAAATTCCTGTGCACACTATACGTTGTCCAGGAAGGTGATTATTTCCAAAGTGTGTACATGTTGTGAAACATGTCATTGGCAGAACTATGCCACCAAGGCGGTTGCCCCCATGGGGCTTGGGCCCGTTCATTGCTGCTTGCAGCTATATTTCATATTGTACTCCAACAGTGAACATATTTGTAAAATATCAGCCAGATCGGACGATGTCGAAAAAAAAGTCTTTTTTTTGCACGCAATATGTGTACTGTACGACTCGCCATTTCCATACCGTTTGAGATATCAAAAATCCCTTCACAGCTTATGGTCATGACTATCCTAAGATCATGCTGACTACATTTCGTGTGAATGTGATGAATGCCCTAGCAGGAAGGCATACAAATATGATAAAGACCTCACTTCCTGTTGCCAGATGGTGGCGCTATAACATTGAGCCGTTCTTGGGATATGGATGTAATTATACTCCAACAATAAACGTATTTCTAAAATATCAGCCAGATCAGACAATGGAGACCATGAAATTACGGCCACTTCCTGTCGGCGCGGCGTGACATAAAAATTCTACGCCTCCCCAGGACCGTCCCGTTTGAGCTATCAAAAATATCCTGGCAATTTAGCATCATGAATATCCTATGACCATTCTGACCACAGGTGGTCTGAATGTGATGAACCCCCTAGGAGGAGTACTTAAAAGTGCAGTACGTGTAAAACGCACAAAATCCAAAATGGCTGACTTCCTGTTTGTATATTTGATTAGATGCGAATTGGAAATGTGTTTGGTCCGAGGAGTGCTATATGCGTACTAAATTTGGTTAAGGTAGCTCAAAGTGCCTGCCCACAATAGATGACAATGCGATAGGGGGCGCTGTGGAGTCCCTCGGCTACGCCCAGGTCTGAGCATCTAAGCGATCCTGAAGGTCCTCATTTCTGATGTGTGTGCAAAATTCCCAGACTTTTTATGCATGGCAAGCACCTCAAAAAGGCCCATTTGCATATAGAAAAAAGAATAATAATAATAATAATAATAATAATCTTTACAATAACAATAGGGTCCTTCGCACCCTACGGTGCTTGGGCCCTAAATATAGCTGCAAGCAGCAATGAACGGGCCCAAGCACCATTGGCGCAACCGCCTTGGTGGCATAGTTGTGCCAATGACATGTTTAACAATATGTACACACTTTCGAAATAATCACCTTCCTTGGCAACCTATAGTGTGCACAGGAATTCCCCTTTGATCAATGAAGATGTTGGTGTTGCTTTTGGAATGCATCAATGATATAAGACTCACTTCCTGTTGCCAGATGGTGGCGCTATAATATTGAGCCGTGTATGGTTTTTGAATTTGATTACACTCCAATAATAAACCTATTTCAAAATTTTCAGCCACATCGGAAGATGTTTTGTGAAATTAAGGTCAATTCAATGTTCTAGTTTCCAGATGGTGGTGCTATAACATTGAGTCGTTTTTGGAATATGGATTTAATTACACTCCAACAATATACATATTTCTAAATTTTCGGCCACATCGGAAGCTGTCGAGTAAAATTAAGGCCACTTCCTGTTGCCAGATGGTGGCGCTATAACATTGAGTCATTTTTGGGATATGGATGTGATTACACTCCCTCAACGAACATATCTGTGTAATATCAACCAGATCAGACCATCTAGAATGAAATTACGACCACTTCCTGTTGCCGCGGCGAGACCTCAAATTGTACGCCTCGCCATAGCCGTACCGTTTGACATATCAGAAATATCCTTTCAATTTAGCATCAGGATTATGCTGAGACCATTCTCACCACATTTGGTGTGAATGTGATGAACCCCCTAGGAGGAGTATTTCAGAGTTTGGTACGTGTAAAAACACTTAAAAACACACAAAATCCAGAATAGCTCACTTCCTGTTCGGAAAAGTTAAGGGATGCAAATGAGAAATGTGTGTGTCTTGAGGAGACCCATATGCATACCATATTCGGTGAATTTACGTGAAAGTATATGTCCACAATATTAGAAAAGAACCATAGGGGGCGCTGCGTAGCCACGCCCAGATGTATGTGGATATGGATGTGATTGCACTCCAACAGTGAATATATCTGTAAAATATCAGCCCAATCAGACGATGTAGAACGGAATTAAGCCCACTTCCTGTTTTCGCTCGTAACGTGTGTATTGTACGCCTCGCTATTGCCAAACCGTTTGAGATATCGAAAATCCATTTGGCTTTTAGGGTCAGGACTATCCTAAGATCATGCTGACTACATTTGGTGTGAATGTGATGAATACCCTAGCAGGAACGCATACAAATATGATAAAAACCTCACTTCCTGTTGCCAGATGGTGGCGCTATAACATTGACTTCTTCTTGGGACATGGATGTGAGTATACTCACACAATGAACATATTTGTAAAATATCAGCCAGATCAGACGATGTAAACCACAAAATTATGGCCACTTCCTTTTGGCGCGGCGTGACATAAAAATCGTACGCCTCGCCATAAACATACCATTTGAGATATCAAAAATATCCTGGCAATTTAGCATCATGACTATCTTGACACCATTCTTCCCACATTTGGTGTGAATGCGATGAACCGCCTAGGAGGAGTACTTAAAAGTGTAGTACATGTGAAAACGCACAAAATTCAAAATGGCTGACTTCCTGTTCGCATATTTGCATCAATGCGAATGAGAAATGTGTTTCAATTGAGGAGCCACACATGCATACCAAATTAAGTTCATGTAGCTCAAAGTGTCTGCCCACAATAGACAACAATGCAATGGGGGGGGGGGGTGGCAGCGCAACAGGGGGCGCTGTGGGGTGCCTCGGCCACACCCAGGTCTGAGCATCTGATAGATCCTGACGGCCACCACTTCTGATGTGTGTGCAAAATTTCAAGACTTTTTAGCCATGGCAAGGCCCTCAAAAATGCCCATATGACGGAAGAGAAAGAATAATAATAATAATAATAATAATAATAATAATAATCCTTCCAATAACAATAGGGTCCTTCGCACCCTACGGTGCTTGGGCCCTAATAATCCTTCCAATAACAATAGGGTCCTTCGCACCCTACGGTGCTTGGGCCCTAATAATAATAATAATAATAATAATCCTTCCAATAACAATAGGGTCCTTCGCACCCTACGGTGCTTGGGCCCTAATAATAATCCTTCCAATAACTATAGGGTCCTTCGCACCCTACGGTGCTTGGGCCCTAATAATAATCCTTCCAATAACAATAGGGTCCTTCGCACCCTACGGTGCTTGGGCCCTAATAATAATAATAATCTTTGCAATAACAATAGGGTCCTTCACACCCTACGGTGCTTGGGCCCTAATAATAATCTTTACAATAACAATAAGGTCCTTCGCACCCTACGGTCCTTGGGCCCTAATAATAATAATAATAATAATAATCCTTCCAATAACAATAGGGTCCTTCGCACCCTACCGTGCTTGGGCCTTAATAATAACAATAATCTTTCCAATAACAATAGGGTCCTTCACACCCTACGGTGCTTGGGCCTTAATAATCCTTTCAATTATAATCGGGTCCTTTGCACCCTACGGTGCTTGGGCCCTAATAATAATAATAATAATCCTTCCAATAACAATAGGGTCCTTCGCACCCTACGGTGCTTGGGCTCTAATAATAATAATCCTTCCAATAAGAATAGGGTCCTTTGCACCCGACGGTGCTTGGGCCCTCATAATAATAATCCTTCCAATAACAATAGGGCCCTTCTCGCCGGTGCTTGGGCCCTAATAATAATAATCCTTCCAATAACAATAGGGTCCTTCGCACCCTACGATGCTTGGGCCCTAAAAATCACTGTACGGCCCTGGTGGCCTGTATACAATTACGAGGATAAAATCAATTTCAAATTATCCATACAAACAATCCTAATGGGCTTCTTAGCAAGGCTTCATTTAGGTTGGGGTACAGACACTCAATAGCATGAAACCTGGTCAGCAGTTCTTGCCAACAAGCAGAAATGTCTGCTGCCTGGCCTTGGCTTTGGTGCGTCAGAAAATGGAATTTCTGAGACTATCTGATACAATTCTAGAAATAAAAGTGGCACCCTCCTATGAGGGGTGAATACTATCACTTCAAAAGACCAGTGGCCGGTTTCATAAAACACCCTTCAATGTTTTTCTTAGGTAAGGGAACCAGTTCAGTGTTTTGTAGCAGTGGTTGACATTTTACTGTAGCAAAATTCGACTGTAACCATGGATGCGTTCTCATCGATTACAATCATTGATTGTCAGCTATATGTAGTGAGGTGCGTGTATTACCGACCACGCAAATATCCACATTTTCCTCCAGTGCGCAATGCAAACTTGTTTCATCTCGTCCCCTTTCTCTTTCCCCAACTTTCTATCCAGTCAAATAATTATCTGTTCTCAGGAAGTGATTGACATCCATCAGCGCCACTGAAAGTGTTTGGCAGGTGTCGTGGAAATATCCTTTATTTCTACTTCAGCAGAGGGTGTCAAGAACCCTGTTCAACACAAGACCTTTGAGTATTTTTACTTAACTACTTTACTTTATTCGTACTTGCAAGCCAATAAAGAATGGGGGTATTTGCTTACCGACACTGTCCCCAAAATGCAAGAGGGGCAGTCTGTCTTTATACTGTCGTGTCTAGGAAACGACAGAGTCCAAATCTCCAATTTGTCGAGGGAAAAGACACGGCAGCTGTTCAAGAAAATCAGACTTTATTTAGCACAAGTGCGTAAAGCCGGACCAAAAACATGGACCCGGACTGCCATTTTTACACCCATTTTATACACCATTAAAACATCATTCTGGCCAATCACCCACACTGTTCTTATCTTAACGCCTCCTAAACCATCAGCTGACTTGGCAGCGCTACCTTCTTGGTTCTGAAAGCATTGTGGCGAATCGCCCTATTGATTTCCAAAACAAAAAAGGATTTTATTACATACATCTTGCTTTGTAGGCTGTATTTTTAACAAAATGGAAGCATTAACATAGGAATCATGTAAAACACTGTGCTATTCACTGTATAGTGTTTTCCAGAACCTTCTACGACCTATAGATCGTTTTTGGTACTTTTTTCAGCATAATAATCATTTTTGGTACTTTCCACTTCATATTAATTATTTTACTCAACTTTAGATTACACATGGGTCACTTATGCACTTCTAACACAAACTTATCAGCAGTTAATCAGTTTGAAACTATACAGGGTACATAACATACTTTAATATGGATATATTGATACACTTTTAGTCTTGGAGGAACCAGCCTGCTCACTAAGGTGGAGTCTGATTTTGACTTGTGATTGTTTATCATGCTTTTAGGAGGGAGATCTTTTGTTCTGTGAACTTCGTTTAACGTGACAGAATATTTTAAGCTATTTAAGCATTTACAAGTCTCACAATGTCCAAGTCACAATGTCGGGAATCCTGAAGATGTTTAATGCCAAAGGGTGTGTGTGTCACATTGATTAGGGGGTTGGTGTTCACACTTTAAATAAACAGAAGCCAGGGCTTAATGTCATCTTATCTTTTCTGCTTTGTAAGGTATACCTTTCTTGTAAACATGTTACTCCCCCACTTGAGTGTCACTCTCTCAGTCCACAATACCTTTTGCCCAATGTATTTTGAAGCTCGAAACTCAGTTTCCCATTATTCAATTCAATTCAATTTTATTTGTATCACGCTTTTTACAAAGGGCCTTTGTCGCAAAGCAGTTTTACAGAGAAACCGGGCCCCAAGAGTATGCCTAGGGCAACAGTGGCAAGGAAAAACTCTCTGGAAACAGGAAGAAACCTTGAGCAGAACCTGACTCAGTAGGGGAACCCATCTGCCGCTGGTTGACACCAGTTTGTAGAAACAATGGTTTTAAACAGAAAACCGGATTAAATAAAAGTACATAAATGTCCAATAACTTGAAGCACAGATAAGGTTGAGGGATGGCAGGAGCACCAATGGGTGGCACTGTCAGGCAAGGGGACAGGCTTGGTGCTACAGCTGAATCAGCAGTGGCAGGAGGGAGTTGTGAGGCTTGTCTTGGGCTGGAGCTCCGGGCCTGGAGGGGGTGCGCAGGAAAAGTTGGGCTAGCGCTCCGGGCAGGTGCCCAGAGCGGGGAGAAGAGGAAAGTAACATTGTTAGGGGGTCCAGATAGTAATTGTTCAATCACAGCAGGAGGGAGAGGTACTTGTGTGCGATAAGGAGAACCCCGGCAGAATAAGGCTATGGCAGAGTAGCTAAGGGAAACAGAGGCAGTGGCCAACACAGCCATGAGGGCAGGCTTGAGATGGTCACTACCAGACCATGACTGGTTATGCTTAACACAGCACTACCAACAATGATCCACTGACAGCACTGACCGCCAAGTCCACCAGAGACTCTATGCCAGCCACCCACTCCTGCCCCTCAACTATAGGACAGACTAAAGAGATACATTTTTAGCCTAGCTTTAAATAAGGTGATAGTGTCTGCACCCTGAACATGAGCAGGCAATTTGTTCCAAAGGCAAGGAGCACAATAGGAAAAGGCTCTGCCACCTATGGAACTTTTAGTTATTCTAGGAATAACAAGGAGGCCTGCACCCTGCGAACGGAGTATTCGTGAGGGAGTATAAGTAAATTGTTTAAATACAGAGGGGCAAGCCCATGTAAGGCTTTAAAAGTCAGAAGCAGCCAACACTGGGCTGATGTGCTCAAATCTCCTTGTTCTAGTAAGAATACGAGCTGCTGCATTTTGAATTAGCTGGAGCCCTTTCAGAGAGGAATTTGCACATCCAGACTAAAGAGCATTGCAATAATCTTGAGGTAACAAAAGCTTTTCTGCATTATTTAGGGACAGTATCTTCCGAATTTTGGAGATATTCCTCAAGTGATAAAAAGTAACCCGAGAGATGTTTTTAATATGTGCATCAAACGCAAAAGTAACACCAAGGTCTTTGATGACAGCAGTTGAAGTGATGCAAATTCCATCAATGTTTGGCATATCATCTGATAATTTACATCTCAAGGACTTGGGCCCCACTACCATTATCTCAGTCTTATCTGGGTTTAGCAAAAGAAAGTTATGATTCATCCATTTCTTTATGTCTTCCTCAGGTTTGACTGATAGGTACAACTGTGTGTCGTCAGCATAGCAGTGGAAGTTAATGCCATGTTTGCGAATAACTTGTCCCAGGGGAAGCATATATAGAGAGAAAAACAAGGGCCCAAGCACAGATCCTTGTGGTACTCCGTATCTAACCCTGCATTGGTAAGAGGAGTCATTGTTAAAGTGCACAAATTGATAACGATCTGATAGATATGATCTAAACCAAGAGAGCGCCTGTCCACGGCGTCCGACAAGATATTCAATTCTATCCAACAGGATCAGGTGATCAACTGTGTCGAATGCTGCACTTAAATCTAGAAGCACAAGTACAGAGATGCAGCCACTGTCAGAAGCGAGGAGTAGGTCATTGAGTACTTTGACCAGGGCTGTTTCAGTGCTGTGGAATGGTCTAAAACCAGATTGAAAAACTTCCAATATATGATTGGGGTGCAGAAATGAACAAAGTTGTTTTGAAATGACCTTTTCTAGTATTTTAGACAGGAACGGGAGGCTCGAAATGGGCCTGTAGTTGGACAAATCATTCACATCTAAGTTTGGCTTCTTAAGAAGTGGTTTGATGACTCCAAGTTTAAGAGTCCGTGGTATGTGTCCAGATGCTAAAGATGCATTGACAATATGTAGGAGTGGTGCTCCAATCACTGGTAGTAGCTCCTTCAAAAGCTTTGTTGGGATAGGACAGGGGTCGGCAACCCTGGTCCTGGAGAGCCGCAGGGTGTGCTGGCTTTCGTTGTTACTTGGCATTAATTGATCAATGAAAGCCGTTGATTGCACAGTTAACTCACCTCAGCTGGTTTCTTGGGTCTGAATTGGTTGCTTATTTTAAGGTGGAGACGAAAGCCAGCACACCCTGCGGCTCTCCAGGATCAGGGTTGCCGACCCCTGGGATAGGGTCTAGAAGGCAAGTTGGAAATTTTGAAGAATTAACTATGGTATTAAATTCAATTAGCTCTATTGGAGTAGAAGAGTTCAGATAGGCCATCGGTCGTTCTGAGGATTGTGCATCTATGTGTTGAGTGGATGGAAGGACAGACCCTATAGGAGGGGTGGCAGAAGAACTTTGAATCTTGTCCCTGATTTTGTCTTCAAAGAAATTTTGTCATCAAAGAAATTCATGTAATCATTGCTACTAAATGATATTGAGACACAGGGATCAACATGATTCTTAGTCAATCTGGCAACAGTTTTAAACAGGTGCCTAGGATTGTTTCTATTTTCATCAATTACGAATTTCATCAAATGTCACATGCTGCAGTCTGAGTGTTTTAGCACAGCCGTTTTGCACCATGCCCTAATGTGTCAAAAACACAGTTTGTACATACTTATAAGGATAAGAAAATGTCCCTCTACAGAGGGTGCGCTGTCCAACAGGTGCATAGGGCATCTAATGTAGTGATTTAAACGTTTTAACTGGAATGAAATGGTTTCACTTTACCATCTACAGTAGCCTAATTTGCATTAGCACATTTGCCAGTTTAAACTCAAATGGAGGGTCGAAGCTCCGGGATTTATTCAATTTAACAGTTACTCAAGCCAAAAAGTGAAAGTCACCTTGATATGAAAATGGAGATTGCATTTAAGCATGGAAGAGAGGTAGACTTAATTTATGAACATTAAATCTGCCCGTGTATTGATCAACTAGCTCACCAGGCAGATGTTTAAATTTCTACTTTTCAGTCGCTGTGATTGGACTGATCATTTCATTTCTATACAGTGACTGGTGGGTGGAACATCACATTAGCCTACATGCATACTTTAGGATGGCTAGAACAAACCTTTGGCGGAAGTTATGAATGATGTATATGATGTATGAATCTCTCTGGTAGAGGTTTTCCATACAAGTCTTACCCTTTTTCAATCAATTTGAGCCGCCAAATAACATAGGGATTTGAACAGGGTGCCAATTATCAAAATATTACTAAAATAATCAAGGGCGGCATGGATGGTGCAGTGGGTAGCACTGCCACCTCACAGCAAGGAGGTCCTGGGTTTGAATCCCGGTCAGCCAGGGCCTCTGGATTTTGCATGTTCTCCCCGTGTTTGCGTGGGTTTCCTCTGGGTACTCTGGTTTCCTCCCACAGTCCAAAGACATGCAGGTTAGGCTGATTGGAGAGTCTAAATTGCCTGTGGGTATGAGTGTGTGAGTGAATGATGTGTGTGCCCTGCAATGGACTGGCGACCTATCTAGGGTGTATTCCGGCCTTTCGCATGCTGTATGCTGGGATAGGCTCCAGCCCCCTGTGACCTTGTTCAGGATAAGCAGGTTAAGATAATGGATGGATGGATGGAATATCAATGATTAAACATACCGAGAACCTGAAGGTTGGAAGTTCTTTGAAAGACTGATGGTAGGAATGTGTGCATGCGCACGTATCCCTTGAACAAAGGAAAGGTAAGAGCAGCTAGCTTGGGTGGCTTGCTGTGAGAAGAGCGACTATTTGCGTAGTTTAACTCTAAATATATATGTGAAAGACGGCAAATCTTGTCATGTAAACATATGGCTAACAGAATGCATTCAAATGATAAATGAAAACCAATATAAAAGTACAGACTGACAACATCCCTTAAGACTAAGCTAAATGCTGGCTATGCCTGAAATGTTTGTTTAGCCTTACTGAGTCCATATGCATTGCTGGATCCAAAAGACGTGCTGTCCTTGTACAAGTGGCGATGGTGCTGTGAATGATGTCCAGGAAAGGTGCGCAAAGCTGGGGTGATATAGCGGTCCACATACACCTGTTTCCACTCACTATAGGCCACTAAGGTACCGCAAAGTAAACTAGGTGTGTCCGTAGGCCTGGTGGTGTGCTGTAGCCTCTGTCTGAGTGTCGGGAGCAGAGCATGGAAGCCGGAAGCCAGATGAAATGGTAAATGGCAGGCATTTATATAGCACCTTTATCCAAAGCGCTGTACAATTGATGCTTCTCCATTCACCCATTCATACACACACTGACACACCGACGGCGATTGGCTGCCATGCAAGGCCCCGACCAGCTCGTCAGGAGCATTTGGGGGTTAGGTGTCTTGCTCAGGGACACTTCGACACAGCCCGGGTGGGGGATCGATCCAGCAACCCTCCGACTGCCAGAAGACTGCTCTTACTGCCTGAGCCATGTTGCCCCTGTAGGGCATGGTGCAGATGAGGTGATGGGAAGGGCCAAAGAGCAAAACGAGCAAAGAAGGAGAAGTCCAGAGAGGGTGCCTTGCTCTTATACTGTGAAAGTAACTGACATAGACATCCGTTTCGCCAAATCACACACCGATTTAAATCTTTGGTGATCTCCAATTGCTTCAACCAGACATTGCTTGTGCCGACATGAATAACAATTTTAGAAAACGATTACCCTCAGCCAGCGCTTTAAAATTTGCCTCGATGTCGGTCGCCCTAGCCCCAGGAATGCACTATGGTCACTGGTGTTTCTAAATCCATGTTTCTTAAAATAGTAGAGTCACCAATTGCCAGTTTTTTCAACGGGTTTCACAGCCGGTGCGTTCCTGTAGGAAATGTAAATGGGTTGTTGGTGCACTGGTAGCTTAAGTTTTCGACTACGTTCCCAAACTGTAATCCAAATTTAATCTCAAATTTCGTATAAGGTATGGATGCAAGTTTCCAATTCAGCAATCTTCTTAGTCAGCCTAACATTTAACTTACACTTATTACAGGTAAAGTTATCATTAAAGGTGGAGAAGTAATAGCTAAGCATATTGCACACAGAGCAGGAGACGGTGTGGGAGATACTGGTGAGCTGAAAACCGCCATTAGATCTCATAAATTACTTACTTTTTATATGCCTATATTCAATCCGTTTGCTTGCAGATGATATAGGACGCGGTGGGAACTTGAAACGCATTATTGATGTTGGGGTAATCCAAGGCTTATTTGGTGGAGAGGATGGTGTCAAAAATAGAAGCGAAAATCAGCAGCTGCTTGGAGAAAATGCACCTCTGGTTCAAACAGGAAACAGCATCAGCAAAAGGGATCTTATATTGTATTGAAGGGCCTTGAATATTGTCTTCTCTAAATGGTAAATGATTGGCATTTACAGTTGTGTTCAAATAAATAGCAGTGCATTAAAAAAAGTGAATAAAGTGCAAATAATTTTTAATGGCTTTTAGTTCGATATTTCAAATGTAGTGGAAACATTACACATTCAATTCCAAATCACAGGATTAACACATTTTATCAAGTCTTTTACAGGAAGCAAAGAAAAGGAATATTAATCTGTTCAAAAAAATGGCAGTGTCGACATTTTTCTCTTCAAACTCAAACACTTACTGTATAAACTGAAGAATTCTTTCAAGATTTAACTTCATTTTAAATTACTGAACTAATATTTAGTTGCATAACAATTGTTTTTGATAACTGCTCCGCATCTGCGTTGCATCGAGTCAACCAACTTCTGTCATCTAGAAACGGGTATTTCAGCCCAGGATGAACAAACTACATTTTTGGGTTTTGCTTCAAACTGCATTTTTAATGTCACCCCACAAGTTTTCAATGGGGTTGAGGTCGGGGGATTGAGCTGGCCACTCCATTACCTCAATACTTTTTGTCTGGAATCAAGATGTTGCTTGCATACTCGTGTGTTTGCGGTCATTGTCTTGTTGAAACATTCATATCAGGGGCATTTCCTCTTTGGCATAAAGCAACATAATCTCTTCAAGTATTTTGATGTATTCAAACTGATCCATGATTGCTGGTATACGATAAATAGGCCCAACACAAAACCATCCCCACACCATGCTTCACTGTCTTCACAGTGTACTGTGGCTTGAATTGGCTTGTCTGTCATACTGTTGATGACCACTAGACCCAAAAAGAACAATTTTATTCTCATCAGTCCGCAGAATGTTACGCCATTTCTCTTTGGGCCAATAGATGTGTCCATCCATCCATCCATGATCTTAACCCGCTTATCCTGAACAGGGTGGCAGGGGGGCTGGAGCCTATCCCAGCATACATTGGGTGAAAGGCAGGAATACACCCTGGACAGGGTGCCAGTCCATCGCAGGGTACACACACCATACACTCATACCTATGGGCAATTTAGACTCTCCAATCAGCCTAACCTGCATGTCTTTGGACTGTGGGAGGAAACCGGAGTACCTGGAGGAAACCCACGCAGACACAGGGAGAACATGCAAACTCCTATAGATGTGTTCCTTGCCAAATTTTAACTGATTCTGCACATGCCCTTTTTTCAACAAAGGTGCTTCACGGGGGCTTCTTGCTGATAGCTTAGCTTCGATCAAACATCTTCTGACTGTAACAGCACTAATTGTAGATCATCTTTTATCTTTCTGGAGCTGATGAATGGCTGAATCTTTGCCATTCTAACTATTCTTCATTCCGTTTTAACAGTAGTTGCTCGTTTTCTACTGCGTGTTTTGGTTTTTGTTGCAATTTTAAAGCATTTGAGATCATTTTAGCTCAGCATCCTATCATTTGCTGCACTTCTTTATACATTTTCCCCTCTCAATCAACTTTATAATAAAATGACATTGTTCCTCCGAACAATGTTTAGAACGGCCCATTTTACTTAGCAATTCAGAAGGAACTGAATCTATAACAATTTATAACAATGTATGAAACATTTGCTTCCCTTCTTCCTTAACAAAGGACAATTAATGACACCTGTTTTTTCACAGAAGGAATGAATTCTCTAAACTTCACACTGCTATTATTTTGAACACACACCTTTCAATAAATGAGTCAATTACAAGCAGTGTGCATGTCATAACAGTTGGGTCTGTTGTTTTTCCATTACATCTACAAGTAAATTATTTTCCATGCAGAAATATCACCTCTACTAATTCCAGGTTACTGATGTACTATTTATTTTAACACAACTGTATATAGCACCTTTATCCAAAGCCCTGCACAATTGATGATTCTCATTCACCCATTCATACACACACTCACACACCAACGGCGATTAGCTGCCATGCAAGGCCCCAACCAGCTCGTCAGGAGCATTTAGAGGTTAGGTGTCTTGCTCAGGGACACTTCGACACACCCAGGCACCCAGGGCAGGATCAAACTGGCAACACTCCGACTGCCAGACGAGCCTGAGCCTTCTGCGATTGAAATGTTATGTGGAATGTATGTACCTTTTGTGTTCTCTCTGAATTTTCGTCTTTTCTGTGATGTTGCAAATGGAGCTGCTAGGATGCAAGAAATTTTGGACCTTCAAACTTTAGTAGTATTTCCTACACCGGGAAATCACTAGCAACGTAGTCAGTTCCGAAGTTTATGAACCACTTGAAGAGTGGGTGTTTTTGGAATGTCTTTTTCAGCAATAGAATTTTCAGTTAACAACACTAATATGTTTGTGTGCGCGATATAGCCAGGCCAGGTTCTACAGGGGTGCAGATTAATATTAATATTATGTACCCTCAGTTGAATATTGGAATATAACTTGAAAAGTGCTACAAATGTTCAGCAGACTATGCTGAGCGCATATCACACGCAGCAGGCAGAATTACATGATGGCATTTGTTGGGTGTAACAGACAATGGGTGGCGCAAAGAAGAACTAGAGGAAGCATTTATTATGCCGTTTTAAAATGTTCTCAGAAGATTACTTAATTATGACTTTGTTTGTTAAAAACCACAGTCCTACAAGTCAGCTACGTAATTATTATTGTAAGTGTATGAAAATAAATACATAAAGTCTGCACCTGCTGCAAAATATTTTTTTGGAAACATCTGCCTTTTCCACATCTTCCGTTGTATTTGTAGAGACTACTAAAATACAACCTGCACAATATGCATGGATCTTAATGGTAATGAAAATTGATATGAATCACCCACTGATAATTTTATAAGCATAATCCAGCCCATTTTCCACCTGCGCCATGCACCTTGATTGTTCTGAACTGACTGATACTAATGATGAATTCTCGTCTGAATGAATCCATTTTAGTCCTTAATCCCATCTTTTTATTTGGTGTGCAAATATGAAACTAATTTAAATTATTTATATTTTCATTTAGTGTCATTTTTGCCCGTATTTTCGGGCCCAGAAACAAGTTTGGGCCCAAGGCCTGTGCTTAATTGGCCTATCCCGGGATCTGGCCCAGAAATTAGCTATCTAGTTTGATGTAAATAAGCAGCAATAATGCTTACCTCAGACTAGCTATCAGTGGGTTAAGATTGAGGTGCTGGTGTTTGTAATTTGTAGGGATCCCTCCTATTAAATGTACAGTGGGCTTCAGAATTATTATTATTATTGATAAATTTGCACAAAAAATGCTGTAAACTAAAAAATAAAGAAAGGTTATTGACTTATTTTCCAACATGTGGAAAGTGGTGTGCTTTATTAATGATTCAATTGGATCTTACAAATAAAAAAAAGGATTTCCCCAAAACAGGTTTCACAATTATTGGCACCCCTGGCAAAGATGACAACCATGAGACTTTTCGTATATTTTGTGATAAGGTTAAAGAACACATTTGGGGGGATTTTTCACCATTCACCATTCCTCCATGCAGAATTTCATTGATATCCTGAGATATCCCCTCTTCAGTCCAGACCACAGGTTTTTCAAAAACCAAGGAACTGATAGTGGACAGCAGTAGAAGGCTGACTTCATCCCCGCATATGCCTCCCTCCAGTCCCTACAATTCCTTGCCCTAACTGAGACCTAGATCACACCTAACAACACCGCCACTCCCGCTGCCCTCTCATCCTCCTTCTCCTTCGCGCACACTCCCCGGCCTTCCGGCCGTGGTGGTGGTACTGGTCTTTTAATTTCCCCCTCATAGAAATTCTCTGTTCTCCCCCTCTCTGACCTGTCCATATCCACTTTTGAATTCCATTCTGTTGCAGTATCCTACCCTACTAACCTTTTTATTGCAGTTATCTATCGTCCTCCAGTGCCCCTGGGAAGCTTCCTTGATGAGCTAGACACCCTTCTCAGCTCCTTCCCTGAGGATGGCACCCCACTGATTCTCCTGGGAGACTTCAACATCCACCTTGAAGCCTCCCAGGCTGCTGCCTTCTTACCACTACTCCACTCCTTCAGCCTCTCCCTGCAACACTCTCCTCCAACCCACAAGGCGGGCAATGTCCTAGACCTTGTCTTTGTGAGGAGCTGCTCATGCTCCGATTTCACGGTTACCCCTCTGCATACATCTGATCACCACTTCATCTCATTCTCCCTCCCTCTTCCTCCCCATCCTCCTCCCCCTCCTCCCACCCACACTTCCTCAGCTGGCCGTAACCTCCACTCCCTCTCACCCTCTTCCTTTGCCACCACTGTCACCGCCTCACTCCCCCCTCTCAGATTTTCCCCACTTCCTCTCCGCTGCGCGGAGGCTGGCCCTGGAGGTACGGAGGGTGTCAGATATCCAAGGACTGAGGGGGGATGTGCGAGGTGGCTTTGAGACAGGGGGACAAAGGCGGAGGAGAGAGATGAAAGGAGGATGGCAGAGGCAGAGTCTCCAAACTCCCCACTGACTCTGCCTCTGCCATCCTCCTTTCATCTCTCTCCTCCGCCTTTGTCCCCCTGTCTCAAAGCCACCTCGCACATCCCCCCTCAGTCCTTGGATATCTGACACCCTCCGTACCTCCAGGGCCAGCCTCCGCGCAGCGGAGAGGAAGTGGGGAAAATCCAGAGACCCTTCAGACCTCACAACTTACCAGTTTCTCATGGCGGCATTCTCTTCTGCTGTCACTGCCGCCAAAGTATTTATTTTCTCCTCTCTCCTCAACGCACCGCCTCCTCCACCTCAGTCCTCCTTCGCTGCGGATGACTTTGCTGATTTTTTTGATGAGAAGGTCACAGACATCCGCAGATCCTTTACAACCACCGGCCCCCTCTCTGTGACCTTCCCCCCCTCTAGGCCCATCCCTTCCTTTTCCACTTTCTCCCCCCTTACAGACTCTGATGTCTCTCAACTCCTGCTCTCCCACCGCCCTACAACCTCTGCCCTTGACCCTATCCCCTCTTCTCTTCTCCAGACTATCACACCTGACATTCTCCCATTTGTCACCTCCCTTGTCAACTCCTCCCTATCTTCTGGCTGTTTTCCAGCATCCTCCAAGAGGGCCCACATCCCTCCATCATCCAGAACTACTGCCCGATATCTCTTCTTCCTTTTCTTTCTAAAACCATAGAACGAGCCGCTTCTACTCAACTTTCTTCTTTCTTTTCTAACAACAACCTGCTAGACCCCCATCAGTCTGGCTTCAGATCGGGCCACTCGACAGAGACCGCGCTCCTTTCCGTCAGTGAATCACTCCATGCCGCACAAGCAGCCTCCCTCTCCTCTGTCCTCATTCTTCTAGATCTCTCTGCTGCCTTCGACACTGTGGATCACTCCATCCTCCTGTCCGCCCTGTCTGCAACAGGCATATGTGGCACAGCCCTGGACTGGATTGAGTCCTACCTCTCTGATCGCTCCTTCCAGGTTGCCTGGGCTGGTACGGTATCGACACCTCTGCCCCTTGCCACAGGAGTTCCCCAGGGTTCAGTCCTCGGCCCACTTCTTTTTTCTCTTAACACTCGTTCCCTTGGCCCTGTGATCACTGCACATGGGCTATCCTACCACTGCTATGTGGACGATACCCAACTCTTCATCTCGTTCCCACCATCTGATACACAGGTTTCAGCCCGTGTCTCTGTTTGAGTGACATCCTGAGCTGGATGGACAACCACCATCTAAAGCTCAACCCAGGTAAGACTGAAATGATTCATCCCTGCTAATACCTCTCCCCATCTGGATCTCTCCATTTCCCTCGGGGATACCACACTCACCCCATCACCCAGTGCAAGGAACCTCGGCGTGGTGATGGACAGCTGACTGTCACTCTCCTAGAACATTACGGCGGTAACCCAGTCATGCAGGTTCTTCCTATACAACATATGAAGAATCCGCCCCTTTCTCACCCCCTACTCGAGCCAGCTCCTGGTCCAAGCGATGGTTCTGTCCCGCCTGGACTACTGCAATTCCCTCTTGGCTGGCTCCCCGCCATCAGACCCCTCCAACTTATCCAGAATGCAGCAGCTCGTCTGGTCTTCAACCTTCCAAAATACTCACACGTCACCCCCCTGCTTACTTCGCTCCATTGGCTGCCTGTCATGGCTTGCATCAAATTCAAAACATTGGTGCTAGCCTTCCGAGCAGTTAAGGGGTCTTCCCCAGCTTACCTCCAAAAAATCATCAGACCCTACACCCCTGCCAGACCTCTTCGTTCAGCCTCCACAGGCCCCTTGGCACCTCCCCCTCTCCGAACCTCCACCTCACGCTCACGACTACTGTCTGTTCTGGCTCCACGGTGGTATTTTTAGTTGGCTAGGTAAGCAGTGTTTGGATAGTTAAGTTTGGTCACTTTTGCTTTGTTGTTTGTTTGTTTATTTGTTTAAAAAAATAATTATAAAAAAAGTAGGCCCTGGTCCTTATCTTTGTTGTACAGGTAGCAGTTGAAATTGTACTTCCCTCTAGGGTCTTTCAGCGCACTTATCCCTGGTTATGGGTATGCACTTTGTTGTACGTCGCTCTGGATAAGAGCATCTGCCAAATGCCATTAATGTAATGTAATGTAATGTAATGTAATGGATTACCACCCACTCAGACTCCATGGTGAAGAAGGTCCGACAGCATCTCTACCGTCACAGATGTCTGCGGGACTTCAAGCTCCCCCTCAGGGTGCTCAGGAACATCTACACCTGCACCATAGAGAGCATCCTGTCAGGGAGCATCACCACCTGGATGGGCAGCAGCACCAAAAAGGACTATCTGGCACTCAGGAGGGTGGTCTGCTTAGCTCAGCGAACCATCAGAACCACTCTCCCCAGTCTGCATGATGTCATCTACAACAAATGGTGCAGGTCCAAGGCCAAAAACATCCTCAGGGAGCCCACCCCCCCACCCCACCCACATGCATACGCAATCTCTCTCTCACACACACACACACACACCTCCATGTCAACCTACAATGTACTGCCATTGCACCTTGCACTTTATCTTTATCTTGCACGTATATACTAATCTTTCTTTACTTATTTAATTTATGCTGTTTTTATATGTTTTAATCTATTTTAGCCGGAATGGGTACACCAAGCATTTCACTGCACATTGTACTCTCTATGACTGTGTATGTTACAAATAAAATTTGAATTGAATTGGGTTATTTATGGCCTCCCTCACCCTTCCTTACCATCTGTGGGGATAATATGCACTTCCATCCTCTTCCTGGCAAGTTTGCAAATATTCCATATGTCTTATGCCTTTATTATTGCCCTTACAGTGCTTAATAAGGGGTGCCAATAATTTTAGCATGTGTGGTTTTCAGGGAAGATTAGATTACGAAATAAAAAACATTGAAACATGAGAGTCAATGTTTTGAAATAAAAGCAGATATTTTTGCTGTATATTTGAGCATAAAATATAGATCATTTTCCATGTTTATTATATGCAGCCTTTTTTCTTCATTTTTATTAAGGGTGCCAATAATTCTGGAGCCAACTGTATTAGTTAAATATATGAAATAAGTATTACTTCTTTAAAACCCTGCAGCAGACAGAAGGACTAGTATATAGATATACAGTTATATACAGTTGTGCCAAAATCTAACCAAAAAAGTAGATTATTTTAAAAACAGTGGAATGTTATCCCATGTGGCTAAGATGTTACATGTGTTATAGATATGTACGTAAAATTAATATAACTACAGGCAGATTGTCAAAACTTAATACCAACATTTTAGCAATGTATTCATCAAAATTTCGTTTTCCTTTAAGTAAGATATTAAAAAGATTCATAGTCACTTGAATTTAAGGTTTTAAATTACTCCTCATTCAGATTTGTTATATGTTCTGCTGTGCCGTGACACTTTTGTGAATTTAAATACCATAAAATGAGCAGAACAGATCTTATGAGAGAGTTTAAATGAACATTTCTTTTCTCTTTTTTACCAGCCTCCATGCTGTCACTAAGAATGGTCGACACAGCCAAAGATTCCCCAGTGAGAAGTCAAACTTTCCTTAATGGCTAGAATGAATAAAAACTACCCTATTAAAATGCAATTCTGAGGCTATGAAAGCAGTAAGTGAAACAGCCGGCTACCACCACAACCATTGTGTATTCTGGGACATTGAGGACACATTAATTTTTTCCCTGTGAGGTCTGTCCCAAGTGCACATTAGCATGGATTGCATTGTAATCTGTCTTCTAGAAGAGTCACTTGTCTCTGGTGACTAGGACTGTGTGTAATATTCTTCCATTATTTAAAGGCACAGTGCCTTCTCAGATTTGGTTTTTATTTCTTAATTTTCTTTTCTGCTTTTCTTTACTTATTAAATTAGCTTTTAAAAAAATTAAAATTTTGCTACAGATAGTCTGGTCTGTTTTTGAACAGACCCAATTTACATATTTTGTTTCTTGAGTTAACTACTCCTACATACTGTAGAGAATGATTTATTAGAGTAATTAATTCAATATAGTATACTAGTATTAGTATATTTTGCCCATGTCCATAGTGTGTATTATTTTATCTTTTTTTGTTTTTTGTTTTTGTAAGAGTGGAATTTTAGCAGTCTCTTAGCAGTGGTCAGGGGAGAGCAAGCAGCAATTCTCTTTCATGCAGTACATTAGATAACTACCAGATACAGGTGTTTACAGATCAACATAGAGAACCCATCTGAAATCAAGTCATAAAAGAAGAGAGATTACCTGCCACCGACTTTTTAAGACAGATTTACTGTGGAATGGGATGGAGGGAGTGCCAAGGTTGTTGGTTGTTTGTTTGTTTTTTGATGAGCCAAGCCAATGCCCAGTGGATGTTTTGCCAGCCCACACAGACACCTCTTGTCCCACATAGGATAAATCTTCCTAGCGGCAATGTGTCTTGGGTGCAATTTACAAAATCAACCTCACTGTAATTAACATCTGGCATTTTTCCTAAGTAGCAGCTCTTTACCCAGAACATGTGCCCAACAAATAACATGCAAGAAAATAGCAAGCAATTGCATGATTCTGATTGCATGCAAGGCCTTTTAAGGTTCCCAGTAACCAGACAGAATTTTAGGTGAGGGGAAGCTGCTTTAGTAAATGTGTATTCTTAATTAAAAGTATTAAGTCATTATCAAATAAATATTACTATTAACTATTAGAAAAAAAGAAAAAGAAAAACATGGCCCTTGACCAGTGAGACAAGTAATTTAATGCAAGGACCAAGATTAAGATGTTCCTGTTCTAGCGTGTGGGCTAATGGCACTTGCTGACATACAGACTCTCTCCAATGCTGTGAAATGGTTCTATTGCCTTGCTAGTATGTGCACAATGAACTTGTATCAGTTCAACTTTTACCATGCTTTCCCCTCAGATTCCAACCTTTCTCCAATGCGCACAAGAACAGGAAGTATGATGGAATGATCCACAAGTGCACCACTTCCCACTTCCAGGGGAAAGTGGTAAGTTTCCCATCTCTGCATGCTACATCCATCGTCCAGATTTGTTTCATAACATTCTTCCCTGACCTTCCAAACTCACAGACATATGTTGGCTTTAAATATTTTAATGTTAAATCTATTGATTGGCATTCGTTTAAACGGATCATATGTTTTTTAATGTTAGGTTGGTCTATGTATGCATACATTTTTCATTTTTGAGGTCCAAAACAGCAGTGAGCTTCTTGTGGTAAAGGGGGTTTCATCGCACAGCTCTCAATGTTTACAGGATGCTTAAAAACATCATCAGATTTCTTAAAAATAAGAAAAAAAGCATACCAGGAATCTTGAAATTTCAAACTATCATTCATGTCACAATGTGCAAATATGAAAGAAATGTTATTAATAGTATACAATTGTATTGTACTAGTATACATTACATTACATTACTGGCATTTGGCAGACGCTCTTATCCAGAGCGACGTACAACAAGGTGCAAAGTGCATACCCATAACCAGTACGCTGAAAGACCCTAGAGCAGGGGTCGGCAACCCTGGTCCTGGAGAGCCGCAGGGTGTGCTGGCTTTCACTCCACCTTAAAATAAGCAACCAATTCAGACCCAAGAAACCAGGTGAGGTGAGTTAACTGTGTAATCAACGGCTTTCATTGATCAATTAATGCCAAGTAACAACGAAAGCCAGCACATCCAGTGGCTCTCAAGTACCTGGGTTGCTGACCCCTGCCCTAGAGGGAAGTAGAATTTCGACTGCTACCTGCACAACAAAGATATGGACCAGGGCCTATTTGATCATACATTTTTTACATTTTATTTATCATAATACCGCAACACGCAAATGTATGAACAAACCACTTACCTAGCCAAACACTGCTTAACTAGCCAAACTAAACACCTGATACACAAGTAAATCACAGAAAGACAACAATGAAGGTTTACAGGGAGGTAGGGAGGGACAGGGAGAGGTGCAGTTTGAAGAGGTGCGTCTTCAGTTTGCGCTTGAAGATGGGAAGAGATTCTACAGTTCTGACCTCAACGGGAAAATTGTTCCACCACCGTGGAGCCAGAACAGGCAGTAGTCGTGAGCGTGAGGTGGAAGTTCGGAGAGGGGGAGGTGCCAAGCGGCCTGTGGAGGCCGAACGAAGAGGTCTGGCAGGGGTGTAGGGTCTGATGATTTTTTGGAGGTAAGATAGGGCAGACCCCTTAACTGCTTAGAAGGCTAGCACAAATGTTTTGAATTTGATGTGAGCCATGACAGGCAGCCAGTAGAGGGAAGTAAGCAGGGGGGTGACATGTGAGTGTTTGGGAAGGTTGAAGACCAGACGAGTGGCTGCATTCTGCATAAGTTGGAGGGGTCTGATGGCGGATGCTGGGAAGCCAGCCAGGAGGGAGTTGCAGTAGTACAGGCAGGACAAAACCATCGCTTGGACCAGGAGCTGGGTCGAGTAGGGGGTGAGAAAGGGGTGGATTCTCCGTATGTTGTATAGGAAGAACCTGCATGACCGGGTCACCGCCGCAATGTTCTCGGAGAGGGACAGTCTGCTGTCCATCACCATGCCGAGGTTCCTTGCACAGGGTGATGGCGTCAGTGTGGTAGCCCCTCGGGAAATGGAGATCCAGATGGGGAGAGGTAATGGCAGGGATGAATATCATTTCAGTCTTACCTGGGTTGAGCTTTAGATGGTGATTGTCCATCCAGCTCTGGATGTCACTCAGGCAAGCAGAGATACGGGCTGAAACCTGTGTATCGGATGGTGGGAATGAGATGAAGAGTTGGGTATCGTCCACATAGCAGTGGTATACAATCTAGCCAAGCCAAATTCCTGCCGGTCCGCCAGGTTCTTCTTTGTTTGTGGAACATTTGCAGAAACTCACGCAGGAACATTTTCGTATTCTTATGTAAACTTTTTTTCAATGTGGCTCATACGAGTGTGCCACATCAGATTCAAGAAACACTCATAACTTCAGAAAAATGGCCACAGAGACCACTGGACCACTTTGCAAGTCAGAGAGTAGGGGAGACTATTATGGACTATGAAGCTATGAACAATACCATAATACATCAGAACAACAATACATTAGAAATGCTCATTTAAATTGATTTAGTTGTGCCCTTTATTTCAAGAAAATAGTCTTCCATCCATCCATTCATTCATTATCTGAACTCGCTTATCCTGAACAGGGTCGCAGGGGGGCTGGAGCCTATCCCAGCATACATTGGGCGAAAGGCAGGAATACACCCTGGACGGGTCGCCAGTCCATCACAGGGCACACACACCATTCACTCACACACTCATACCTACGGGCAATTTAGACTCTCCAATCAGCCTAACATGCATGTCTTTGGACTGTGGGAGGAAACCGGAGTACCCGGAGGAAACCCACGCAGACACGGGGAGAACATGCAAACTCCGCACAGAGAGGCCCCAGCCGACGGGGATTCGAACCCAGGACCTCCTTGCTGTGAGGCGGCAGTGCTACCCACTGCACCATCCGTGCCGCCCCAAGAAAATAGTCTTGCAGCATACAATTTCATAATCCTTATTATAGGATGCTATGGGTGCAGAAATTAGCATTGTTAAACCTGACATTGCTAATATGATGTTAACAAACTCATTTCTAGTGTTAAACTACCGCCTACATTTTGCACCTAGTTGACACCCTCCCTATAGTCCTGCCTCCAATCACTCAGTGGCTCCTAGGCCAATTTTTACACCTAGGTTACTTCTAGGTAAGAAACTGTGATAATCTGTCAACAAACTTTGAAGGCTGATTAAAAAAAAAACTGTCACCTCCCATTATCTGACACATAATTTACCCAATATCTCCAAAACAAATCCTGTGATATCTCATGTAGCTCTGGGGCCGTACGTATCAAGCATCTTAAGAATAACATATTTGTGTATATTGACTGGATACCGATGACTGTGGCTGTGCCTGATGTGCCTCATTTCTGAATTTCAAGACAATGTCACCAATGAACATTCTGCATTGTTTTTTCTAAGTTGTGTTTTGGCAGGTTTACAAAATGGCCTCTTCTTGCTCTACCCTCTGGCAGCAACAGGTCCAGAAGATTGTAAGAAAGAAAAACAATAATCACAATTGGTCTTGTGTACTAATATATTGATTGAAGGTTCTCTCAAATACCCAACCCCCATCGACAAATCAAACACATTCTACAATTTCACATGCCATTTATTATACTAAAGCAGGCTTGCACCTAATTTACAAGCATACTGAATTATGAAAAATATTTAAAGAATTTACAGTGGGCTCCACTATTTTCACCCTTAATAAAAATGGAGAAAAAAGGCTGCATATCATAAAATATTGATTATCCATGGTGTTTATTTTCAAACATACAGAAAAACTACATACTTTTATTTCAATACATGTTTCAATATTTTTTTTTGTTGTAATCTGCAAACCACTGGGGCAGAATTATTGGCCAAATATTTTGGCCAAATTATTGGCACCCCAAACAATTATTGTAAACAAAGTCAAATTGGCAATACAGTTTTACTTTAATTTAGTTATTCTCAGACTAAAGGAACTATATTGTGTCATCCCATCACTGTTTCACTAGAATATAGAAATGTGGTAATAAGCATGCAAAATCAATTTTCCTATGTCAATTATCAGCTTGGGAAAAGCCAAAGAACTATCAATTCAGAAGACACAGAAGGTGCTCTAATAAAAAGGCTTACAAAGAGGAGAAGAATTGCAGTTTGGTTTGGTACATTCATTCAAGAATGATTGAGCCAAACAAACAAATATTTTGAACGAACGGAGCCAAAAGATCCAGCTCACCTAATGAACAAACGATCCCATCACTGTGTGGCAGCTGGGAGCACAGTAAATATTGTGCAAGTGAAAGTAAGAATGTATTCCACCAAATATCAAGAAATTCTAGAGGCTGATTTTCAAAGGTCAGTCCAGACATTGAAGTTGAAGAGAGGTTGGGTATTCCAGCAAGACAATGATCCAAAGCATACCTCGAAATCAATCATGAAGTGTCTCCAGGAAAGACGGATAAAAGTTTTGGAATGGCCACCACAGTCCCCAGACTTGAATATTACTGAAAATCTGTGGCGAGATCTCAAACGTGCTGTGCAGAAGAATATTTCTGAGCTAAAGTTGTTCTGCCTGGGAGAATGGGGAAAAATTCCAAAACCGAGAATTGAAAGACTCTTAGCTAGCTACAGGAAGTGCTGTATTTTTAAACTAAAATAAAATGTATCTTGCTTTAAAATTTGAAGAAATGTGTCATGTTTGATGTTGTACGACTTAGTGGTCAGGTTCGCTTCTGTTCAGTTAGATATTCAGGGGTGCCCAAATGTTTTTATACCAAAGGCTTATTTTCATCAGTCTATTTTTTTCTAAAAAAAATCAGGGAATTTTTTGGGTTTTATTTTCCTTTTTTAAAATTGGTGAAAATCCGATTATAATAATGCAAACTTCCGAGATAAATCTTTTATTTTATCAGTTGTCATATAAAGGTTGTAATGGTTAAAACAAATATCTAAGAGGGTAACGTTATTACTGCCTGCCCTCTGTAGGACTGGGGTGCACCTGCTATACTTCAGTTCAAATGTAGCCTAGTTAAATGGTTGGCATTTATATGGCACCTTTATCCAAAGCGCTCTACAATTGATGCTTCTCGCGGAAGAGGAGCAGGGAGGGTGGGCGGAAATAAAGGAAAGCAGAGCACAGAGGTACAGGGATGATCAGGGCAACAGGAAAACTGAGGGAAACAGAAATACAGGGGACTGTGAGGCTTAAGGATACGGGCACGGTGTCTCGGCGGGCACAGGCTCTCGGGGGAGCAAGGAGATCCTTTTTTCCTGGACCTGGAGGGGCCCAGAGTCCAGGACAGTGCAAGGGTCGGGGCCGGAGCCTGCGAATGGGCCAGAGCCTCGAATGTAGGCATAGCTTGGGCCAGACTTGGCACAGGGGCCAACAGGCAGGCTTATAAGTACTAACAAATTGACTAAACAATAAACTGGTGTGGGGGCTGGGGAACAGAAAACGAGGAACAGGTGAGAGGAATTGATTAATGACAGGAAGTCCAAATAAGGAGTGAAGGGCGAAGACATGTAATAGAGAGAGAGAGGAAAAAAAAGGACTGGAGTGAGAATACAGAGGAAAGGAAATACAATAGGAAAAGGGGCACGGACGTGACACATTCACCCATTCATACACACACAGCGATTGCTCAGGGACACTTTGACACACCCAAGGTGGGATCGAACCGGCAACCATCCGACTGCCAGAAGACTGATCTTACTGCCTGAGCCAATTTCGCCCCGAAATATTAGTAAACATACCAGTGACAAAGTGATCTGTATGCATTTAATTTATGGTTTAAGATCTTGCCAACTTAAACTGTAAATCCACCTTGCTTATTTCTATTGATAACCTTCGCTTGTCTTCTCCCTGGTGAGTAATAATGTTTGGTAAACGACTGGTCTCTCTCCCGATCAACTTGATTTCATCAACCAAAACTGTGCAGAAATGAACCATAATGAATCTGTGTTATCGCTGTATTTATATGCTTTGTAGTTGACCTGATATTACAGTATTTTTACTGTAAAAATACATTCAGTTATATGGGTAGGTTGTCCTCCAGCATAGCAGATGAGTCAAGGTCACACATTTTGTGATGTGTATTAAGAACAATCCATAGAAGCAAATCTATTAGCCTACCTCAAGATTAGATATATACCGTTTTATCTGCATGTTGATGATGGTCAGGTGCTTATGCAAAATTGCAGGCCCAATACTTTTGTGGAGAACCAAATTGAATTTGGCTGCTCTATAGTGTTAATGCTAGACTTTAGAAGTAGACGTTACAACATCAGCGCATCCTTTGTGGTAGTTTTTTTTCCAGAAAGCCTGACGTAATGATCGACCTGTGGATCCACCTCTCCCCATCTGTCACATATCTGCCACATCTGTAACTGATGTGGCTTCGAACCATGGGGACAGTTTTGCCAATTGCTATGAGGTAGCTCCCTAGTGATATCTATATTTTTGCTCAAAAAGCCTATTTCATGTTTGACAGCAAATTGAAAATATTTCCGCCCATATGCTGATTTCAGAGGTCCGATTTTTTTTCTCTCAAGCACACAAATATATAGATGCTTTTATTTCCCAAAGTTTTCTCTGACGTAAAATCTTGTTTGGCAGCTGCCCAAGCAGTTGGTTCATTTGCCAAGACACATAATTGACCCTGCATTTTTTTCATTGTGCATGTAACCAAGGACACAATTGAGCATGTGTGGATGAGCTAAACTGCAGACCTGTGTGGTGCAGTTTGTCCCCATTGGTTTCTATTGGCATCGCTGTCTCCATGTATTATGAACTCGAAGCTTGGTTCTGACGTTTGAAGGAGCAAGGGCATTCCATTTGCGTGATTCGCATTTTCTCAATTTCCCCGTCTTTACTTCTTTCTCTATCATCTTTTGCTAGCCTCTCCCAATGGTTCGAGCAAGGGGCAAGAAACAGAGAAAAGAAAAGGAAAATGCTGAATTAGAATATTTGCACATTGTGACGCATAATTTATAGCTGAATGATAGACAAGTTTTTCAAGATTCCAGATCTGCACTTATCAGATTTTTTTATCTGAAGATTTGACCAAAAATCTTGATTGTTTTTTCAGGATTCCGGTAAAGTTGAAAACTGCATGATGGTATGGCCTTTGCGGTGTTGAGACACATATTATTAGTCGCTAACAGTTCTTGTATTTCTCCAGTGAGCCATTTTTTTTACTCAAGGGGACATACTGCTGCAAGGAGGAAGGACAACCACTGAAAGGATTCAGGAACCTAAATATAATACAGTTACAATTAAATAAAAAACTTTATGAGTTAATTTCTTAATCAGTTGCTTAAAAAAAATACGGTAGTATACACTGTGATGGCTTTCTCTCTCCCCAGCCTCCCTTATGCGACAAGAAACTACTTCTAATCCATTAACTTTGTGTCATGGTCTGAAAAATCATTACCTGATTAGAGCATTAATATTCAGATGTTTAGGTAATTTCAATAGTTGATGCAGAACAACCAATTACCTAAACAAAGATTTTTTAAATACTTGCAGCTAAGAAATTTCATAAGTCAACCATGAGGGACAATGGGATTTACCAAGGATGTCACTCAATAAACATTTAACATCTCTTGAGTTCCTTTTATCCTTCTGTCAATCTGTCAGAAAATCGAGGGAGATGGGTTTAGAGACTGACCCTAAACTGTGAAGTGATTTAAATGAAATTATGTCACTTGTACAATAAATTCAAGATACATTTTCTTTAAAAATTATGGTTTCTGTATTGTAATTAGGGTTGAATTAAAGGTCAAGCCTAATCTCTCAACCATTTGCATTCCTACACCTGGCAATATATGTTCCAATGGACCCTGAGATATATGTATAGGAGGGAGATACTACATATATTTCCATCTGCCAGTTGGATTGTGGTTTTGGGAATTAAATAGCTGTACAAAATATGGCAACCCTTCATCGATTACATGCAGAATATGCCATCACACCTAATTTACTACTGATTGATGTCATCTCGCATGGTATCTGATTGTAAATTAACTTGATGTTGTATTGTGAAATGATTAAATTATACACATACACAATTTTACACATTTTACACTTGTACTGCTTTTTCTGAATTAATTTCTATTTATTTTATTTATTTCTATTTCTTTATTTTTTGTTTTTTCAATGTGTGTTTAGTTGAAAAAGCAAAATAAATATTTGAAAAAGCAACGGACAAGACAGGGCAAGACAGGATAACGACAAGAGAGGAAAATGCAGTCAAGTGCTGCTGTGGGGTGGGGAGGACTGACCTTAGACTGTGAAAAGAAAAGTGGAATGGCGAAAGCAAATATGTCTAATGTATCTTTTTTTTTTTTTACTGCTTATCTGTGATTGGCCAAAACATGTAAAATTATGTGTCAACTAATCAAAAGGCATAAATATTTCCATTGTGTTGGTCCAATTAATGATTTCCAAGTTCTCCATCACGTTAGTGTGTTAAGTTATAATGTGCAAATAATATATAATTATTTGAAATTCTTATATATTAAAGCAGTGGAGGATGGATGGGTTGGGTTGATTGCTGTGGACGAGAGAGCTGGACCAAATTAATGGTGTCTGTTGCAAAGGGATTTTGTAGTGGGATTAATTTGTGATGTGTGTTGTGTCTTGGGATAAAAAGTGATTTGTACTGTCCATTAGACTTGACTATTGTGTGGCTGGGCTCCATCTCCTTCTGTAAAACCCCACTGTATACACACATGTCATTAAAATGTTATTTTTATTCTAGCTGACCACTTTCATCACTGAATATGAACTCCCCACCACAGTTTTTTTCTGAAAGATTGTAGCAATCTAAACTTGTGTGTTGATCTCTTTGACTGGTGTGAATATGCCATGCAGACTCTAGTCCAGACCAAAAAAGTGCAAAAGGTATGTGAAGAATCGGTGGTCTCAGTCCGCTTCATTCGGGCCATTTTGTGATGTGAAAGTAATTTCTATATAGTCTGAACCAAATGGAGGAAATAAAGACATCTGCACAATACATTGAAGGTTCACAGCAGGTTGTTTTAGCCAAATTATACTGACACTCTTCCACAGTCAATATACAATAGGCAATAACATCCCTTTGCTCCTGGCCCTGAAGACAGCAGCATCCTGTCGTAGATTCCCAAGTAGGTTATGTGTGGCAGGTGTTTACGTGCACGCAATCTTGATAAATGTTCACATCAATTAATTACCACATTGTGTTGCTAGATGTACGTCCTCTGCAGCTATAATGCAAGATTAATAATGTAAAAAAAGTGTCAAAATCATTACTTTGTCTTTTTACACATAATGATGTAGCTATAAAGTGTTAAAGCTATAAAGTTGCTCCCTGGCTGCTGATTCAGGATCGACTTGACTTTTTATTGTACAGTGGTTGAAGTTGCTGAAGAATGCCTAAATGGTAATTACACCATCGATCAATTTCCTTTGAGCTGTAAATGTGTTTGGCTTAAATATATTTTTGGCTTTTCAGGGTATGGTAATGTCATATATACTGTAGATTTCAAGATATTCAAAAAATACGCATCACAAAAAGAAGAATGCCAAAGTTTGGTAATGTCAATGGGTCACAGGCTTGATGCAATTATTGCAAGTAAGAGATATTCATTCATTCATTCATTCATTTATCCTAACCCGCTTATCCTGAACAGGATCGCAGGGGGGCTGGAGCCTATCCCAGCATACATTGGGCAAAAGGCAGGAATACACCCTAGACAGATCGCCAGTCCATCGTAGGGCACACACACCATTCACTAACACACTCATACCTATGGGCAATTTAGACTCTCCAATCAGCCTAACCTGCATGTCTTTGGACTGTGGGAGGAAACCAGAGTGCCCACGCAAACACAGGGAGAACATGCAAACTCCACACAGAGAGTTTGCATGTTGACGACCGTGATTCGAACTCAGGACCTCCTTGCTGTGAGGCGGCAGTGCTACCCACTGCACCATCCGTGCCGGGCCAGCAAGCGATATGCTACTAAATATTAAGTGTTAGTATTTAAGTAAATAAAAATAAATATCTGTTCCTTTGGCTGTATAGGCTACTTTAATTTCCTTTTAAAATGTATATTCCTGGTCTTAATTGTAACCAGTCTTTTTCCTGACAGGTGCTCACGCCCCATTTATTTAGGCCTAATTATTTTGGCTTATAAAATATGACATTTTTGTAATTTCCGGGATAATCTTTTATTTTAACATTGTCCTTTCTTTTAACCGTAGGTTTTGTTGATGGAACATTGATAGTGTGCATTCCAGGAGATATGTTGGATATGTTGCGCCTGCTATTTCAACTGCACATTTAATGACATTATGTTTCGTGACATATACAACAAAATAAGCCTAATAAAGCCCCTTTTCCATTACATTTTGTAGTGAATTAGTGCCCGTATTGATATAACTTTCTAGCAATTTAAGATTCCTCTGAACGGTTTTCCATTCATAGAATATGGTGGTAGCACATCAACTTTAATAATGCTGATGTGCATCATACTGCAATCATTACGTAATGAGTAACATTATGATGCGGTGCTATTCAGCTGTAGAAATCAAACTTATTAGACCTAAGGATAAGTTCAAGTTTTAGCTAAGCCATTAACGGTGTATTAACTGTGTTGTGTATGAAGGTGGGCTATAGCTATGTGGTTTTTCACTGACAAATGAACTGAAACAGTGTCTCCACGAGTTTCAGACATCTGTTTCTAGGGATTCAAATCGAATTAACGTTAAAACATTAATGTTTTCCATTAGCGCTATCCATCATGTTGTAGCAATATAATTATTTAATGGAAAAAGGGCTATTGTCGTAAAAATGACAAAGTCATTACACTAAAAAATACAAAAAGGAATCCTGTTCAATGCCTCATGGCCAGAGTGGATTTATTTCCATTTCATCCTAACAGTGAAAGCAGTAAAACTAACGGTTTTAAGATACCATTGTCTTAGCAATAGTCCCTTATATATTTTATAATGTGTGATTTTTTATTTTCATGGCAATGAAAGGCATCAATAAGAAAATCCAAATTAAGAACGTCCTTGTTGAAAAAACAGGGAATTCCTTGGGGGAAATCAGTTAAAACTGACTATGATGAGCCTTGAGTATACAGTACAGTATATATGGTACAGTAAGTTGATTCTATTGGATAGATAGCCAATGGGATTAACAAGAACAAAGGTGACTGATACCTGACTGGGTAGACTGCGGTTCAGAAACTATGCCTCTCGTAGATAACCCAAGCCAAGTGGTTGCCACTGGGAACTAGAGAGAAGCCTGCAGAAAAGCTAACATTAGCTAACCAGTGACTTCTGGGGAAGAAAATGTGCAACAGGAGATTTAAGTTGTTTCCCTCAGCTTGATACTGACATCACATCTGGTGGTGACTTTGTATAGAGCACCAATAACTCAAGTTGCCAGCCACACAAAGTTAAGCACTGAATTGAGCAGTACAGAAATAATTTCCCAAATACGTGCTGAATCAACTGCTCCTATTTGCAACAATGTATTTGTGCGTGGTGTCATTTTCAGCAATGACCCAAATCAAAGTAAAGACTCTCTTTAGAGGACCTCATCACAGCTGTTCTAACAGTATTGTTGTAACATATTTGTAGTTAGAAGTTGCAGTACATACGCAAGAAATGTACTTACTCATGAAGGTCATCCTGTTCAAAATGACACAGCTCTTTGTCCGTGTCGGCTTCAGTGTTGGTATGAGTCATCTTCTTCATCACCGCTCTCCCATAAGGCATGCAAAACCTGTGTGTTCCGTGACGAAAAATGTTTTCCTCAAACAAGTGAATCGCCTATGCTTCTGTATGTCATTTTATTGTGGTCTACAGTAGGTGTTCTCGCACATGGCATCACCCCTCCCCTGAAATTGAAGAAAGGCCATTAGCTCTTCCTGTCAGATAATAATTATCACCTCATTTCACTGTGGATGAGATGGGCCGGACTTCATGTTGAGTGAAACTCACATATTAATGAATAAAGATTAAGAAACTGCAGTGGTCTTATTCATCTAATTTATAACTTTTTAAAACAATAGGTGCATTGGGAAGTCAATATTCTAAGGTTTCTGTCAATATGTTTGTTGCATCTGTATGGTCAAATCTCACAAAGTTACTCATTCAAATAGAAAGGAAAGTTAATCTGATCTTGTCGGCATCGTTGGCAAAGCTCCCGAACCCAGAGGGTTAAAAATAATTTCTCACCCTAAATTTCCCACTTTAAAAGTTCACCAAAACTGTCTGGGCGTGGTAATGAGCTATGATTGACAGACCATGCTCCCACTTTCTACACATTGTTGTTTGATACTATAGCTACCTCCACGATACGCGCACATCTTGAGACTTAATTTTCACAAGCTAGCTAACTTCAGTATCAACTATCAATAGCTAAGGTAAGGACGCTGACCTATTCAATGATTATTTTTGTTAGCTAGCAAGCCAAGTTAAGATAAACTATAATGTCCTTATGAAAACAAATTAGCAAGCTAATGTTATCAATAACGTCACCTTATGAAAGCAAACTAGCTGGCTAGCTAAATGAATATAACCAGAAATAGTCTAATAGTCTTTTAAAGGCTCTCTAATTTAAGTAAACCTAACGTTAGTCAAATATTAGCATTGTCTTGCCTGGAGGCCAGCGACGCGAACTATGGGTCACAAGATATAGGAGAGGGATAAGAAGAGTTGTTATATACTTGTGTGATGTACTACGAGGAGAATATTCTCAACCGGTTGAAAATAGGACAATAAATGTAAAACTTCTCCAAAACTAAAGAACGGACATATTTAATACTTTCATCGTGTTTCTTCTATGCCCTCTTGTGCAAATTGCACAAATTGCACAAATTGCAAAAACTTTTTTTGTCCATATTTATCAAGGGTGCCAATAATTCTGGAGCTCATTGGAATGTCTCTATACACATGTGCAGATTTGCCCTTTAGGGCAAAGGTGGCTACCTGTACATTTACGTATGTGTGGATATGGTCTGCATCTCTTGTGAGATACAAAAAGCTCCCATTTGCAAATGCTGGCCAATGTAGAGGTTTTGTGGTGAAGTGTGTATTATATTAGCAATCCACCACATGGTGGATGAAGTTGGCATGAACGGGGATGGAAGAGGACATTCTGATTAGTTTATTGTATGTTACACCCAGGACACACCTATTAATGAATTAATTAAGCCAAGCCCATTTGAACCTTGCACCTTACTTTGCACTTGAAGAGATGAGAGATATCAGATATTAAAGATTGAGTGAACCTATAGTTTTTCTCCCAGCTACTTTTCATTTCAAACAACTATTTATTTGTACCTGGTCCTCATTTTCATGAAATTCACTGCATTTCCTTTCCAGTTCGAATAAAATTAAATAAATTAAATCATTAATTTTGTCAGGGAAGTGAAGTTTAAAGTGATATGTTTAAATTCTGAATCCAGGAGTTTTAGCAATTGACACCCTTGTCCAACATTCAGCACTCTGAATACCAAACACAAGTGCATCAAACTTATTCAACAGGTAAAATAAATGTATTAAAAAGTTCATTTTTACCAAAAGTATCTATTGCCAAGTAAACTGCCAAATTTGCTTATCAAAACACAGCTGAATACTTGAAATTTGAAAATGGCAGAGCAGCTGTAAGACAAAATCATCAGATTTTAGAACAGATGCTGTTAGACATCACGTTGCGCCACGTTTTATTTAAATTTTTTTATTTATTTTAATTTTTTTATCCAACATTAGTTAAGGTGGGGCCATTTTTTGTTCAGGCAGCCTGCCTTAACTATAAACAGCTGCGGGAAACAGTGGGTGATATTTGAAGACAAGTAATTGTTAAATACAGCAGAAGCAAGTTGCACCTTCAAGAGACTTATGTCAGGGCTGCCCAAACCTGTTCCTGGAGATCTGTCTGTTATGCCGGGGCGAGCAGAGGAACCAAAAGCAGACCGGGGTGAAGAAAAAAATGGCGGATTTAATTGCAACAGCAGGGGCAGACAGAGCAGAGTCAAAAACCAGGGGGTCAGTCCGGGGTCATCCCTATGTTCCCACAGCCCTATGTTCCCACATTTCTAAGATTTAATTTTTTTTCAAAATTAAATGTTTATTATTGATCGTGTAAACTGAACTTTATATATTTAGATGTCAAAATAGTCCTCAAAGGACAGCACTTGCAGATGCCTGTTCCTGGCACATAAAAGGTTGAAAAGTACTGATGTAGAGCCCTTTCCAGTTTTAAGTGAACTGCATAAATAGTGTATTTTTTTTTTTTCTTATTTCGCTTGTTTGCTTGTTCATTAAAAACTTATAGATAATTGAACGTGTACTGTGTCTAAATTGCACAAACATACACTGGATTTCTTCAGGTCCCATGCAAGCAGCCTGCTGAGTGTGAAGTCAACTGAACATAGAGCTGTGGGAACATAGGGCTGTGGGAACATAGAGCTGTGGGAACATAGACACGCTCCCGTCAGTCCAACAAGGCAGAGGTACAGATATCCACAACACGCAAAGAAGAGTCCAGGGAAGCAGGCAGGCAGGGGTCAAAACCAGAAATCCAATAAACAGGAACAAGGGCTCAGGAACAAGGGCTCAGGAACAAGGGCTCAGGAACAAGGGCTCAGGAACAAGGGCTCAGGAACAAGGGCTCAGGAACAAGGGCTCAGGAACAAGGGCTCAGGAACTGGGGGGAAGGAATAAAGGGCTCGGGAACAAAAACAGGACAAGACAAACTAGCAGCGTGCAACTGAAAAGGACAGGTATAAATACACAGGGGAATGAGACAAACTAGGCGGGGCATGGGAGTGAGGGCGGTCTAACAAATAAACATCAGGTGAGACACATGAAAGGGTAATAGGACAATAACGAGGGGGAAATGAAAACACGGACTGGATTCACAAAGACACACATGTAATACAAACGGCTCTGGACTAGGGAGTAGACAATTTGCAGAGAATCAGGAGATGCAGAGATACGGAGAGACAGGTGTGAATACTTTGCTGAAACTAAGCAAGTAATCAGTGATAGAACAGGGAGGCGGAGTTACAGAACAGAATTGAAACTGGAGATGCGTTAGTAAGTTAGTTAAGTGATTTCAATTACAAATACCCAAAACTAGTGAATGTTAGTTTGTTAGTTTGACAAACATATTAGTGTGTTAGTGTAATTAGTACTGTACAACTTCTATGTTAGTTGGGATTAGTATATTAGTGCTATGTACAAACATGAAATGGAGACGTAGCCCTATGGGAATTTGGGGTATTTCCTAAACTCATTGTATTATTATTTTGTTTATTTTCTTTTAAAACGTGTTTTTAATTATCTAAGAAATGTTTAAATACTGTTGACATGCATTAAAAAATGTGTTAGTTGAAATTCACTTCCTTGGAGTGAGGCCCAATCAGCAGTCAGGGTGAAAGCAGGAAGACGAACAGAGGGAGACGCGCGAGAGAAAAACGGGAGTGGAGCGAGAAGAGACAGCACTGAGCTAGCACTGGTGCACTGCTAGTCATAAGTTTATAGTTTGTATAACACCAATGTATAGTAATATTGTAGTGAATGTGTTTAGAGGAACAGACAGTGAGTCTTTTAACAACATTCTACAGTGATACAGCGGTGTTATAACGTGTTTGATATCGAAAACTCGGACAGAGTTTACGACGAGGATACATGCTAGTTAGCCCGACGTAGCGTGCCGTTGGAGGATCCAAGGACTTTGTATAAGAGTAGCCAGCCCGGTGACTACTTCACACATCGTCTCCAAGATCTCCGTGGACCTAACACAACTGAGGAGGACCGCAGTGACGACGTCTCCACACACAGCGCCGCCGACATTGCGTTGCTATCGCGGTGAGGACAACCAGCACAAGTTTCTTTTGTTTTCTCTTGCGACGCTTTGGTCGCGAAGCAGCCATTTTGTGTGAGGCTTCACCGAACCCTAGCATCGATACAGGCCTGCATCTCTCTGCTGACAACTGGTTGGGTACCCAATGTTATTGCATTTAGGTTATATATTTGCCGGCGTGGTTTTAGGTTTGAAACTAAAAGTGTGGTTTAAATATTTTGACTGAACTGTGTTTTGAGTGAATGCATAGCAGTTAAAGAACTGAAAAGCAAGCCATTCATTTGGGTTTATCTGTTATATTTCCATGTGTACATTTGTATATAACATATTTTTCAAGTAAATAGTTTAAACTTGATTCTCTTGGATATTTGCCTGTCTGTGGGTAGCTTATTTGATATTGAGAGTAAGCTAATAGTGAAAAGGTTTACAGTAGCCTACATTTAGTGAATAATTTCTTTTAGCAGTCACTTGATTGAAACTTTGTATTAAGTTAAAAGCCTATGGTAGGTATTCTTAGTGTAATGTGAATTGGTGTAAAGGTCAATAAGTAAGTAATAATTAAGTAATTTTGTAAGAGCATTAATTAACACTAGAGAGAGTGATCTCTCGCTATACGGGCCATTCTACCGAATTGGTTCAAAGTCAGGTTGGAAATATTTTGAAATTTTGTATGTTTTATTCCCAAAACTTTGTCCGTATATTGTACCATATCTAAAGTACACACATCTAGTAAAAGAAGCGTCAATTTTTATATTGTATTTTCAGACTGTTGGAATGTATTTCCTCTCCCAAAAATTGTCACTACCGAAACATAGTAATACACTATAGTAAAAAAAGTATTATATTAACCTGTTAAGATTGTGTTTCCTTCCCTTCTCTAAAGAGTATTTTTACAAATATTTCTTGAAGGTTTTCACAATTAAATCAATAAAAATGAAATTTTTACCAAATTTCAAAGTTCAATTTATACAATTCATCAAAATCTAAATGCAATCTTTCTTTGTAAAATGCATAATACTGATCATATTGATTCCAGAGTTGATGATTGATGAAATTGAACATACATTAAACCAATCAGTATCATAACATTTTAGTTGATAACTCAATATACTTTATTTTTTACAAAAAATCCAGTGTTTCGGTAGTGACTGCACTGTTTCGGTAGTGACCACAGTATTTTGTTTGCAAGGTTGTATCATATTCCCTCAACCTTATTGCTTAATCTTAACTCATAACATGCCTTATGTTGGGAATATTACAAAACACAAATGTTTTGTGGTCAATAGAATAATTTTATTTTTGAAGACATAACAATTGTTCATCCATAACCATTTAAAGTACAAACATTACTTATCAATGGAAAATAATTACCCAAGTGGGTTCAGTAAAAGAGAAGAAGAAAACATTGACAAATAACTGATATTATGCTGTTGCTGTCAGGCTTCTGAACGCTAACCAATGTATCCTCGAAAGGTTTGTAACAAATAGATTCAAAATCTTAAAGAAAAATACACCAGAAAGTGATATGCAGTTGAATCTGAATTAATGAACTGATCATGAAGACAAATTTCACCACTTGCACGCGCGCGCACACACACGCGCGCGCAATTGTAACAGAGAACCATCTGGATTTCATTAAAACAGTAACTGGTCTTCATGTTGCTTCAAACATTACTAGTATGTCTGACGTTATTGCTGGTAGTGAGCACCTGCTTATTGTAAGCCATCATAAAACGGGTCTTGAGTGGTTAAGCCATCTTGCAATCTTAAAAGACGCTATCGCTCTGGATACTCTTTACAGCCAGGCGAATGGAATGAGAGTGGACACACACACAGAGAAAATAAACAAATACACACACACACACACACACACAAAACACAAACACAGCAGAGAACACACACACACACACAAAACACAGCAGAGAACACACACACACACACAGGGAGTGAGAGAGACATTTGTTGTACTGTATGTTTAAGGGGGTTCAGTGTCAGACACCATCACAAATCCATTCACAAATTTAGTTTTTCACATACTGCGGTGAACACTCTTGGGCTGATCTGGACATGCCTCTGTGTGACGTTTTCTGGTGGAGGGATTAAGGTGACGACCTTGTCCACTGTGTACCAGATCTTGTCCTCTAGTTGCGGCCAAAAAAAGCGGTTTCGCCCAATGTAGTGCATGACTTTGACCTTAAGGGCACCTGCAGACAGATAACGGGTAAAATAAAAGGACATTGGGCAAGACATGATAAGTATTGCTTGTATTGCAATCTTATAAGACTATGAAATAAAGTTTGATTCAAAGGGAATGGGAATATGAGAATGGAAGATGGCCAAGTGAGAATAAATGGAAAGAGAAATATCATGCAATGTAACTAAATGTTGAAATATGTGAGGAAAAAAAGAAAAGATGTACAAATCACCTTCTTCTATGTCTTCAATGATTCCAGGATATGGGTCATCGTCATATGTGATGACACACCACTTTCCAACAAGGTCTTTAGTGACGTCATCAACTGGACAGAGAGTCCCTTCACACCCAGAGCTTGAGTCTGCCTCTAGTTTTACTACGCAACTCTTGAGCATTGCTTACTGTTTGATTTCACGTTACGATCTAAGCCTGTTACTGACCATTGTTTATTGATTTCTGTTTCGTTTACCATCGTTTTGTTTTTGACCACGTCCTCGCCTACCGTCTTTGTACTTTTGCCTGGCTGATTGTTTTATGGTTTCGACTTCCGCATCGCCCTCGACTACGACTCTGCCTGCCGTCCGCCTGTACATCTGCCCCGCTGACAGCTCTCCTGCTACCGGACCTCCCTGCACGTTTACCGACTACGAGTTTGCCTCTTCCCTCGGCACCGTGCTTTTTGTTTGTTTATCGTTTGTTTGGCTGGATCTACGTGTATGGACTTTGCTTGTTGTGACTACGCTCCTGGGATTCGTCCCAAATAAAGCCCTGACGGGACTTTATTCCATTATTGTTTCTGAGTCGTGCATTTTGGGTCCAACCCCCACGCACCCGTCTCATCTTCCAGGCTGTACTTGTGGTGCAATGTTGGTGGACGATGGGTGGAAACAGGGACAGATGGCCTCTCTGTTGCAGAAGCAGCTGAGCACTCTATAATGGATCTGGAGTTTTTGTTCTTGGGGAACAATTTGACTTGTCTGATGTCAACCTCAACCTTAACCTCTGACACCTTTTTTTATATTTTGCTTCCCTCCGCTGCATGTCTTTGACCTTCTGCTTTAGCTTCTGTAATTTTCTGTAGTTATACATTTTTGCCCTTCTCCTTTTCTTGTCTGCTGGTCTATGCTCTGTTGTCTGATCAGCCTCGCTAGAAGTACTAGTTGCACTTCTCGTCCTTTTCTGGTCTGCAGGCCTATGCTCTGGTGTCTGATCAGCCTCACTAGAAGTGCTAGGTGGTGTGGAAGCCCTGCAAAATGTCTCCATCTCGCTCTGTCTTTTCACCAACACCCTGTGCTTTTGCTGTCTTTTCCTCCATGATTTTCTGACCTTCCTTTGCTCCCTGTTGGATAAATCGCAGATACATTTCAACTTTCCTTCTTCCTTTCGTTTCTTATTTCTTTCTCTTTCCTTCCTTAAATATTCTTGGTGTTTCACTGGGTCATCCCTCACTCTTTGTCTGTATTCTCTCAGCCTCTCTGCTCCACTTTTTCTAATTCCTTTTGGCATGTTGGTGTCTTATGATTCTTTCTCCCTGAACAATTTCAGATAGAAATCAGCATTATCTACATGTCTACCATTTAGTCCACAAAACATAGCCTAGCTAATGTTAGCCTACATAGTTACCAACATCAGAAGACATAGACTAAACTGTGATCACACTACTTATGTAGCCCTAGCTAACTACGGCAACAAACTATTTTCATTTCATCTCTCACTCAAACAAAAATGTCCACTAGCCACGATACTAATTCTCGCTATGTTAAACTCCATTGACTTATGCTAAAAACGTTAACGGTCTAAAAGTCCGTATTTTTGGCTTTTGGGGTCTTTCAGGATGGACGGGAGGTCCCTCCAAGGCAATGGTAAGGGAAACACTGAAAATAGATGATTGAACATTCCATTTTGCTAGCATAACTAAAGAATGCTAGCAAACACACGGCTATAGCAATAGCTTTGCAAACATAATATTTTGCATAAAACCCCAAAAAGTTTACTTTATTGAAGAGAATGTGTTCCATTCTTAAAGTTACACACTGATTTTCAGACTTTAGAACACATTTATTTCAAAATGATGGGATTTAACTACTTACCATTCCATTTTGTCACTACCGAAATGATCATGTCACTACCGAAACTTTACCATATGTTTCGGTAGTGACTGTTTCGGTAGTGACAATTCTAGCTAACTTTGAGCATAACTAAAGAATGCTAGCAAGCACATGGCTAGCATACACGTCTTTGAAGAGGTGTACACACATAAAAACATAATACTTTGCATAAAACCCCAAAAAGTTTACTTAATTGAAGAGAATATGTGTTCGGTAGTGACAATTCTTAAGGTTACACGCCGATTTTCAGATTTTGGAACAGATTTATATCAAAAGTATGGGATTTAGCTACTTACCATTCAGCCATGAGGGACAGGGATGCAGTGTCACTGCCTGGTCAAAAATGCAGGGGTGTGGCTAAAAACCAGGCTCAGCCAATGTGTTTCGGTAGTGACGTGAAAACTGGGGACATGATTTTTTGAGTATAGTTTTTTAATTTAAAAATTAAACCCACAATAAATCTAAATCTTCCAACTTCTGTTTAAACTTAATCATAAACATCTTTGAAATACACCATTGAACAAAATCTAAAAAAATGTTTTAAGTGTTATTTACAGAAATTGAAATTTAGATGTCAGGGTTTGGGACAGCTACTTCCCAATAGAAAGTACCCTGTAAATGATGCTTTTGTATATATTTAGCTTATCACTATCTAATTTAATGCCTTGGGTTTAAATAGACCATAACATAGTCTTAGTAAATATCTATGTCTGAATACTTAATTGTTTTGTTAAATAGTTTTTCTTGTTGTGGGACCGCACTTTGAACTAATTCGGGAGAATGCCCCATATAGGAATTTGGGGAGTGCACTCCACACTAATAGCCAGACACGCTAGGGGGCGCTACACACAGGAACATAACAGTACCCCCTCCCCTAAGAAACGCCTCTTGGCGTTTCATCAGATACCCATGGGGAGGAGGAGCAGAGAGGGTGGGAGGAACAAGAGAGAAATGGAGAGCAGGTGTGCCAAATTAGGGTTGAAGTGAAAACCTACAGGACGGTAGATCTCCAGGAACAGGTTTGGGCAGCCCTGTGTTATGTGGTCTGACAACAAATCAACTGACTTAAATTGCTTCTAAAAATGCTCATTTCAACTGTCAGGCTTCATCTATACAGGCATTACCATTTTTACTTAATGATTTCAATTAAATGTTATATTGCATTCAAACTTAAGATCAGAATGAAATTGTTCTTTCAGTCTGAGGAATGTTGTGTGTGCTTCAGTGCTCCTCTTCCCAAGCCATGATGTTTTGCTCTCGGTTATGGATGCTTCTGCTTTACTGGCTAACTGTCAATACTGACCTTTGTAAGTACCGTAGACCCTCAGAGAACCGAACACATTGGGAATTATGGTAGGGGACATAATTTTAAGTAGCCAATGTTTAGCCTAGTTTTATAGGTAGCTAATTGTTTTGTTCTCTAAGTACGAAGCCTGAAATGGATTTAACATGGCACACGCAATATTTGGAATCTCACAACTAGTCCTAGAATGTTGTAGAAATAATAAAAAGTTGAGTTGCGACATGTTACAGGAAAAACTTGTAAAATGAGCGAATGTCGCAAAATGATACTTCAATGAAATGCCTTGGGAAACTCACCCTGGTTGTTGTTTTTATTGAGCATTGATAAATTCATTCAGCTCCTTGGCAAGGTAAGAAAAGACCCATGATAAATCCTTTTTTTTAATCCTCTCTGTATTTTAATCGCACTGCACTCTAGAATATATGTATAATTAATACAGGGATATAAAAGGAGGAGTGAATTCTACGTCTATTTAAAAGCCCTTGATTTACAATTAAAGTACATGGGTACTCCCTGCCCCCAATAAAAGGCTGGCAAGCAATTATGCACATAAGGTTGATATGCTGGTAGTTTCATGAAAAGTGGTTTCTGACTCCTTAATTTCTCTCCAGGAAAGCAGTGTCCCTTGATGACGTTCCAGAGGTTTGAAACATAAATTGATTCTAAAGAGGAAATTAAATGGTACTTATTACACTGTCTAACTAGTAATCCAGTGTCATTTGTCTGTTGCTTGATGAATGTCCTGCTTTTGTTTCCCTCCCCTGTTAAACAATGAGTCACACAATCAAGGTGCTGCACACAAAAATAAGCCTTTTAATGAATCTGTTTGCCCCTCAGTTTTTTGCATTGACTCACAGGAAAATAATGATGAATATGGTTATTTTCAAGTGCATTTCTGATTATATTATAGCCATTTCCTTCTGACTCCCCTCCTCTACTTTTTCCCTCTGTGGCCACCTTGAGATCAGTTATATGCAAAAATTTACATTTCATAAGCCAAAAGCAGCATTTGACAATTCATCTTAATATAAATAAAGTAATCTAATAAGAAGTGCAGGGCTTATACTGGTTCAGACACATTGCTAATGAAAGGACGTGCAGATATTTGTGGTTTAGTTTTCACTACTCTTATGGTTGCACTGTTACATTTTTTTATAATTCTTTTTTTAACTTATAATAATGGTCAAGACATACAGGGAGCTCCAGAAGTATTGGTACCCTTGATAAAAATAAACAAAAAGTGATGTAATTAACATAAGCTTTACTTTCATAAAATAGTGTGCTTTATTAATGATTCAATGGAATCAACCAAAGTCTTAAATGTTTTTTTTTGTTTTTCCTCAAAACACAGGATCTAAATTATTTGCACCCCTGGTTTAATACTTTGTGAAAATGAATATTTTCCTATACTTTGTGAAGCTTAGAGGGTTTATTGACCATTCATCCAGACAGAACCTTTCAAACTAATTTATATTCTTGGCATACCCCCCTCTGCAGTTCAGACCACATGTTTTTCATGGGAGTTCAGTCAGGAGACTGAAATGGCCATGGCAGAACATGGTTGTCATTTCTAATTCACGATTTCTGTGTGGAATTTGAAGTATGCTTTGATTGTCCTGCTGGAAAATCTATCTATGACCAAGACTGCCAAGATTTCCTGGTACTGGAATTCATTGTGCCATTCATCTTAAATCGTGCATCTGGAACAAAACAAAACATCAATGACCCACTGCCATATCTTTGTATGTATTCCATCTTGCCGCCAAACATGTTGATGGTATGTATGGCCACAACATTCAATTTTGGTCTCATGTGACCATAGCACTCCAGTAATAATTCCAATAAGATTTGGAAACTCAAGATGCTTGGTTTTGTTTATTACGCTTAGTAAGGACTGGTATGGAGGTGTTTTTTTTTTTTTAAGACTTGGTGACTTGGCTAACAGCAGCTAGCTTTAAAACATTGGCATTAATTACATAATATTAAAAGGACAATAGGTCATATTTTTGTGTTAAAACATTATTACAAGACCACTGTAAATCCCTGCCTATTATTGAAAAAGGCTCACTGATATGTTGATTCACTCTCTGCCTGTGTTAATAGTTCTTAAATTCTGGTTTCAAAATATATAGTTCACAGGCCGTCACTCTGTACCAAAACATTGCACAGCTGTACAATAATTCAATCTCATGGTTCTAATTGCTACAGCCAATGGCGTGGGGGCTTATTCTGATTTTGCGTGTAGCTACCCAAATTGCCCTCCAGACAAGCTATCACTGAAACTACACGCAGCTACTCCTTTATCTCTTTACATGTTGAATCATGCGTGTTTAACTAAACCTTTATTTGTCTCAAACTGTAAGTTGCAGTTGCTTTGTTTGTAGTTCCATAGCCAAATAAGTTGTTTGCTCATAATATAGTTGGTTAGCTAAAGTGAAAACTTCTAAAAGATACAACATATAAATAGTGTTGTGCAGCACACTAAAATCGACATTTCATAAAGTTTCATAAAGTCACCTGTTCGGTGAACATTTTCTTACTAGAACACTACAAAAAGAGAGCAGGCTCTGTCGTGTTTGTCACTGTCAACTTTCCAAAACAGTGCATGTTGTGGTTTGAGGGAGTTTGTTGCTGCAATTCCCCTCTTCGCCTTTAGGAGTCCAAAATGACCTATTGTATGTTTAAAAGACTTGCATTTTGTTTTTGACTGGATACAGATTATTATATTTTGTCTTAATTTGTCTTAAATAGCTTAAATATCTTAAATAGCTGTGGAATTTATCAGTAGATTAGCTTTGATTTCATATTGCTTGTGAGCAATTGTAGGCCATTTAAATAGGCGTGTCAGAGCGACGCTCCGTCCCAGTTTGTGATGTTATGTTTCACCCCATCCCAGTCTGCTCTCTCCCTCGAAGACCCCCCCTGCGACGTGGGCCTCCACGGCGTCGGAACCCCTCGAACCTCAGCTACCCCCCACTGACCCCTTATGAGGACTTTGCTGTCACAGGGGGACTATGGAACTGCCAGTCTGCCACTCGGAAGGCTGACTTCATCCCTGCGTATGCCTCCCTCCAGTCCCTACAATTCCTTGCCCTCACGGAGACCTGGATCACACCTGACAACACCGCCACTCCCGCTGCCCTCTCATCCTCCTTCTCCTTCTCGCACACTCCCCGGCCTTCCAGCCGTGACGGTGGTACTGGTCTCGTGGAAATTCTCTGTTCTCCCCCTCTCTGACCTGTCCATATCCACTTTTGAATTCCATTCTGTTGCAGTATCCTACCCTACTAACCTTTTCATTGCAGTTATCTACCGTCCTCCAGGGCCCCTGGGAAACTTCCTTGATGAGCTAGACACCCTTCTCAGCTCCTTCCCTGAGGATGGCACCCCACTGATTCTCCTTGGAGACTTCAACATCCACCTAGAAGCCTCCCAGGCTGCTGCCTTCCTACCGCTAATCCACTCCTTCGGCCTCTCCCTGCAACACTCTCCTCCAACCCACAAGGCGGGCAATGTCCTAGACCTTGTCTTTGTGAGGAACTGCTCATGCTCCGATTTCACGGTTACCCCTCTGCACACATCTGATCTCCACTTCATCTCATTCTCCCTCCCTCTTCCTCCCCACCCTCCTCCCACTCCTCCCACCCACACTTCCTCAGCCCGCCGTAACCTCCGCTCCCTCTCACCCTCTTCCTTCGCCAGCACCGTCATCGCCTCACTCCCCCATCTTGAATCCTTCTTCAAACTCCCCACTAACTCTGCATTTGCCACCCTCCTTTCATCTCTCTCCTCCGCCTTTGACTCACTCTGTCCGCCTGTCTCAAAGCCACCTCGCACATCACCTCCCAGTCCTTGGATATCTGACACCCTCCGTACCTCCAGGGCCAGCCTCCGTGCAGCGGAGAGGAAGTGGGGAAAATCCAGAGACGCTTCAGACCTCACGACTTACCAGTCTCTCCTGGCGGCATTCTCTTCCGCTGTAGTGTCATGCAGGTTCTTCCTATACAATATACGGAGAATGCACCCCTTTCTCACCCCCTACTCGACCCAGCTCCTGGTCCAAGCGATGGTTCTGTCCCACCTGGACTACTGCAATTCCCTCTTGGCTGGCCTCCCAGCGTCTGCCATCAGACCCCTCCAACTCATCCAGAATGCAGCAGCTCGTCTGGTCTTCAACCTTCCAAAATACTCACACGTCACCCCCCTGCTTACTTCCCTCCACTGGCTGCCTGTCATGGCTCGCATCAAATTCAAAACATTGGTGCTAGCCTTCCAAGCAGTTAAGGGGTCTTCCCCAGCTTATCTACAAAAAATCATCAGACCCTACACCCCTGCCAGACCTCTTCGTTCAGCCTCCACAGGCCGCTTGGCACCTCCCCCTCTCCGAACCTCCACCTCACGCTCACGACTACTGTCTGTTCTGGCTCCACGGTGGTGGAACGAACTCCCCGTTGAGGTCAGAACTGTAGAATCTCTCCCCACCTTCAAGCGCAAGCTGAAGACACACCTCTTCAAGCAGCACCTCTCCCCATCCCTCCCTACCTCCCTGTGAACCTATATTGTTGTCTCTGTGACTTGCTTTGTGTATTGTTTTTTTTAGTTGGCTAGGTAAGCAGTGTTTGGATAGTTAACTTTGGTCACTTTTGCTCTGTTTGTTTGTTTCTTTGTAAAAAAATAAAATAAAAAGGCCCTCGTCCTTATCTTTGTTGTACAGGTAGCAGTTGAAATTGTACTTCCCTCTAGGGTCTTTCATCGAACTTATCCCTGGTTATGGGTATGCACTTTGTTGTACGTCGCTCTGGATAAGAGCGTCTGCCAAATGCCAATAATGTAATAATGTAAAATTATAGCTGTCGTGTGTGCGCTTAGAAACATCGTTTTTTCTAATCTATGTCTAGCCATTTTTCCAAAAATGACATTTGGATACTGCTAAAGGACACATGGAAGGAGCATTTGGTGGTTAGGTGTCTTGCTCAGGGACACTTCGACACGGCCCGGGCGGGGGATCGAACCGGCAACCCTCCCACTGCCAGTCTACTCTTACTGCCTGAGCCATGTCGCCCCCATGTCTTGTATACTAATATATTCATTCACTGAGGTCCATTGAATTAAGTTTTTATGAAATGCCCAACCCCCATCAAGTCAAACACATTCCATAACAGGCTGGCTCCTTATTTATAAGCATACTGAATAATAATAAAATATTTTGAGAATGCATTCAGATGCTCACCGATATAAAATGAGGTCACATCACTGAAAAATCCCTCTCAACGTTGTTTTCACTGTTGTCCTCAGAAATTTTCACTCAGACAAGAGATTCCTTGGGACTCCTCCAAAACATCGCAAAACATTTTTTTGTTGTAAAATATAACCTTTTTTGGCACAATCTCTCATTTTTTGTTGAAGCACAAGAAGACTCTGCGTGCCTATTGAAAATCCTACAGTTTCAGTGCGCAGGTAAAAAAAATGCAGTGTTTTACAAGTCTAACAAATTATGCACTGTTGGAAACGCAATGTAATTGACTAAATAGCTTTTTAGTCATCACTTCAATGACATGCCCGTCGTCGGTTTTTTGATGAACTAAATTTATAATGAATTTTCTCTGCAACTATGTTATAAATACTCCTCAGAGACGGTTGTGCTTGGGCTCATCATGTTCAAGAAAGCCTATACAAAACATAGATAATAGCATTTCTATGTACAAGTACTTTTGTAGAAGTATACAACTGTGAAACAGACAACAATGATAATTCCTCCAGTGAAATTCGAAGTAAACAATGGACATTCTATTAATGTTTCTCTGAGTTAGCACATTTTTATAATGAACTATTCTGCAGTTGGTCCACTGTACATTTGTTGTGAAAAGGACACTGACATTACCATATTTCTTGTAGTATGTGGTTTCCTTCTGGTGGCTCTAGACCAGGGGTGTCAAACTGAATCCCTAGGGGGCCGCAGTATCTGCTGGTTTTTGAGGTTTCCTTTCAATCAGCTGTCAATTAAGGCCTCCAGAACAAGGAGTGTCGATTCTTTAGCCAATCAATGACTTAAATGCACCACAGGTTCTGAGAACAACCCCAAAAAACCTGCAGACACTGCGGCCCTCCAGGACTGGAGTTTGACACCTGTGCTCTAGACTATGTCTCAGGCCATCTGTTGGTTTAGATTTACATGCAAAAAAAGGAAACAAATAAAAATAGACAAAAAATACCGAAATCCAACACTTAGCTACACTGTAAAAATAAATCCTGTAAAATTACAGTAAAATACTGGCAGCTAAATTCGCCAGTATTCTTCTGTTTTTTTACAGTGCCTCTACCGTAATTTATTTCAACAGTTAATTACTGTAAAATGTATTACAGTACTCTACAGTTGTTCTAGTGTACTTACTGTAATTTAACAATTTAGTACCGTAAAAATATACAGTAATGTTCTGTATATAAGCTTTGCAATACAGTGTACCTCCTGTAAACTAACAGGTTATTGCTGTAAATATACAGTAATGTGCTGTATATACGACTTGCATTACAGTCTACCTACTGTAAACTAACAGTAATATTGTTTAAGCTTTACAATGGGATACGGTCAGCTGTTTGGTTTCCATTATACTGTGTATTACTGTAAAATTAAAGTACAGCAGGATAATATGATTTTCTTCAACAAGTCAACAAGGTCCTGGGTTCGAATCCCCGTCGGCCGGGGCCTCTCTGTGCGGAGTTTGCATGTTCTCCCCGTGTCTGCGTGGGTTTCCTCCCGCAGTCCAAAGACATGCAGGTTAGGCTGATTGGAGAGTCTAAATTGCCCGTAGGCATGAGTGTGTGAGTGAATGGTCTGTGTGCCCTGTGATTTTACATTTTACATTTTAGTCATTTGGCAGACGCTTTTAATCCAAAGCGACTTACAAGTGCATAGGTTCTACCACAAGTCAAAGCATCACATCCAGAACTAGGAAAATACACCTGGACTGCTGTTCTAAACATGTAGTCATCATCATAAGTGCAATTTTTTTTTTTTTTTTTTTTTTTTTTTTGGGGGGGGGGGGGGGGTTAGACAGGGATAGGGGTATCAGAAGGGGGGGGCGGGGTAAATCAGGAGGGAGGACTAAGGTAGAGTTTGAAGAGGTGTGTTTTGAGTCTGCGTCGAAATAGGGGGAGGGATTCTGCTGTCCTGACAGTGGTAGGCAAGTCATTCCACCACTGAGGAACCAGAACGGAAAACAGGCGTGAACGTGCAGCTCGACCGCCAGGTGCCCGTAGAGAGGGAACCGTAAGGCGACCAGAGCTGGCAGACCGGAGTGGTCTAGCTGGGGAGTAGGGAGTGATCAGGGATTGTATGTAATGTGGGGCAGTCCCCTTAGCAGCCTGAAATGCCAACACTAGGGCCTTGAATCGGATGCGTGCGGCAATAGGAAGCCAGTGGAGGCCAATGAGAAGCGGGGTGACATGAGCCGACCTGGGCTGACTGGTGATCAAGTGGGCTGCAGCATTCTGGACCAGCTGGAGGGGCTTGATGGCGCACGCTGGGAGACCGGCTAGGAGGGAGTTGCAGTAATCCAGGCGGGAAATGACGAGCGCCTGGACTAGGAGCTGGGTGGCTTTCTCCGTCAGGAGATGACGGATGCGGCGTATATTATACAGAAAGAACCTGCAGGTTCTGGCAGTGGAGGATACTTGTGGAGCCAGGGAGAGGCCAGTGATGGACTGGCGACCTGTCCAGGGTGTATTCCTGCCTTTTGCCAAATGTATGCTGGGATAGGCTCCAGCCCCCCTGCGACCCTGTTCAGGATAAGCGGGTTAAGATAATGGATGAATGGAAGTCAATGATTTTTAAAAAGTGACATTTCAAATTAAAAACTCCTGAAAATTGCTAGCATAGAAATGGATCAAACAACATTTATTGAAGCCAATGCATATTACTCACCAACATTGTTTTAGTAATGAAATGTAGTTCAACAGTTTAAACACCAAGAGAAAGATTGTTTCCTGAAGGGAAAAAAGTGCAGTAGTCTGCAGTTACATTTTAAGCCTTTACATCCAAATATATGGCCTTAGTGTGGTACATAAAAAAAAAAATTGTATCACACTTCATACCATCTTTTAAAGATGAAAACTTGAAAATTGAAATGACAGTTCTCAAGGCATAAAAACAATGATCTGTTGATCAAGGATCAAAAAACCGAATCGTGACACTAAAATTAGGGTCAAATCAAAAATCGGATAAGGAGAATCATAACAGCCCTAACCAGAGTGACAAGATGTTTTGCGACCAGTTATGAGGCTGCGACTTTCTGCATAAGCAGGTGCATCCCATATAATTAGAATATCATGAAAAAGTTCAATATTCTTTGTCAGTGACTTAAGAAAGTGAATATGTAATATAATCTAGACTTATTGCACGTAACGTAAAATGTTTCAAGCAGTTTTTAATTTTCATTTCAGTAATTACAACCTACAGCTAATAAAAAGGGGAGATCAAAGTATTAGAATCTTTCTTATAATGTATATTAAAGTAATATTTTTTAATACTTGGTCACATAACCTTTATATGCCATGACTTCCTGATGTCTGTGGCTTAGCAACATCTTCAGAGTCTAGATATCTTATTTTCAGGTTGTCCTACAAGCGATACAAAAACTCTTTGCTTTTGAATGGATCTCTATGGGAATTGGGGGGTGGGACTAGATTCAGCTGTAAATTATCCTGATACAGTATTGAACACATTTGTTGAATGTGAATGGGTTTAAGCCATCAAGGGTCCAAAGTATCAAACCAGCCTCAAACCATCATGCTTCTGCCTGATATGCAGCAGGTACTACAATAATTGTTTCTCCAACTTTCCTATTTAACTCAATGGACAAAGAATATTCAGGAGAAACAATTTTTTATCTACTGCATATCCAGAGGCAGCATGTTGGTTTCAGGCAGGGTTAATACCTTGGACCCTTGCTGGCTTAAACCCATTCATTAATGGTGATCTAGTGATTACACAGGAATTAACAGGAATTCATGGGAATTAACCAGAATTAATTGGAAATTTTCAAAATGGCAAGTTAGCAGGCAGCTTTCATGCAAATTCAGTTGAATTTCAACCCTGCATTGTGTATTCCTCAATCACATGCACAGCACACTACTTACTGCAGGGCCATTGAGGCCACACCCCCTGCAATCAGTGTGCATTCCTCCATCACATACACAGAATCCTGCTCACTACAGCAGTACTATTGATGCCACTCTACAGTATTTGTGCCCAAGGACTACACCCATTCAGGATTATTTTCATATTACTGAGGTAAATATAGGCTATTTGATCTATGGTATTAAAGTTTACCAAGCAAATACTAAATCAAAATGTGAATACAATAGCTAGCTAGCCAGTAAATCAGATACCTGTATGCTAGATAAGATAGCTTTTCAATGAAAAAATGAAAAAATCTAATCTAAGTCCTAATCAAAGTCCAAAATGTCCTTTTTACATGTGTATTAGAAATGTTTGCATGCGTGTCTGCTTATGACAAAAGAAAATGTTTATGTTTGTGTACGATAGTATAAATTACCCCAAATTTCCAGTTTATTCCCGTTAAATCCCACTGGAAAGTTTCCATCTTGGAATATTACAAATTGATCAAAAAATTGGAAAAAACTTAGCTTAGTCCATTGCAACCCTAAATGGAAATAGAGAAACATTAAAAACAAATAGAATAATTAAAATTACAAAAAAATTAATAAACACATCCTGCTTGGGGAGATTTAAGAAAAATGACTATATGATCCATGGAAACTGCTTAGTGGAAGACTGGACTGTAACAAAAACAAAATGGCAGTGCTAACTTTGCACTTGACTGGCACATCTCCAACAGGGGCACTCCTCCCATTTTAACATGGCAAGAGTCCAAAGTACCTACATGAACCCCCATTCGAAGTCCATCAAATTTTTTATTAGGGTGGCCACATGGGGCCACATGGTGCTTTCTTTTGCACCATCTTCCCCGTCTTTTTGGAGATCACCTTGCCCTGATTCTCCTCTGTTCCCCTCTCGGGGTTGATTCCAATAAAACGTCTATAAAAGTAATAAGGGAAAGCAAACAAGACATTAGGTGTGGTCAGTAAAGACTATTTACAGAACCCCACATTCATCAAATAAACATTTTAAAATGTTTTTCACGGTACAGTTGTACATGTTCTTCGTGTCTCAATTATGAGAGAATGTTCTTATTTTGAGAAGCAATTTTATCATGATCAGAAACAAAACCGTCGTCCATTTCAACTTCGGTTCGAGGAATTAGGAGAAATTGTTATCTTTGAGTAATGCAGACAGCATTAAATTACTTAATTAGCAGTGTTAAACAGACTGCTTTTGTCGGCAGTCTGCAAACTTCAAGATAAAAATACCCATTATAGGGCCGATTGGTTAAAGGAGCCATTTCGCTGGCTGCCAAGCTTTCCACCCAAGAGGCGGTTTGAATATTGCCTCCGTCAATTCCGAGTTTTGACCGGTCCAAAGGGGTCCTGAGGGAGGGGGGTGGAACTCAACAGAGATCCTCATAATAGCGGGCCCTGTCGTTGCCTGGAGCAACAGCAGTGGGCTTGACTCACACAGCTTACATATGACAATTCAACATTCCCAAACAAAGCAGGGAAGAGGGGAAAAATATCAAAACAATAGGCCCGCCTATTGTCCGGCAAAGAGAGATCTTCATACCAGCGGCTCTGCTGCACCTGGAACAACGACCACGGGCTTGGCTCACGGCTCAGAAGAGGCGCAATGCCGTACGGGTCTCCAGGGAGCAGTGCTGCATTTTCCCAGGGATGGGAAAATGAATAATAAAGGGGTGAATTGGCTACTAAATTTGGAGAAAAGGGGATAAAAACAGAAGAAAAAATTATAATATTAGAGCAGAGCATAATAATAAGAGCAGAGGATTTACCTTTGAACAAACTCCAGTGTCCTTGCAGCTTCTTCTTGATATTGTAAGTTAAACACATAGTATGTGGCGAAAACAGCAGCAAGCCCTGTGACGAAGCTTGGTTGGGTGCCTTCGAGGATGACATGGCTTTCAATACTGATGAACCAATGTCCAATTGTGATTCCGTCACCTGCAATTGATGCAGACAACAACCAAATAACCAACCAATAGAGTAACAGAGTTAATTTTTCCCCTATAACTTAACCCCCTCAAACGCACCCAACTTGAAATATTGCCAATTGTTCAAAAAATTGTCAAAAGTTCCAAAATTTCCCATGGAAATTTTCCGGAAAGTTTTTGCTCCTTTGCAACCCTATTCCAAAATCAACAATTAATTGTGTTAAGTAATCGTGATCTCAATATTGACCAAAATAATCATGATTATTATTTTTGCCATAATCGAGCAGCCCTACTTCCTATATATTTGTCCAGGTTTGCATTCAAATGAACCGCACCAGAGTTCACAGTACTACAACATCTCCGGTGCCTTGTTAAATATGCACACGCCCACCACTGGGCTGCTACCCTGATGTGGTGGGGTTCAACCAAGTCGGGCAGGTCATGGGTGAGAGGACAGACAAAAAGCAGTGCTTGGCGGGCTGTGAATGGCCGAGTGGTCTAAGGCGCCACTTCATTAGTTGCCAAACTTACCATAACAACAGTGGAGTGAATTGGCCACTTAAACTGGGAGAAAATAGGATAAAATCTGATCCAAAATTTTAAAAATATACATATATATATTGGTTTTCACACGTGACAACGCTAAATGTATTTCTAAGTACCTGAAATGGATAAAAAATTGCCAATTGCATTTCAGAGATATAAGAGAGATAAGCCAAGGAGATTGTGAAAAAAGCAGAGATGCTCTTTTTTGGCCAAAAAGCCCATTTATTAAATAGGATATAGCCCATCAGTCAGCTGAAGTGTTTTTGTCAGCCTTGTTAATTGGACTGAATGAAAAAGATGGCAAGGACTAACATTCAAGTTATTAATTAAATATTTTGGGCTGCCTGATATCTCAGTTGGCTGAGACACTGTTTCATCAGTGCTTACTATCGGAGAGGTAGGATAATTGTATCGAATCCTACCTCGGCTAGCGCCGAGACTAGCCGGTCCACAGCCAGAACGGAAAATTGGCTTTGCGGTTCTGAGGGTGGGTGGGAGGGATCTCTAGCCTGGTGTTGCTCTTCTCTTCTGTCAGCACACTTAATTTTGCTGAACACAAGCCTGGTTAAGCTTGGATAAAAATCTATTTGGCAAAGTCAGACCAGGTCCTGAACAATCTGCATCATGTGTGGGTGTGGTATGAGTGTGACGACAATGATAATTATGATATGGTTCGTTGAGATGATTGGTTAGCCCGTGAGAGACCATGATAGACAGAGGGTTCATCCAATCACATACCAAATATTTTTTGAAAGTGCCTGCCCTTTTGGATAACAGAAAGACCAGCAAATTCTCACAAGGCTATCATTCCATGCGAGAGCACTACAAAACATGTTTATTATGAGACAGATACAGAACAAGATAAATTAGACAGATTGATTACTTATGTTTGATACTCCATGCCTTGCTTGTGACACTTACCCAGCAGTATCAGTCGTGGACTGGCTGGGAGGGTCAGGGTGCAAATATGAAATGAAATAGTGTTGTTACTGTAGACAGAAAAAGTAATGCAAGAGAAGACTTGCATCAGCAAGGAGTATCAGTCCATCGGTTCCCTCATCAAAGTAGGCCATCAGCAGCTGGATGATGTGAAGAGTCAGCTCCCCATCATCAGCCTGGGAGACGACAGACTGTGTATCTTTTTTCTTTACATTTACATTTACATTTTTGTCATTTGGCAGACGCTTTTAATCCAAAGTGATTTAGAAGTGCATAGGTTCTTCCACAAGTCAAAGCATCACATCCATAACATATAGTCATCATAAGTGCAATGTTTTTTTAGTTTTTTTTTAGGGGGGGTTAGACAAGAGGGATAGGGATATCAGAAAGTGATCAAGGATTGTATGTAGGGTGGGGCAGTTCTCTTAGCAGCCTGAAATGCCAACACTAGGGCCTTGAATCAGATGCGTGCGGCAATAGGTGTCCTGAACAGTCAGTGAGAGGTCGATTGAGGGAGAGGACTTAGCCGGGATGTAGAGAAGCTCAGTTTTGGCAAGGTTAAGCTTCAGGTGGTGGGAAGTCATCCACGCAGAGATATCAGCCAAGCAGGCAGAGATCTGTGTGGTGACCTGGGTATCAGGGGGGAAGGAAATAAAGAGTTGGGTATCATCGGCGTAAGAGTGATAAGAAAAGCCATGGGAAGAGATAACAGAACCAAGAGACATGGTGTATAGCGAGGAGAGGACCATGAACTGAGCCCGGCGGGACTCCAGTTTGTAGGGGGTGAGGGTCAGAGACTGAGCCCCTCCAAGTCACCTGGTAGGAGCGACCAGAGAGGTAGGAGGAAAACCAAGCGAGTGCAGATCCTGTGACACCCATCCCAGTCAGTGATGAGAGAAGAATCTCATGGTTGACTGTATCGAAGGCGGCTGACAGGTCGAGGAAGATGAGGACAGAGGAGAGGGATTTGGCTTTAGCAGAGTGGAGTGCCTCAGTGACCGCGAGCAGGGCAGTCTCAGTGGAGTAGCCACTCTTGAAGCCGGACTGGTTGGGGTCATGGAGATTGTTGTGAAGAAGGTAAGTGGACAGTTAGGAGCAGACCGCCTGTTCCAGAGTCTTCGCGAGAAAGGGAAGAGAGAGGTAGTTGCTCAGAGCAGAGGGGTCAAGAGTAGGTTTTTTGAGCAGGGGAGTGACTCTGGCCCTCTTCAGGGAAGAGGGCATGGTGCCGGAAGAGAGGGAGGTGTTGATTAGAGAGGAGAGAAAAGGGAGAATGTCATTAGATATAGATTGTAGAAGGGGAGAGGGGATGGGGTCAAGAGGACAGGTGGTCGAGCGGTGGGATGTAAGGAGTTTCAATGAGTCAGAGAAGGGAGAAAAGGAGGTTAGGGAGTTGGGGAAGGTAGAAGGGTCAGCAGGGGGAGAGGGTTGGGGGAAGGAATTGCAAATGGCATCAACCTTCTTTTCAAAGAAGGAGACAAAGTCATCGGGGGGGGGGCAGAAGAGAGGAGAAGGTTGAAAACAGTTTGCGGGGATTAGAGGCGGCCGCGTTAATTTTCGAGTGAAAGAAGGAAGATTTAGCTAGAGAGACAGAGGAGTGAAAAGATGATAGGAGGGCATGGAAGAAAGCTATATCACTGGGGAGACAGGACCTTTTCCATTTTCTCTCCGCCGCCCACAGTTGGGTTCGGACAGCTCGTAGAGCATCAGAAAGCCAAGGATTGGGGGGGGGGGGGCCAAGCTAATTTGGTGGTGAGGGGACACAGAGAGTCAAACGAAGATGAGAGGAAGGACATGAGGGTTGTAGCAGCATCATCGGGAGACATTCGAGAGAAAGACTCCGCGGATGGTAGGGAGGAGAGGATTATAGATGAGAGGGTGGAGGTAGACAGGTGGCGTATGTTCCGCCGACAGGTGACAGTGAATGGTGGGAGAGATGGATGGGTGTTAGAGGAGAGTGGAAGAGAAAAAGAGATAAGGAGTGCTCAGATATATGGAGTGGTGTTACAGAGAGGTTGGTTGTTGTGCAGCTCCTTGTGAAGATGAGGTCAAGAAGGTTGCCTGCTTTGTGGGTGGGAAGGGAAAGTGTGAGGGTAAGGTCAAAAGAAGGAGGGAGAGAAAGGTAGACTGGGTGGACTCTGAGTTGAGATTGAAGTCACCCAGGAGGATGAGGGGAGTGTCATTGACTGGTGAGGAGCTAAGGAGGATGTCCATCTCATCCAAGAAGCTCCCCAGAGGACCCCGGGGGGCGATAAACAACAATAATAAACAGTTTGCACGGCAAAGTAACAGAAACCGCATGAAATTCAAAAGAGGAGAAGGCAAAGGATGAGGAAAAGACACTAGATCTCCATGAGGATGAGATTAGGAGACCTGTGCCACCTCCTCTGCCAGAGGATCTGGGTGTGTGGGAAAAAGAGAAGGCAGAGGAAAGGGCAGCCGGGGTGGCCGTGTTCTCTGGTGAGAGCCACGTTTCAGTTAAAGCAAGAAAGTCAAGGTTGAGGTGGGAGGCATAGGCAGATATGAAGTCTGCTTTCTGGACGGCGGACTGGCAGTTCCAGAGGCCACCAGCCACACAGAGATCAATACCAGCGGATCTGGGAGGGAAGATGAGGTTTGAGATATTCTGCCCATGTTGGCGGGAAGTGAACCTCCTACCTGACTGGGACCTGGGGAGAGGAGAGAGGACAGGGATGGGAAGGAAACACATGGAGGGAACTAGGGAGGACAAGAGGAATACTACGCAGTGAAATCAGGGCAGGCAGCAAAACTAAATCAAACATCAGGCTCTCAGACAGCCTCGATGGACACCCGTAGATAGACACCCTCGACTTTGTACACCTGCGACTTCGTACGCCGAGGCAAGTATCCGAGGCTGCCACACCCAGCTGCCGCTGGTGCGCTACACAACTGCTTAAATAACTAGCTGACGCTGAATACAGAAAATGCTACCAACCCACTGCAGAAGAGTAATGCACACTGAAGTGACTTCAGTTGTGCCAGTTATTATACCCTGAGCAGGGTGCAAACTATTGACTCCTCCTACAACAAAAGCTCTGGCCTGCCAGCCAGTGAAAACAATAGCCTAACTTAATAGCCTAGCTCACCTGAGTGAAACAAACACACAACCCAGTTTCACTGTAATCTAAATAAACACCACTTGAACTAACTAACAAGCAAACAAACAAATAAACAGGAGAACAACACTATAATGACAACTAAACTTAATAAAAAACAGCACAAACAAATGATACTTAACTAATCCAGGAGAAAATGCCAACCCACTGCAGAAGAGTAATGCACACATTTCTTTGCTTTGGTCCTTAGATAGTTCTCCATTCCTTGTCCACATTCTTCAATTGATAGCTCCAAGGCACGCAAAACATTAATGTCAGTTAATGACTCAATGTGAGAGTAGATACCCCTTTGGGTGAAAAGGTACGGCCACTGGATTCTTAATTCTTCAATGGAAGGTAGAGGAATTTGATTAATTTGATCACGTTGAAGACAGAATGTTGTGTTCATTAATTTTATTACTTCTACCCCCTCATCACCATTAATGCCTTCATGCCTGTAGATTTCCTGCAATTCTTGCTGCTTATGCTTCATTGTGTCATTGCTTTCTTCTGGTGGCAGTTCTGGACTGAACTGTTTGCATCGATAAGAATCAGCTGGCCTCTGCAGTTGTCCTGAAGCCGACAGTCTTGATCGGTGTCGTTTCAATGTCCCTGCACGATTTAGGTTCTTGATTCTTGTTTTCACCTGAGTAAGGAGTGAAGTAAAACCACCAGCAATGATGACTCCTCCTGGAGTCATATCGGCAAAGCTACTGGGGTACTGTTTAACGATGTTTTGGCAAATGATGAGACATTCATGGCGTTTAGGATTAGCGTCATGTTTTCTTATTTCATCCACGAGGATTCGTACCATTTGTCGTCGTTTGTCAGGAGCAGGTCGCTTGCTGGTGGCAATGGCTGACTTCAATTCCTCGGGCATTTTATGCCATGGGACTTCAAAGTTTTCTTGCCATGTACTTGCCATGTTGGCTGATTGGTGTCTTTCACTGCTCATAGTTAAAGGTGATGATGGTGAAAATCTTGATAGGGCGGTAACTTCAGGCACTGAAGTTGAAGAGGAGTATTGCAATGGACTAGAGAGCGAAGAACTTGCATGTGCCAAGTCCACTGTATAGAGTGACAGCATTGCTGTAGTAGTTTCTGACACATGAAATATAAGATTAAACAAACACATGAAAACAAAATATAAAGTCAGACCTATAAGTATTTGTACAATGACACAGTTTATCATTTTGGCTCTGCAAGCTAACACAATGGATTTGAAATTAAACAAGATGCACTTCAAATGTACGAGTTCAGCTTTAAGTGCTTTGCGAAAATTACTGTATGGACCATGTATGAATTACAACCAGGGTTATAATAGTTTTGAATTTTTCATTTTAGTTTAGTTTTATTTCGTTTTTACTTTTTCCCCTCCAATTCAGTTAGTTTTAATTAGTTTTTAGTGTGGGTTTGCTAGTTTTTATTAGTTTTTATATTTTCAAAAATGCTTAGTTTTAGTTTAGTTTTTATTAGTTTTAGTTTTAGTTTTTTCATACTTTGGGTTATTTGTCAGGTTCAGGAGTTAAAAAGGTCAGAGTGAGTAATGTATAATAAAATTCAAAAAAAGATACAAAATGAGGGTGAGTTAACATGACTGCCTTTTTATTTTAGGGTGAATTACTCCCTTAATGAATACAGTACATATAAAGTGCAGAACCCTTTGAAGGTAGTGGAGTCACACAGCCGTGTCGACATCCCAGTCTCAATAAACATGTTAACCAATGCATCTTCCCGCTTGTGGTGTTCCTGTGCATTTACTAACCAGCAGCTGTTTGGTCGTCGGTGAAAGCAGTCCATTATAGTTGTCTCCGTCCCCGTGCCGCCTGGCCGGGATGTTGCTTCTCTTTCGGGGGGCGGCGGGCTACTCACAGATGCTAGCTTGTTGAGGTACTCGAGATTAGCCGCTTTGTGCGCGCTTCTTAAATGGACTTTTAGATTCGTGGGGTTTTTCCCCTTGAGCAGCAAGCCGCATATTTCGTCTGTTTCCACTACAAGACACTTGCTTTTATCTCTCTCCTCGTCATATTCGAAAAAGTCCCATATGGGACTTTGCCGCTTTCTCCCAACTTTTGCTGCAGCCATGAGTTGCTGCTGTGTAAAAGCAGTGACGTCACGGACAGTAGGGCGCATTCAGGTGCTGCGGCTGCCAGCTGGAGATAAACAGCCAGAGTGGAATAAATTGATCATACCAAGAGGCTTATATTTAATTGACATAGACGAAAACGAAGGAAATTATATCTATAATTTCAGTTCGTTTTAGTTAGTTTTCTAAACACGCAATATAGTTTCAGTTAGTTATCGTTTTTTTCTTTTAATTTTCGTTTTTATTTATTTCAGTTAACGACATTGTTTTTTCAATTTTAGTTTTCGTTATTTCGTTCGTTTTCGTTAACGATAATAACCTTGATTACAACACTTTTTATACATATAGAGCCAAAATGAAAATTGTGTCACTGTCCAAATACTTATGGACCTGACTGTATAACATCACTATTCACCAATGCATTCTCTTTCTATACTCGGCATATACTGAGGAGATGAGTGAGCACCTTCTGCTTCGTACACTGACCTCCATGGTACCCTTGGTATCCTTTCTCGGCTAGAAAAGGAATTCCAATCAGACACGCATAGAATTCCAATGTCTAAGCGAGCAACGAATATTTAGCGAATATTTAAATGTAGCACCCTTTTCACATGCCGAAAGGGTTGCTGCTAGCCGCCGAGTGGCTCAGTCAGTAACAACCCGCAACAAATTTGATAACCTGTGTTCGTTTCCCTGCCGATTGTGGTTTTTTTCAACCTACACCCCCCCCTCCAAAAATTATATTTAAAAGTAATGCCTTGTGGTCAGATTGGACTTCCACAGGTACTCGCTCAATATTTTAGAACTTGCCAGAATCAAAAATCGTATCTGAAAACAATATCTGCCATGTGCACCTCATACAGCCGCGAAAGCCTACCATGGAGGTTGCTTGACATCTCGTCGATATATGACAAGTTCGGAATGAGAATGGGCTGTATTAACACAATGTCACAATGTATTGTTTCAATAGACCTAAAGCTCCAATAGCAGCAATTATGTTTGGGCCTTTTGGAGGACTGTGTAAAGTTTGTGGCCAGCATAAATTACAACAAAATTCTTTGTCCCTTAATGTCAGGTGAGTGTAAAGTCTTATTTTTGACTGCTGCATCTTTAATTGGCCAGGAATACACTAGATTGACAATAATTACCCATTTTAAATGCTTCCAGGAGTTTCCTTTGCTGTATAACAGGCAAAAGGTCTCTGATACAGAATGTTGTGTTCATTCATTTTATTACTTCTACCCCCTGCAGGGGGTAGAACCTGTAGGTTCTTTCTGTGTAATATACGTCGTATCCGTCGTCATCTGATGGAGAAGGCCACCCAGCTCCTAGTCCAGGCACTCGTCATTTCCCGCCTGGATTACTGCAACTCCCTCCTAGCCGGTCTCCCGGCGTGTGCCATCAAGCCCCTCCAGCTGGTCCAGAATGCTGCAGCCCGCCTGATCACCAGTCAGCCCAGGTCAGCTCATGTCACCCCGCTTCTCATTGGCCTCCACTGGCTTCCTATTGCTGCACGCATCCGATTCAAGGCCCTAGTGTTGGCATTTCAGGCTGCTAAGGGGACTGCCCCACCTTACATACAATCCTTGATCACTCCCTACTCCCCAGCTAAACCACTCCAGTCTGCCAGCCCTGGTCGCCTTATGGTTCCTTCACTACAAGCACCTGGCGGTCGAGCTGCACGTTCACGCCTGTTTTCCGTTCTGGTTCCTCAGTGGTGGAATAACTTGCCTACCACTGTCAGAACAGCCGAATCCCTCCCCCTATTTCGACGCAGACTCAAAACACACCTTTTCAAACTCTACCTTAGTCCTCCCTCCTGATTTCCCCCGCCCCCCCTTTCTGATATCCCTATCCTCCTTATCTAACCCCAAAAAAATTTTTTGATGACGACTATATGTTTAGAACAGCATTCCATGTGTATTTTCCTAGTTATGGATGTGATGCTTTGACTTGTGGTAGAACCTATGCACTTGTAAATCGCTTTGGATTAAAAGCGTCTGCCAAATGACAAAAATGTAAAATGTAAAATGATGTCATCCTGTTGTACAAACTTGAGGACTTCTAGTGATTCCACACCTGAGTTTTCAAGTGCAGTGTGTAGGGACTACAACTTCCACATTCCCACAGGAAAATTCTGCGACGTCCACGACGAATGACGTCTAACTTGGTTCAGCCAATCCCGTAATGGCGGGAGCAATAAACGGTCCCGAACAGGAACAGAACAGGAACGGAACAGGATGTGCGTGTAGCAGGAAGCAGGAAGCGAGCGTGTAAGCAAGCGTGTAATCTAACATGGCGGCTTCGATCTGATCTTAAAAAAATAACAAAACAAACAAACCAATAAAAAACCTAGCTATAGCTTATAAAACTCACCGGCATTAATTATCCGACAATTCGAACAACTGCTATTACATCCTGGACGAGGAAACAGTTGGAAGCCTTCAAGAGTACATCGACGAGTGTTTCCAGTGTCTCGTCATGGGGAGACATAACAAATCGGAGACCCCCGCTGTGACAAAGTAGGTGAGAACACACCATTTGTCCCCATTGACATCATCATTGCCATATTGTTTATTCATTTGAATTGTTTGTTAGCCAGAATTGTATCACTTATCTGCATTATGTTTCATTACAGTTCACATAACATCAGCATCTCTGGGTAAAGGAAAATACTAGTATTATAAGTTTAGTTAATTGTTTATTGGGTTAGTTCTATGTTTCATAAGTAATTACAGTCTTCTTTGTTTCCAATCCTAACATACTCACCATGTGGTCCAGAGGCAAAAGGAGGAAGCAGCCAAACACTTCCTGTATTTGTATCCTAGGTGACATCATGAGGGATGTCACGGGACCAGACCAAGTAGGGGGGGGGGTAGGAAATGTTTAGTAAGTTATGTATGTATATTGATTGTGATTTGTTTATGTGATTACAGATATATGTTATATAGTAAGCCATGTGAACGGTTTCGGTTGGGCTAAATGAGGACAAGGAATGGTAAACAATTGTATCACTTACCTGTGTTCAGGAGTGACACCTGCAGGATTGGTATAACCTAGATTGTCGGGGTTTGGGGTTGATTGAAGGCCTCTTTAAAGAGTTGCTGTTTAGCTGCTGGGGGGTGGGACGTCAGTATGTAGCTGGGTACACATGACGTTGTTAAGTTCTGTTATTATGATTTGAAGTTTGTTCAGTTAAAGCCAAGTTACTTGTTAATTTCTTTTTTTTGTTTTATATATATATTTTTGGGTGCACATGTAGTCTCTGTCGTCTGCCTCCTACCGAACTTCTTGCCACTCTGGTCAGGCTTCCTAACCCGCCTCGAAGAGATCCCGTTCCGCATGCTCGTCCAACACCGACTCCTCGCCAGCAAAAGAGCATGAAGAAATTTTATGCTCAATCGACAAAAAGCTGTCCAGCTTGGATGCCCGACTAGCTCTGGTGGAAATCCTCCACTGCGAGAGTCCCTCGAGTTCAGCCAACACCAGGTAGAAGTGCTATCGGCCGAAAATAAGTCTCTCCGGGATACCGTCAAGACCCTATCTGAGGGAATGACGAGTATCACTGGAGAAAATAAACATATCAAGGAATCCATACTAGACTGTCAAACGCGCAGTATGAGGGAGAATCTGGTCTTCTTCGGAATTCCAGAGTACACCGAAGAGGACGCGGAAACAACAGTCAAAGAGTTCATGCAAAAACAACTCAAACTCCCTATCGACATTGTCAGCAATATCAGCTTTCACCGGGTGCATCGCCTCGGAGGAAGCAAGAAGGTCAACGGCCGAGGCCAATAGTGGCGAAATTTGAGCATTATAAGCAAAAGGAGCTGGCGAAATCCAGAGGCAGGGAGCTAAAAGGAACCAACTTTAGCGTGAACGACCAATTCCCGAAAGAAATTCTGGAACGTAGGAGAGTATTATTTCCCATAAGAAAAAAGCTAATCTCCGAAGGATCCCGCACGGTCATCAAGGTTGACAAGCTATATGTGAATGGGCAATTATATCGCGATGAGAGAGTCACTCCGTGGCTCTACTGAGGTAAGTATGGTGGCCTTCGGACCGAGGTAAGTCATCATAATTATCAGTCACAGGATGTAGGCTAAGCTAGGTATGCTTCATGCTTGTTTAAATCACGCACGCTTAGTTCGCACAGCTCAATAGCTTGAGAATGATGGAATACGCACCCCCTCCGAATGATCCCCTATCATTAGGATCTGTGTTACCTCAATGTTATTTTTGTAATTGTTATTCTTACTGTCATTATCTCTGTTGCTGTCATTATTTTTGTTGCTGTAACGTACTTATAGGAAAATTCAATAATACTCTGCTTAGAAAGCACTCGATGCACACACTCACACATGTAGGCACGCACGCGCACTCACGCACACACACGCGCACACCACTTACAGATTTAATTAAAGAATTATGTCTAGTATGAACTCACTGCGCTTTGTCACTTGGAATGTGCGAGGAACCGGCTCACTTTAAAAAAAAGTCAAATTTCACAATATTTAACAACATTACAAGCAGACATAGTCTTATTACAGGAAACTCACATCCCCAAAACAGAACAGCATACACTTAAATCATCACAATTCCCCCATGTTTACTTAGCTAACTTTAACTCCAAACAAAGAGGAGTAGCAATATTAATTAATAAAAAAATTAGTTTCACTTGTAAGGACACTCTCATAGACCCAGAGGGTAGATTCATAATAATCAAAATAGCAATACATAGAACTAATACAGAAATATGTATTGCAAATATATATGGTCCAAACATTGATGACCCATCCTTCTTCCACCACCTATTCACGTTACTAGTTAGACACTCGGATACACCACTTATAATGGGTGGGGACTTCAACCTGACTCTTTATCCTTACCTTGACCGACAAAGTAGAGCAGCTAATAACCGTCACTGGCAATCCACGGAAACAATAAAGCAATACATGGAAGATTTCGGTCTGTGCGATGTATGGCGTTCTTGTCACCCAACGCTCAAAGAATACACCTTCTTCTCGCCGGTCCACCATTCTTACTACCGCCTAGACTTCTTTCTATCGAGTAATTCATTCACCAAGGCTATATCTGAAACACATATTCACCCCATTACGATTAGTGATCACGCACCAGTTACTATGACAATCACGGAAAAAACGAAAACACCAACAGTTAGACAATGGAGATTTAATACATCATTACTCACAGACCAACAGTTCATAAAATTTTTCGAAAAAGAATGGACAACATTTCTACATATCAATGACATTCCCGGCACCTCACCCTGCGTTCTCTGGGAGACAGCAAAGGCTGTCATGCGAGGTAGAATAATCTCATACTCGTCATACAAGAAAAAAAGGGACCAAGCACTTGAATTAGAACTAGAACAGAAAATGAAAGCCCTGGAGATGGCACACGCCACCTCTCAAGAAGAACACCTTCTAGACGAGTTAAGGAAACTTAAAATAAAATATCAAGAACTAATAGATATGAAAATACAATTTCACCTACAAAGACTACGCCTCAATAATTTTGAACATAGTAATAAATCAAGTAAATTCTTAGCCAATCAGTTGAAACAAAACAAAGAAAAAGTATTGATCACCTCAGTTACAGACTCAACTGGAAGACCAACCCATGACCCAGAAGAAATCAATAATATATTTAGGGAATTCTATCAGAAATTGTACTCATCCAATATCAATCCTTCCAATACAGACATAGAAGAATTTTTGAATACTATCAATTTGCCAAAATTTAATGATGAGCAAAATATAATGCTGGAATTACCGTTATCAATAACAGATCTCCAGGAGGCCCTCGAACACATGCCCAATGGGAAAGCCCCAGGCCCAGACGGCTTCCCAGCAGAATTCTACAAAACATTCTGGCCTATGCTTGCACCAACCTTCCATACAATGGTTACCAAAGTTAAAGAAACCTCCAGACTTTCCCCTAACATGAACTGTGCAAATATAAACCTCATCCTTAAGCCAGACAAAGACCCTACACTCCCATCTAGCTACCGCCCAATATCACTCATAAACGCCGACCTGAAAATTATTTGCAAGGCACTGGCAAGTAGAATCGAAAAAGTAACACCTCATTTAATACACCAAGACCAAACTGGATTTATCAAGGGCCGTCAATCTACTAACAACACACGGAGACTAATTGATCTGATAGACCACTGCAACATTAAAAATACAGAAGCCGTAATTGTCTCATTGGATGCAGAAAAGGCGTTTGATAGAGTAAACTGGAACTTCCTCTTCAATACCTTACAAAAATTTGGATTTGGTTACAACTTCATAAATTGGATTAAAATACTATACAATTCACCTAGGGCATGTATCAAAACAAATGACCAAACCTCTCCAAACTTCAACCTTGGGAGGGGCACCAGGCAAGGATGCCCACTCTCTCCCTCATTATTTGCCTTATTTATTGAGCCACTGGTAGCCGCAATTCGACAGGATGTGAACATTAAAGGGATTCAAACAGCAAACATGAGCCATAAAATTAGCTTATATGCAGATGACGTATTAATTTTTCTCCAAAACGCACACACTTCTCTACTTGCAACATTATCACTCATAGACAAATTCTCATCTATCTCAGACTACTCTATAAATTGGAACAAATCAATAGCCCTTCCTATTGCTCACGACTTCCATTTCAGCGCAGCCATCCCACTAAAATCTGGGAACATCAAATACCTGGGCATCAACATCTCAGACAAACTATCTGATTTAATACGCTTAAATCACGCTCCCCTACTCAAAACAATAGAAGATTACCTCACTCGCTGGAGCTCTCTGCCCATATCACTCATGGGAAGGGTAGCTACAATCAAAATGACAATTCTACCCAAAATCAACAATATTTTCTCAATGATCCCCAATAAACCTCCTAGGGCATGGTTCAAATCATTAGACTCCGCAATGACTAAATTCTTATGGAAATCTAAACCACAGCGGATAAGCATAAAAACATTACAGAAGGCCAAAAATAGGGGTGGACTTGAGCTTCCCAATTTCTACAATTATTTTTTGGCCAATAGACTAAAATATATCGTACAATGGATGACGCAAAATCAACAAGATTGTGGCTGGTTGGATATTGAACAATCACTATGTAATGACATCCTAATACAGGATTTACCATTCATCAGTCCCATCATCAAACATCACTGCTGCTTCAAGAGTATCAGCATTAGCTCTTCGCTGACAGCATGGTGGTAACTTCTTAAATTAAACAGGTCCTCATTGGTCCCATGCAGACTCACACCTATCTGGAACAACCCTGACATACGACAAAATTAAAAAAAATTTTACTTTACAACTTGGTATGATAAGGGAATTAGACATCTGGAGCACATTTTTCAAGGTAACCACTTCATACCATTTACCCAAATAATAGATACCCATGGTATTGACAAAACCAAATATTTAGAATACCTCCAGCTGAAATCTATGATTCAAACCAGGTTCAAAACTAAACATTTGGATCTCGGAGTCCCGCCAAATATAATAAACCTTCTAAAACTCCCACCACATAAAATACTCTCCAAAATCTATATAAGATTATCTGAGTATGATTCATCCCATTCACTCCCAACCCATAAATGGGAAAAAGATTTACTTATTAACCCGGACCCTCACTTTTGGTCGCAAATTTGCAAAAACACCTTTGGAATGACCCAAAACTCAAACCTACAGCTAATCCAATACAAAATTCTTCACAGAACACACTATACAGGACAAAGACTGTTTCAGATGGGTATCAGTAATACTAACATATGCTCACACTGCAGAAACAAACTGCCAGATAACTATTTACATGCTATTTACAAGATTAACCATTGTAGTTGTCTTTGTACTGTCTTGAACGTATGTCTTGTTATGTTTGGTGTCTCTCCCCATCACTTGTGTCCCCCTCCCTTCCCCTCTCCTACACCACTCCCCCCCCCCCCCCCCCCTCCCTCCGGCCCCCCTCAATCTGCGGCGTGGGGGAGGAGAGCAGTAACAGCCTACTCAGGGAAGAAGACGAAGACGAAGACTTGCTATTTTAATTATTAATTACAATACTAAATTTGTGGTTAGATATTTCTGATAATAGTAATTTTATGAGACTGATTACTTTTTGCAGTTATACTGCTACACAACGTTTAACTGGTGCCCCGGTTTCGTAGAGAGTAAAATCCCTGCGTTATTTGGCGGCCCGTGCGAGGACCCTACATAATTTGGAGTCCCGTGCGAGGACCCCTACAAGTGATAATCTGCTGTTGAATGTCCACAGACAGGCTGGGCAATGTCTTGAGGATGATGCGGCTTATTTCCTCACCAACGGAGGACATTATTCTAAAATGTATGAACAGAAAGGTGAAGAGTTAGGAAAGACATGCCCCAAACTGAATATACAGGTAGTGGGTAGTAATCAAGCAGCTCTGCTTGTCTGACACAGTAGTAGGCTTCCTGCTTTAGTGTAATGTGATAAGCATTAATGTAAGGTTGGCAAACAGCCTGATATACCTCAGTGATAAAGTATACTTCTGAATTCTTATGAACAACAGCCTTTTTGATTTTTCCTACTACAAGCCCATCATCATTATGATCTACAACAACAAACATGTGGCTCGTATATGTTGTCCCCTTTACTGTAACATCATGACTAATGAGGGTATTTAGAGGATCACAGTTAAGACGAGCAACTGACTGTCGTATCTTATCATTGTAGTCTCCCACAATAAACTCAGTTCCCTTGTTTACCACAACAGATGGTGGGAATAGGGTCCCAGTACTTAGAAAAGATTGCAAAAGCTGATGTCTTTCAGCAAGAGTTCCACAGAGGTTTTTAAAATTACCGTAAATCCTCAAATTGTGTCCGGGGTCTTTTATTTACTTAGGCTGCACAAAGCACAGGCCTTTATTTGGGGCAGGCTTGTATTCGAGGCAGGACTTTATTTCTTATTAGGCTTCTGTTGTAGAATTTTATTCTTAGAAATAAAGTAAAAGGCTACTGTTCAACACTTCCTGTAACCGTTCAGAAATCAATTAGTGTAGGCTAATCAGGAAACATCGTTTGGTAAGTCATAGTGTCAGTTAGGGCTGTCACGATATCAGATTTTCACTACATGATTATCGTGGCCAAAAATATCACGATAACGATATTATCGCGATATCTATTAGGAAATTTGAAAATAATAAAATGATCAGTCAGATTCAACTTTAACTTTGTTTATTGAAAAGGCAACCGGAACGAACAGAAAAACGATCCACATGGACTAACATCTGCCATTAATACAATGTCAACTGAAAACTACTAACCAAAACTAACCACCGATATACTGTGATTGAATGTCCACTGACCATGTCCTTACACAGTTCTTTTTTCCCTCTTTCCATTTTTCACATTATCTGTCTATGGCAAATTTTTATGAAGGAATACGAGCATGCTTAGTTTATCAGATTTTAAGCTGGAGAGAGACACTGTCTGAATGTTCCCCGAAGAACTGAAAAGTATTTTTGATGCGACACTGGTAGCAGGAATACAAAGGACTTTCCGTGCCAGGTTTGCCAACCTTGGAAAATCTTCCTCATTAGCTTTCCACCATTGCAGTGGGTCTTTATCCACAGGAATGATGGGCATGGATGTGTATGTCAACACTTCTTGTTCTGCTGTTTGTGTCACCGTGTCTGCTGATTGTTCCTTCTGCTGTTTTTGCATTATCATTTTGAGAATACCAGGCAAGCCCTTTGAGGCCTCACGACTGGAGCTGGAGACACTGCTCCCCGCCTCTTCACATTCTCCTTCAGCAGAAGACTCCTGTGAGAGAGAACGAGAGCTACCTTCCCTGGCAGAAGACTCCTGTGTGACCTGCTGCTTTAGCTGTCTTTTGATTGCAGGGATCTAGTCAGCCTCCATGAAGTTCAACTTGAACCGCGGGTCCAGTACACAGGCCATGTTGATCACTGTAGATTAACCCAGAGGGAAATTGGATTATTACAGGAACAAAAACATATAATGAAACAGCAAGCTCAAGAGTAGTAATGAAATAAGATTTAAAAAAAAAACGAATATGGATATCCACTGGATACACAAGTTAAGTCAGCGGATTTCATGATATTTCCAGGTTGGAGAGAGTAAGTACCAACTTGTGGTACCAGCCTACTCACCTGTAGCCATATCTGAATCTTCATACCGCTCTTGTAAGTCCTTGCTGATGGCATGTTTCATGCTCCTCACCAGGTTGCTGTCGTCATCCTCTTCTGCCAGGATGGATTCAGTCAGATGCTGAAGGACAGGTCTCAGGGAGGAGATTGTGATACAGGTCTCTGCAGCCAGGGAATCAGTAAAGGTTCTGAGTGGCTTCAGGACCTTACATGTGTCCTCAAGTGTAGAGATGTATGACCCCTTCAGCACAAGGTGCCTGGTTTTTCTGTCATCCATGAGAGTACCTGCCACTGCAGTATGCTGTTCAACAAACCTGCAAAGATTATATTAGATTAAGTTAGAAAAATAAAAGAAAAAGAGGGAGAGAGAGAGAGAGCCTATGAGAGAGAACTAATGCATTTCCTGATTTATCTGTTGTTTTCTTACATTTATTGTACATTCATGCACTCAGTGCCTTTTTAAATTGAGTAGGCATATGTTGACACTGACAGAATAGTTCTATGGACAGGATATTGTCCTGTCCAAGAAATTCAAACCTACCTGGAAATCATGTCATACGTGGACCCCCATCTAGTCACAATGTCTTGGATCAAGGTATGTTGAGGGAGTTTTAGTTCTCCTTGCTTTTTTGCCAACTCCCTCCTTCTCTTCCACGAGTGGTTAAATCCTTGGACAACACTCCTGCAAGCCCTCACAGCAGCATCCACTTGGTTAATCTTCAGGGCCTTTCCAAGTGCAAGATTTAAATGATGCAGCTGATCCAGGTTGATGGGAGGAGCGATTTGAATGCAGCCTTCATATTGGTGGCATTGTCAGTAGTGACACACATGACTGCTGTCTGGTCAATTCCCCACTCTTCAATTAGATCTTCAAATGTCTGTTTAATGTTTTCACTTGTGGTTGGGTAAAAAAGTACTCTCTAGACATGCAGCTTTAATTTCCCATGCTGGTGTGATGTAGTGAACTGTTAAGCTCATATAGGGGTGTCCAGTATTACTGGTCCAGAGATCAGTTGTAAATGCAAAGTGTTTTGCTTCAGCCAACGAGCTGACAATGTCAGCTTTTACTTTTAGGTACATGTTTGGGATTTCTTTATGAGAAAAGTGTTGTCGTCTTGGGATTTTGTATTTTGGAGCAACTGTTTTCATCAGTGCTTTAAACCCTGGCCTCTCTACAATTCTAAAGGGCATCATGTCCTTTGCTATGAAGTAGGCCAATGCTTTCGTGGTGGCTTCATCCTGACATGCAGTAGCCATATCTGCTTTTGCTTTCTTCTCCAATGACTGGAACAGTATTAGCTGACCTGAATCCCTGGCTCTCTCTCGCTTCTTTGACACTGCCTAAGAAATAAATAACCAGGAGAGAGAAAATGCTGTCAAGTCAAATAATTTTTGACTTTTTGACCTCCACAAGCTGAAAACGCCCAGCTGGGAGCGCTTGAGAGCACTTTTGAGGTGCAGTGTTTTTTCAGCTGAGAATATCCGCGCACAGAAGTAAAAATGTCCGCATACGTTTGAGTACTTACTCTAGTCTAGCTGCTCTGGAGGGAAGATTGAAGCACATAGGGACTAGGGAGAACTTGAAACAAGAGGTTTCTGATTTCCAAGTGTATTATAGAAACATTTTACATACTTTTTAAGCAAGAAAGTAGCGTAGCTTTATAGCCATTGACGGTTAGCAAGCTAATGCGACTTAGGACTTTTTTTACCGAATCAACTAGCTGACTGCTCCGCATCTGATAGACCTATGGCGAGCTAAATGTTCCAAGCAGTTTTCATATGTATATTGTGGATGTCATCTGGTACAGGCATGTATACTCAGTGACCAGCAGAAAAAAGAACGCCAAACGTGCATGGGTCAGCGCCGGCTCATCACGCTGCTGGCGTTTGCAGCATAACGCAAATACACGGCGCTCCCATTGCAAACAATTAAAACATGCTGGCCTCAGGTGGACTGGACACACAGCTTTAATGTAACATTTCAGGGTTAGCAAACTAACTGCAACTTACTCTCTCTACCGGGGTGAAATCTTCAGGATGATGGAGGCGAAGGTGGCTGATCAGGTTGGTTGTATTGCCCCCTTTTGCAGGTACTTTCGCTCGGCATTTCCTGCAGACTGGTGTGTCTACCAACTCACTGTCTTTTTTTCTGAATCCAAAAAACTCCCACACTGGTGAGCTAACGTTTTTTGGATTAGGGTAGAGTGTCTCGCTCTCATCGTTTGTATTTTCCCACATGTTCCGCGCTGCAGTAGTAGCCAGACACTGTCGTAGTAGCAAGCTAGTGACGCAGTACTACGTGAGATGTGCGTGTTTGTGGCATTGGGGTGGGACCGCGGGAGACAAAGCGAGAATGGAAAGAAACGGACAGGCGCTGGATTATTATCCTATGTGTATTATTACACGATATCGATTATCATTGTTTTAAATATCACGGTTATCGTCAAACCGATATATCGCGACACCCCTAGTGTCAGTCTTAACAGACTTAGTTTATTGCAAATATTCTCAAACAATAAATCACATGCAAGTCCAGAATCCATAAAATAACAACTTGCCAGACATGCCTTAATGAACAATAACAAATGATCGTTTTTCCTAAAGTGCGTTTTATTGTGAGAAATGCGTTTCGTTTGGAGCAGCATACCGGTAGGCTATCGAAAGATTTTCACTTTGGTTTGGGATTTAATTTACTTTTGGACTGGTTGATTCTATTGCTAAATGTTGGGACTGATGGGCACTGAAATCTGGGGGGTATTTTATGGTTCACTGTTAAGTTTTATGTAGTTGAAAGAGTGTCGGGATTTCCACCAGTCTGTTTGTTGCGAGCCAAGGCAGCCTCTTTCATTCATTCATTGAACGTGTGCTGTGCTGTAAATACATGGAAACCTTATTGCGTAGCCAAGTAGCCTAAATTGTGTTTAAATGTATACTGCTTCAGCCTTTGGCAAGCTACTTAGAAGGGGGCGGCAAGCGACTGGTAGCTTGAGAGCACCGTGTTGGAGACCCATGGTGTAGGACATTCATTTTCATTGGCAACCGTATTAAACCAACTAACAATATAAGATATTAAGAAGAGCTCTTTTATTTCATTGAGTTAAATCGAAACAATGTCTTCTAGTGCTCATGGACTGATAGCCCTACTCGTAGGCAATATTACCCCGGCTTGTATTTGGGGGCCGGCCTTTATTTGTCCGAATTGGCCACGCCCCCGGCTATTACCCAAGGCCCGGCTTCAAATAGAATCCCGGACACAATTTGAGGATTTACTGTATGTAGTTGTCTTGCACACTGCTTGATGTAAGTATGCTTACTTTCAAATCTTAAAGTCCACAGAAGGATGAGTGGCCCAAATTGAACAATGAGTTCTGAATAATGATTTAGGTAGTGATGCTTAGGCTGGACGATCCCCAAAAGTCTGAATTCTAGTACGCAAATACTCATCTATCAAAACTCTTAAATATGCTATCTGGCCTGTAGAAATGGTTGGAGCACAAACAAGCTCCACAATCTCTCTCAGCTGTAAGATAAGCTGCCATACAACACTGTCTCCTGGGCTTTTTATTTGATCAACAATCAATAGTGGCAACATTCTCAGGAAACACCAATTCTGAACTGCATGTCCAGAGAGTTTTCCAGCCCCTGGGCTCACCTCACAAGGTTTGTTGTTGGCATCATTGCCCAGATACTTAAACATGTTTAAACACCGATTCAGTTCAACATAAGTAAACTCTTTTTCTTTCAAAACAAGGTGGTTGATGTATAATGCCAAATCGGTTGATACAACACCCTCAAAAAAGTCATGGCCAAGACAAGGTGGTAATCCAGGCTGGCATACATGAAAATATGTGAGCTCATTGAAGACGGAGTCAAATTTAACACCTGCACAGTCCCTTCCTTCCACATTATAACTCCGAGACTTAACATGTTTCTGATATGACTCTGGTGTGCGGTCAGGGCCCTTGGCCAGAGGATCTGCCAGAAATGCTGTCCGATCAATCTCACAATATCTGCAAAAACTTGAGCTTGTGCTAAAATTTTCAGTGAAGCCCCCAATGTTGTGTGAGCCCAAATTGTCACCTGCTATGGCGCACAGTGTTCCCTTGCATAGCTGCCCGTCTGGGAAAGTTACTCCGTTCAGCTCAAGATCCTTTAAATCTTTAACAAGAGCGCCAAATACTAAATCCTGTCCAAAATACTTATAGTCTTGCTCTCGACAAAGCAGCACCAGTTGCATCTGATCTATATTTGATCTGTTGTGGGGCAAAATATTTGCAAGGGTCAGATAAACAGCCAAAATCTTGTGCTTTTTTCTCCCAGACACTAGGAGATTTACTACTTCAAAGGCATCCTGATAAAGGATTATGCCTAATGAAGAGACTGGGTGATTGAGCAGCAAATTCTTTTCAATATTTGTGCCATCCCACAAATCCTGAACAACATTATCAGGTTGGACTGCAGTTGTTTCCTCACTGACTCTGAGGACAAAAGAGACTCAATGTTTTTTTTCACCGGAACATATTGTGCAAAACATTCTTTGCCTGACTCATTCTGACCAAGACAAATGGACACTGGCTCCACGTAATTGAAGTTACTTTTAAAAAACGTTTTTCGCTTATGGTCAGTTTTGAGTGTGTGGGTACTGCAAGCCCTGTGGAGATCCTCACTTTTCAGGGTATCTATCACAGTGTTTGTCAGCTTCAGGAAGTCCAAGCCCAGTCAACTTTAATTGAAGATTAGAAAGTAGGTGTGACTGATTTATATCATGTATTTCCTGATAGTGTTCAATGATTGTTTGAATAGTAGAGGATGGAAGGAGCAATTTAGCTTGTAGTTTAAGATAAAACAAGGCTACATTTCTGAGAAATTGTGCTTTTTCAGGGTAGACCTCCATTTCTGCAAAACCTGACTGACTGGGATTCTCAATTTGCATATCGCAACACTCATCACTGGCACTGCTTGGATTTGCAATTGAGTCAACTAGACTTTCTCCAGAGCAATCTTTGTGCTTTCTGGACACATGCGATGTGAATGTAGACTTGACTGTAAATGTTTTGGCACATTTTTCAAAAGGGCAAGTAACTGTCTTGCCTTCAGTAATATGACTTCTCATATGTAAGAGAAGACCCCGGATATCCTGCTGGAAGGATGTTCGTTACAGTTGCAGGGGTAAACTGATGTAGCGTTCCGTGTACACCAGTTTCCACTCGCTATAGGCCACGAAGTTACCACGAGGTAACTGGGTGTGTCCGTAGGCCTGGTAGTGCGCTGTGCAGCATTCAGCCTCTGTCCGAGTCTCGGAGCAGATGAGCTGTAGCGAATGGCCAAAAAGGGTGCGTCGGAGAGAAGAAGCAGAAGAAGCAGAAGAGAGAGAAGATCCCAAGAACGTGTCTTGCTCTAAGCGGGAAAGTTTATTGCTCCCGCCATTACGGGATTGGCTGAACCAAGTTAGACGTCATTTGTGGTCGACGTCGCGGAATTTTCCTGTGGGAATGTGCAAGTTGTAGTCCCTACATTAGTTAGCTGAAGTAACGGTACTTGGCTATCTAGCTGTTTTATTGTAGCCTAGATCTGCAATATACAATATTCGCCAAACATTCTAACTGAACCTGAATCGTATTCCAAAGCTAAAAGCAAGCAGCATAAGCATGTGATTTTCCTCCAGAAGATGAACGGAAATATACAGTTCACGTTACTGCTTACTGCGTGTGGCGTGTGGCGTAGCCAGGTGTGAGTCCACAGTTATGGGCGCATTTGGGCAGGCTCAAAATCAACCGTCTTCTGGTTTAAAAAAACCCAAAAACTATTGTACTGTATCGTTGTAAAATTTCACAGTAGCATGCTGTTTACAGCAAGTCCTGCTTTTGGCGCCAAAAAAGCGCTGCATTTTACAGTATTGTACTGTACTTAAGAAAAACTGTACATTACTGTTAGAATTTGGCCGTATTTTGACAGTAATTTTGTGTTTTTGGTTTTTTGTGTGAATTAGAATAGAATAGAATTCTTTTTAAGTTTCAAGGCAATCTACAATCGTTGTGTCCTAATTTAAATTTTGTCTTGTAGCTCTGCAATTTTAATGCAGTTCAGTTTTAGAATGATATTTACTGATAAGCAGGAAAATACTAATTTAAGTTTGAGTGGTAGATCATGAGTACACAAAATTAATGCAGAAAGTCTTCCTTTGGCAAATTTGAGAAATGTGTTTTTTCTAATAGCCAGATAGAGCTAGAGAACAACAGGACATCATGATTAGAATATAAAGGGGGCAGTTGGGGCTGCACTCAACCGTACTACCTTTACACAGGTGGTGGCAATAATTGTGAAGCTCACTGTAGTTAAGCTCAAAGGCTTTGCCATTGAGTGCACCTCCTAATACAACAATTCAAGAGTTAGATTTTTTTTGTGTGGGTGTTCTTGTTTGCCCATGCATCTATACATCAATCCCTCAGATTTTTTGTAGCTTTTCTAGTGTTTAGCATGGCATGCACTTCATTATTTATTTAGTTTAATTTGTGCTTAACAGTGATCCACTGCCATATCATTGGTATAACATTAAAAGATATATGGTCTGACAGAGTGACAGTCAGGCTGCAGTTGCTCTGTAATTAGTACATTAGTTAATGCCTGCTTAACAAAGATTGTCCCTTCATCGGGCTCATGGTGCTGCCAAGGGATGGCTCTCGTGCTCTGATGTTTGCATTAGCACCACCACTTCAAACAAATTGAAGCACTAGGCTAATTACAGCAGCTAATGAAGTGCATGCAGTGACCACGGTTTGCCACAAAGCCTCTCCTTCATCTCAAATTAAACTTTCATCAATCATGCTTTTAAACTGATAATATTTTAGTGGCAAAGCACCAATGCCTTGTCCCTGAGAATTGTTATTTGTTGTTGCCTCAGTAATTGCTTTTTCTACCCCCCATTTCAACCCCCTCTCTATCCCCCTTTCTGACCCCCATCTTCTACCTCCAAGTACAGCTAAGTGTCTTTCTATTTGTACATTATTGTGGTACAGGGCTGGTGGAAATGGGGAAATCTAGCTTCAAAGAATGCTTTGTTAGTACCCTCTCTTGTTAATTATCACCTGGATAATCTATCAAAAATAGCACATGAATATGTGAGGTGTTTTTAAATGTATGTTGTACTCTCAATGAGCAAAAAATAAAAAGCCATTGATTTCAAAAAAGCTGGAAGTGATTAACTTTCACCATTTTATAGGGATATACAATTCCCTTTACCCTTAATTTGCTCCCAAATAAACAATTCTGGTGACATGTTAGTTGTTTTTTTATGTTATAGCATATACATAATTAACACTTTATTCCATGTCAATATTTCCTTTAATGTCCAGTCTCAGAAAAATATTTAAAACACATATTTGAACCCTTTCTTTGTTTTGTTTTCTACAACGCCAAATTGTATTTTCAGCCCCTTGAGTTCAAGATAAATAAATAAATGAATAAATAAAGCCAAGATAAATTCCAGTACTTTGTTGGTGAAACCAGATTATGAATTGAATCTATCATCATAGTCTAAGTGCATTTTCTAAAGCAAAGCACCCAAGTCAATTTACAACGTGGTCAGACACACTTGCTAGTTTCACAGTGGATAGTTCAACCACAAAATAATGCAAGGTTCAAAAAGGTTGGACTTTTGAACCTTTTTTTGGTGTTTAATTCATTAATAAGTGTGCTATTGAAGTGATCTGATGGAGCTGTCTTTTTTGAACAAGTTGCCCCAAAGAATATAGGATCAGATTTCCCTCCCCAAATCCTAACCTTAACCATTAGTAAACAACGGACCCTTGATCACAATGAAAAGAAGTCTGACTTTCTTGTTTTTTTTTTAAGCCCAGGCAATGTTGCTATGGAAAGCTGGAAATAACGTAATATGCTCACGCAACTCGACAAAACCACAGCACATTGCCTATGCCATCCTGTAGCTACATCATCCAGTATGCAGTGGTGTGAAAAAGTGTTTGCCCCCTTCCTGATTTCTTATTTTTTTTGCATGTTTGTCACACTTAAATGTTTCAGATCTGACATCGCTATAGAAGTATAAACTGATCAAAACTATAACGTACCATTCAAGTACGGCAAAGTGGTAGCAAAACTTCATTTTAGACCTGTGATTAAACCATTTAACCCATGCGCACAGGATCCGCAACGTTATGTGGTTTATTATCAAAATCAGGCTGGTGGGGTGTTGCCCGGATATGCGGGCAGTACTGTAATGTATGGATCAGGGCTCAGTGGAATTTTTAGCAGGATTTTTCGAATGGCTGTGCCGCTATTTAAAAAATGGTTCAACATTGCAAAACCACATCTCATGACCGCCGCTAAAAACATTGTTAGCGATGTGTTCAGTAATATCGTGACAAGGGCAAGCAGTGAAAGGAACCAAGACGGTTCAGGTATGCTCGTGATGTCACGCAGTTCTGTGAAAAGCGACGGTGCAGCTGTGGGGTTGATAACCTGTCCTAGGGCTACTGTTTTTTCTCTGGTTGTTTTGTTGGGCAACAGACTGATATCACAGAGCTCGAACACTTACCCATATCGTAGTATCATAGAATGTTTAATGAACTACGACAGACACACCCTGGAATCACTTTTCTCTGCTGGGCTTTTTTTTACAAGGATACAGCCGGACATATGGATGTAACAGACCCCACTGGCAATAATAATGGTCTGACAAAGAGAGCCACCTTTACAAATTCCAGTAATGTGTTGGAATTGTTGAATCAATCCACAATGATATATTCTTTAAAGAAAAACTGGTGTTAAACGGCGTTGATATTAAAATACGAATGACCCAATCAAAGGATGAATTTTGCCTAATGCGCAGTGACACTGTGGCATACAAAATAAACATTCTTACAGCATCCTTATTTGTTAAAAACGTTTCTGTATCCCCTGCTGTAAGCCTAGGCCACGCTCAGGCATTACTCTCGGCTACTGCAAAATATCCAATTTCTAAAAATTTCCATACCTGCTGGGACACGCGTCTCCAATCAGGATAATTTGTTTTTAGGAACACTACGAAAATATATTGTTGTAGGTATGGTCGACAATTAAATAAATTAATAATAATGATAAAAAAATAATAATAATTTAAAGCCAGGAAATGCTTCATATTTCGCCACAGCATACTCTGAAAGGTGAGCCACGAGGCAGTGTCCAAAATCAGAGATCTGGGGTTCTTGTGGGTGTCTCGCTAGTATTTTTAAATGATTTGATTTAATCTTTAACAAGGTGTTTGGAACAGTAGAAAGTGGTATGTTTAGAGTCGCAATAGCTCTCACTAATTAGTGCCAACCCTGTGGCCTAACATTCACCATTTATGGTGCTGTAACATTTTTCACCAAATCAAATATGTGGGAACCGCGAATAACAGCGCCATTTAAAATACATTCACCCGGTTCATTCCACGAAGCCGTGTCTTTCGATTTAAACATCTAATCTAAAATGTATTTAGCAATCTTTCTGTTTCTCGATGGCACGTTTTTCAAAACTTCTTTAAACATATTATCCCCCTCCACACCGACAGCGACAGCTTGTTTTGTTGGGAAAGTCTGGTCTGCCACATTCTTTACAGAAGGTGTTGGAACAGTCAGCGTTAAAGTATTACTGTCAAGTTCCCCCTGTTTAACCAAGGACAAGTATCTATGCAACAATGATGTGTATTGCTTGACTTTCTCATGCAAGTCCAAATCATCTCTACTCAAAACATTCTTTATAGATATAGACATACAAGTTGTTTTCCGCAGTCTATCTTAGAGGTATGGGGGTTCTGTTATCCCTTATTCTATCCAACTGATGTTGGGGGACTAAATACATTTTTTTAGCATACTCCATCAGCTTGAACTCTGTCTCGCTGCAAATAGACTACTTTTTATCAGCAAATCACAAATCTTTTTATCAGCAATAAACTTCATCTCTGTTTTCTTCTTTATCAATTTTTTATATTGCGAATTTGTAGGGGATATAATACCATGTGAGAATATTAAAGCCACTTCACACGCCAATTGCAAAATGATCTCTGTGCTGGTTTAGCTTTAAGTAACAGCTTCAAATGTGGTAAGTTCCTGTGAATCCTAGCCGACATATTGGTTTCTCAACTCTTTTTTCTGGACGTAAACAGCCGGATACTCTGAAAGCAAATCTGTTCTGAGGCGATGTGTGTCCGGTGTTTTGGCTTTATAGTCAATAAGGAGATATTTGTAAAAAATTTTAAACATTCCATAAAATACTGTCTCTGGGGTTCTTTGAATTTGTATTCAAACTGATCGTTCTGCTAGTTTTACCCTGGAAAAAAGAATTCTGCACTAGGTAAGATGGCACTGAGGTTGCGGTGATTTATATATTGTGTAAACACCTTTTCAACAAGGTGATTATTACTAGCGTCTTTCATCACATCGTCCAAAATTAATTAATTATTCTTAGCCACAGGCAGTCGTTTGTTGTCTAGACTGCTGGGTATCGCTTCAAAGAACTTGATGTCTCTTATCTTCATTAACTCGTCATAAAGTGGCTGCCACACAAACCGCATTGGCTATCAACATCTTTACGAAAAAACATTTTTCCTGAGTTTGAAGGTCCACTTATTACACAAGACAATGAAGTCTAAAGTGAAAATTTCTCAACCCGTGAATAGATCTGTCCATACCTATCGCAATACCCATAGGGCAATGTCGGGAAATCAGATAGTAGGACACGTTTGTTGTGCACAACCTTAAAACGCTTAATGACTGATTTGTTTTCCAGTGTGAGTTGCTTTTTATCCCTCAATGTTGTCAGTGCGTGCAAGTATGTGTTGAATGCTGTTTCTACCCACAATATAATGGTCAACAAGGTCAATCAGTGTGTCTAACTTGATTGCCTTTGAATTTTCAGCCTTCAGGGTAATTCCTTTTTTTTTCATACAAGTTTTACCACTAGCCGTCCAATACCCATATGTCTTTGGACCGCCCAAGCAAAATTCTGTGATCCTCGCCGCCTATTTCATCTGTCAGATCTCCTAGATACGGCCCTAGGGCCGGTTCCCAGTCACCATCGTTAGAGACAAAGACAACACTGTCCGTGTCACTGTCCAACAGTCTTTCACCCAGCTTATCCATGAGATTGTACAATTCTAATCGTGCATGGGCAGTTGTGAAAGCACCGAGAAACATGTTTATGTTGCGAGTTTGTCCACCATTTCCATCTGCATGACGCCACGTCTTCCGAGAAAAACGAAAGGTGAGTGACATCATACTCATTGGCAAAAATGTATTGAGCAAACTGTTCAGGGTCTTTCAACATTTCTGCTAGGGGTAAATTTTCCCTCATTGAGAAGTTTGTTGATGGATCTCCGTGCTTGATTCAAGCATATTTTATCAGGATTCAACCTCTCCTTTTCAAAATAGTCGTCAATATAGGCTCTCTTATCAGCCTCTGACACAGCATGCTCTGGGTAACCGCTAGCCTTCTGTTTGTACTGAAGAAAAGCTTTCACATAGTGAGAAAATAGTGTGTCTGAGCTTTGGGGGAAATGCCGCACCTTGTCTAATCTGACTACCACATAACTCTTCTCAATAGCTTTCAACAGCTCAATACTAACCCAACATCCTGAAATCGACCTTTCTTCACTGTTGTGGCGACAGGGTGTAGTCTGGTTTTCCTGTTCAACGCATGTTTGACAGAGAGGGAACATTAATTTACCATTACAGCGATAGGGTAGAACGGGGTGTAGTAGGCCTCGTGGCGGTTGCGCCGTTGCCTTGACTATGCCATAGTAATTTTCGAGGGGCTCAAAGTCCTTGAAGATTATCTGAGGGTGACCTATGGGGTAGCTTTTTCTAGCCTGACAGAATGGGTATAAGCCTGTGAAATTCAAATACCTGATTTTCTCCCCCTCTTTAGCTTTGTGGTAAAGCTTGTAAGCATTTGTCCTACCACCAATCGCTGTCTTTTTCGTAATAGCCATCGACATAATATTTACCCACCATCATCTCACCATGGGTCAGAGTGTGGTGTATATCTACATTTCTGGTTTCCTTGACAAATTCTAACCATTCGATGGAAATATTTGACGCTTTGTGTTTTGCTAGTGTGGTGTAGTTAAACAGGTCAAGCCCTGTACATTCAATAAATTTGTCACGGTATTTTAAACAAGCCTCTCTTAGCAGGATGACATCATTCCTACCATAGTTGTACAGTTCTTTCTGGAAGTCAAAAACACTGTCAGACTTTGTTGTCCCATATGTCAAGCTCAGCCTTGTCCTTAACTGCCATGGTCTCATAACCATAGTAATGTTTATCGGGATAAGGACCGCGGTAGCTGTTATTTTCCTGTTTGTTACCCCTTTCTCCACAGTGCTCAGATTTAATGCGGCGAATGTTTTAGCAAGATGCATGGGGATGAACGAGTATCTATGTATCACTGTTTAAAACACTTGTCGTACATGAAAATCAGCTACACCCTGCCATGGTGATTTTTGGAGTAATCCCCACTTTGGAAAAATGTTCCAAGAGAATAAAATTGTGAAACCCCGCTGCATTGTGTGCTAGCCACAGATAACCTGCACACTTGGGACATCTGAACTTACTCGAAGTTTTTCAATACAGTCACCCCCTTCAGCTGTAGACTCTTTGAAAACCGTGTCTTGTTGTCTTTTTTTTTTTAAAGCGGTGTAGGGACTACAACTTCCACATTCCCACAGGAAAATTCTGCGACGTCCACCACGAATTACGTCTAACTTGGTTCAGCCAATCCCGTAATGGCGGGAGCAATAAACTTTCCCGTATAAGAGCAAGACACGTTCTTGGGATCTCTGTCTTCTCTTCTGCTTCTCCTGCTTCTTCTCTTCGACGCACCCTTTTTGGCCATTCGCTTCAGCTCATCTGCTCCGAGACTCGGACAGAGGCTGAATGCTGCTGGTGACAAATCTTTGCCTCAATGAACACATCCTCCTGTAACACATCTGTGCGCTTTTGTTTTTTTTACAGAGACATGGTAATGTCTGTGACATTGTTTGCAATACTTTGGAACATCACATGGTGCCGCTAACAATCGCGACTCACCCGTGGAAACTGACTTTGTGTTTATCAAGACAATAGCCTGATTTGCAATACCTAGAACAATCATTGCAATATTTTGACTTTCTCGGTTTCTTGTAACATTCAGCATCATTGCACACATCACAACTGAACTTAGAGCTATGGTCTCAACGATTGTAGGAAAAATTCACAGAGCAAGAGATCCCCCCCCCCCCCCCTAAAAGTACAAATCAAAATCAGACTCTGCCCTAATGAACAAGCTGGTTCCTTCAACACTCTCAAAGATTTATGCTAAGAATGTATCGAAATATATCTATACACGACCTGTAATCAATATATCATATGTATGCTGTTTTATTAAATTGAATGAACCTACAACATTTTTATTATAGCTGAGCTTATGAAAATGCAAGAAACCACAGTGTACACTGTCGAAAAGAGCGCAAAGACTGCAAGTTAAAGAATTACATTTATTCACTTCATATTCAGTATTAATCAGATATGTAGTATTATATATTCAATGATTTCACTGATGTTTATTATATCTTTTCTATGATTTTACTGCTGTTCAGTATGTCTGTATACTTTCTATGACTTATTACTGATAAATATTGTTGTTAGAAACGCATAAGTGACCCATGTGTAATCCAAAGTTAAGTAAAATGATTAATATGAGGTGGAAAGCACCAAAAATTATCTATAGGTCGTAGAAAGTTCTGGAAAACACTATATAGTGAATAGCACCATGTTTAACATTTTTTTTATGTTAATGATTTCAGTTTGTTAGAAGACACAGCCTACAAAGCAAGATGTATGTAATAAGATACTTTTTTGTTTTGGAAATCAATAGGGCGATTCGCCACAATGGTTTCAGGACCGAAAAGTAAATACCTGCAACATAGCCAAGTCATATGATGGTTTTCGAGAAAGCTATTGGTTGTGTTGAGACTGTGCATAAAATGAGAGTTTAGTCTGATATTCAAGGTTGAAAATCTGAGGAATTGAACCAGCTGTTGTGCACGTGTGCGACAATAAAGTCAAATTTTCTGAAGAACTTGCTGCCGTGGGATCTTTCGCCTCTTGGAGTTGTTTTACAACTGATTGGAGATTGGACCTTGAGAGCTACCGTTTCCTAGCAACGACACGATTACTAAAACCTGCATAGCAATGCTGACAAACATATGGTACGCCTATGAATACTTTCAGATTCCGTATCATGTAGTAATGTCCGTCGTGAAGATGTAAGAATTCTTTACACGTCCTAACAACAATTTTAATCCCTAGGGCGGTCTCAAACTTCGAAACATCTTTAAACCCAATTTTCTGTTGTACTGTAAAACTTGTGCTTGTATGTATGTCCATAGCAACCTTCTCTAGTGTGTCGGGGTGTGCTTGCAGGTCCATAAAATGTGCGAGACAGATTGTGAAACACAGGTTGTTTGAAATATTAGAAGGACAAAATAAATTTATCCTATTCTTGCTAATGACTTCATTGTGCGCAAGGTCGCGCAGCTTTCTATACACACCACCGTTCTTACTCCGTGTTATAGAAACTGTTTGCTCCAAGTTGTCATCAACCATGATTTGTGTGTTGCTCTGCAAAACTCTTTCAATGGTGTCCAAGAAACTCTCAACTCTGTTACTATTTTCTGGAGACAACATCGTGTTCACATCAGTAGTTAGGCTGGACCCATACGTAGTCTATTTACACAATACTTTGAGGGACATAGTTGAGTTTTCCAAAACTACGTATGCAGCTATATCTGTGTCAGGGACCCCCCTGAAATTAAGCAGCCTGTGTAAAACCAGACTATTAAATTGAGGTCTTGTCACTATTGTATAATCGCCTACCACACCACCCTCGCCTACCACACCTTACTACATCCACACTGTTTCAACCATGATTAGATGACACATTGGGGCGACGCATTTTGCAGAGCATGTAGCATATTATTGAAAACGTGGATGAGGCTGTCTGTATGCCTGTGTTTTTAGTTATTTCATGAAAATAAATGTGTTCTGACAAAAGTGATTTCATAAAATAAAATAAAACGCATTAAAAAAAACAAAACTTAACATTCGCAGCTATATTTGCATGGTTGTCCTAGTTAAGAGTGCAGAAGAACATCAATGTCTACGGGAAATGTTTGACAGTCGGCTTAACACCTCTGACAATGAATCCCAATCGACTTTACACAATGTGAAAACTTTGTTGATAATCTTATTGTTCACAGTCCGAGTCAACTCCTGGTATCTATGCTCCCATCTCTGATTACTATCAATCAATATCTGCACAACAGTCTTTAACTCAACAATATTCTCTGACAATTTTTCAGTGGTGTTGCTATGTTTCTCAAAAACAGACACGTTTCTGTTAAACCGGTCAGAATAATGGTGACGTTCGCCAATCACAGTGTTGCAATCATCGGTAATATTAAAACGCAAGCGTTCATACCCTTGACGAGAATCCTCAGCGGGTTCTTGGTTGTTGTGTAGTCCACCAGTTTCGGAATCATCCACAAAGTCTTCAATAATTCCACACTGCGATGCGGTTGCCGTGCACCGGTTCCATGCGCGAGTAGGCACCGGTAGAACTATATCATTGTTCTTATTTGTGTCGGTTTGTAGATCCCCAAAGTCAGCTTCATCCCAGAATTTAATTTGAGTGTCCATCCAGCCTTCGATGCAATCCAAAACCGCAGCCCCAGTTTGTTGTGTCTGCTCACACACTCTTCAGACACGTCGAGGTCTCCAAACACGGTATCCAATGTGTAAAGATCTGCAATTCAGTATAATAATAAATACATTGGTTAGTTCAACATCCCCTCGCCATGGCGACTTGAACCCTGGCGGTGTGATGCTTCTGTCGTGTCTAGGAAACAAGTCCAAATCTCCAATTTGTCGAAAAACATCTTCACGGGGGAAAAGACACCACGGCAGCAAGCTGTTCAGGAAAATCAGACTATTTAGCAAAAGTGCATAAGGCCGGACCAAAAACATGGACCCGGACTGCCATTTTTACCCCCATTTTATTATTACTTGTTACTCCTCCTACAACTCCACCTCGAACCTCATTCTGGCATATCACTCACATTGTTCTTATCTTAACTCCTCCCACAACTCCTTCCACAACGTCATTGTGGCAAATCGCCAAAGGTCCTTATGTTCTGCCAGCTCTGTACAAAGTTCAGGACGCCCCCTGTCCTCACTTCACCCTGCACCTGCTCTTGGCAGAGTGGGAAACTACAAGATCTCATAAAGTTCATACACGTCACTCTGTATCTTTCCACATATGGGTCACTTTTCTGTCACGATCTTATGAGCAGTAAATCATTGAAAATATACAGACATACTAAACATTTGATTAATTATTCTCTTCTAAGTGAGTAAATGTACGTTGCATTCTTTGCTCTCATTTCAACAGTTTTCACCGTGGTTTCTTGCGTTTTCATAAGCTCAGCTATAATTAATGTTCTAGGTTCATTTGATTTGATAACAAGCAGCATACATGGGATATAGAGATTATAAGTCACTTGCATATAGATACACTTCTGGCATAAAACATCGAGAGTCCCGGAGAAATCAGCTGTACAGTCATATCTCGCTCTGTGTCCTTGACTACACATTTTGAGACACCTCAGTTTGAAACTATACAGGGTACATATCATACTTTTATATGGATATATTGATCAACTTTTAGCATACATCGTTCAGAGTTTTGGAGGAACCAGCCTGCTCATCAAGGTTGAGTCTGGTTTTGACTTGTCATTGTTTAACATGCTTTTAGGAGGGAGATCTTTTGTTCTGTGAATTTTCCCCTACACTTCGTACCAGATTTCGCAGACCTACCAAATTTGCAATCACCATAGTTAGTAATAGAGTTTATCACAGCAATTGATATTCTTGAAAAAGAGATGGAAGAAGATGGGCCACACTTACCAAGAGCGAACTGTTGAGGTATGCCTTGGTCAGACAATGCAGGGGTAATAATATCACCATACACTGAAAGGTATGATAAACCGATTTAAACTAGCCTGTCTGTCAAAATTACCTGCCAATCATACTAGCCTGTCAATCAAGCTGGGGTTGGGGGTCATAAATCACAGGGGGTCATAAATCATTTTGATACATAGTATCGGATAAATACATTGCCAAACTTCGTCCCACACTCACCCTGACAGATGCAGAGAAGCTCGTCCACGCCTTTGTCTCCTCCAGGCTTGACTACTGTAATGCAATCCTCATCGGGATTCCTAGTAATGGCCTCCAGAAACTGCAGTATGTCCAAAACAGCGCTGCTAAGATCCTGATGAGGGTGCGCAATTATGATCACATCACCCCCATCCTCAAATCACTTCGCTGGTCCCCATCTCACTTAGGATTGAGTTCAAGGTCTCCCTCCTCACCCACCAGTGCATACACGGAAATGCCCCCTGCTACCTCAAGGAACTCCTTACCCCTCAGACCTCCTCACCTACCCTCCGCTCTGCAACCACCAACCTCCTCAAACCCCCCAGGACCAAGCTCCGCACAATGGGGGATCGGGCATTCTGCTCGGCCGCTCCCAGTCTGTGGAATGCTCTCCCCGACCACCTGAGGGCAGACTGTGAATACTTTTAAACGAGGTCTAAAAACCTACCTTTTTTCTAGAGCCTTCTGCTAGATTTTAAATATTTCTCATGTTTTGTATTTCTTTTTTAGCACTTCTGCTTTTTAATCTGTAGCACTTTGAGATTTTTTTTTTCAAATATGAAGTGCAATACAAATAAAATGTATTATTATTATTATTATTATTATTATTATCGGATAAATACTGCTCTTGTCCAGAGCGATGTACAATGAAGTTAAACCCACAGTCATTCCATGGTCACTTAAATCAAATGTTCTCCCCGTTCTGGTGGTTGATGTGAACTGAAGCTCCTGACCCATATCTACATAATTGTATGTGTTGCACCGCTGCCGCACAAGTGGCTGATTAGATAATCGCATGAATAAGTAGATGTAATCAATTATTAGGTTCCTAATAAAGTGCTCGGTGAGTGTATATACAACTAACAAACAAACTATACAGTCCCGTCCAAAAGTAGTGGAAAAGCAAGGGCAATCCCTTTTTGCTGCAGACAATTTAGTTTGAGGTGAAAAAGATGTACATGAGATGACAGGTCTGAATTTCCAGGTATTTTTATCTAAAGTCTACCAAAACATACTCACCTTAGTGCCACCTTAGGGAGAAATGCATCCAAACGAATTGGGAGGAACTTCATGGAACTCCAGTGACATCACTGGACGTGTTTGGCTTGAATCTTCAGCCTGTGTTCCCCAGAAGGTAACGGGCACTCAAACTCCACCCTTGAACGCAGAAACTGGTTTATGGACAGCCTCCTATCGAGCTGATCAGGAAATATGGTAACATAATATGGTTAGCATACAAATATCACAGAACCTACCTTGGCTAGCCTCGACGAGGAAATCAAATCTTCTGGTTTTTAACTAGGATTCACAGAGGAAGAATTGTGTGACCGTGAGAGACAGACAGCAGAGGAACACGGACAACCGAACACAGTTTGCATCACTGCCAATAATAACTTTGATCAAACCCTTGCTATATCCTGCAGTACTTACCAACTTCTTCTGCAGCAGTAGGAGGATTCATTGGAAGAAGTATCCACAGCCAAGTTTGTGATACAGCTTGTTAGCTAGTTATTTACTTACTCGTTGTTTAGTTAATTGGCCTCTGAGATCCCTTGCTCACGCAATTCTTCCTCTGTAAATTCCGCTTCAAAACTACAATGTTGTATTTATTTGCCTAAATCGAAAAGCTTGTCCTCTCAGAGCATGGCTCCACTGCATGCAGCCATCAACATCAGCAATTGCCATCAGCCGTTGGATGCTGAGGGAATGATTCATGGTAATTAATGACCGCAGCTCCACTGTAGCCATTACGTCACGTTCAATGGCAGCGTGAAAGTTAGAGAATCACCAAGGTTTATTCCCATGTAGTGAATTGATTTTAATGAGGAAGGTAGTTGTTCTGCTTGTTTTTTCTTATTTAACCTTGAGCCTTGTGAGGTGCCCTGAGACTCGGGACTATTGGAACCATGTGAGGTGTTACAGCTTGCCTTCCCCTCACACAGTCTGCTGTAGAACCAGGTCTGAGGCTATCTCCTGCTGCACAACAGTGACCCTAATACAGATGGACAAAATGATGCATTTTGGGGTATGACTACCTTTTCTGGTTGTAATATGTTCTTATCATCTCTAAAAATTCACTTTTATTGTCAAAATATCTTATTTTATTGTAAACACTTTCAAAATAAATCATATTGACACTTTTTTGGAACATTGGTATTTTTGGCACAATTTGGCATAATTCGGCACAGTTTGGCAAAATTTGGTAACCAAATGGGCTTGCCTGAAGAAAACCACTGTGAAACTTGAATGGCTTGAGATATTGCTACCAGAGGTAGTGCATATTCAGGAATAGAATAAATAAAAAAATCCACCCTAGCTGATCCACCATATCAGGGCAAAATTATAGGACTTGTTATGTTTTTTTTTTTTTTTTTTTTTACATTTCCTGTACATACCTTGCTGTAATTAAGCAGGACATTGATTTTTGTGAATTCTGTCCATTTAGTCAGAAGGGTCTTAGCTTTAATAAAAGTCCTGAACCATATTTGTAGCATGTGCAGTTTTTGAGATATAGCTCATTATTTGACACTAGTGAAAATGACAGGAAGAGGTTAACTCCATACAAATTATAAAGTTGGTGGGTATTCACGTCGGCTAAGTCATCGCAGTCTGTAATCTAGCTAGCTAGCCAGCTAGCCCCGGTTTCTCATAAGAATCAAAAAACTTTGGGCTGTCCTAATATCGCTCAGGCTAGCCAAGGTAGGTTCCAAGATATCTGTATGCTAACGTTAACGTATTTTTGTTGGAGTGTCATGTGATCGCCAGGATGGGTGGCCACCCATAAACCACTCATTCGCGTTCAAGGGTGGGGTTTGAGAGCCTGTTACCTTCTGGGTAAGACTGGCGGGAGATCTAAGCCAAACACACCCAGTGACCTCAAAGACCTTGGGCTATTTAGTTCACTGATTGTGGTAGACTACTGCCATCTACAGTATATGTATTGAAACTTTTACTGGGCTTTCTCTGCCTATATACGGCTCAGGCGCTTCGACAAAGAGGTTTTGCGCAGCACCTGTGCCAAACAAATGAGTGTTGCATTTTTGCAGCGGGATGCAAAAACTTGGGAACCTGTTTTAAATGTCTCCTACAATGAATCTGTATGTGATCGAAAGAAAACCTGAAGCATGATACCTTTCTACAAATTTTTTTTTCTTTTTTTTTTTCTGTTTATAAATTATTTAAAAAAGGGCCCTGTGGGAACAATTTTGGATTATTCTTTGTTACTTAAAAAGATTATTACCAAGGCCCAGACCCAGATGATTTACTTTTTTTGGCTTCAACAAGTCAGGTGAGTATAATTCTAGGGCTGAACTTTTTATTCTGAAGTAACTCCATGTCATCTAAAGTATCCAACTGCAGTGGCTGCTCTGTCTGGTGTTGACTACTATGGCTTCCTGAAAAAACAGTAATCCAAGGATTTCAGAATGAAGATGGTTCATTTCCACCAAGAATGTGACTACCAAGAAGGCTACAAACACTCCCTCAATGTTTCAAATTACTTTCACTGTCAGAAACATTACTAGAAAATGGAAGATAAATGGAACAGTCAAGGCAAGGTTTGGAAAACCAAGAAGGATTTCAGATAGAATAGCCCAAGACCTGGTGAGAAATGCTCAGAAGAACCCTCACATCACTGCAAAAGAGCTGCAAAAAAGAGTAGCGAACACAGGTCTAACTGTTCAGAAGGACAACAATACAACATACTTTAAACAACAAACAACAAAGTTGAGAATGGCCTCACCACAAAATTAAGCACCTGAAGTATGCAAAAGAAAATATTGAGAAGCCTGAAGCCTTTTGGAACAATGTGCTTTGGACTGACGAAACCACAATGTAACTTTTTGCCACCACCAATGTTTGTAGAAAAAAGGGTAAAGAACACCTTGGTAATTGTGAAGCATGGAGGTGGATCCATTATGCTTTGGGGTTGTGTGGCTGCTGGGGGCACAGGAAATATTATGCAAATATTAAGACGTTCTAGAGGCTAATGTTCAAACATCTTCCACTTCCACTCCTTGTGAGCATCTGTAGTATTGTTTTAGTAATATTTAGAGTAATTCTGGCTTTTGAAAAACTTTTTGAAAAGGTTGTATTAAGAAAAGGGGTGATCCTTAAGGGGTTAAATGAATGGCACATGTAAAGAATATTTTTCACTCTTCTAAAAACAGCCTTCTTTTGTCCCCTGAGTAGTCAGTGCAGTTTAAACAGGCATTAAATGCATTGTAATATTCTCCTAATATACTTGTAGGAATTACATTGGGATCGAAAACCATTGAGAGCAATGAAATGAGATATCTACCAGATGCTAAACCAGATGAGTTGTACAGCGTACTTGTGTGGTTGAATAATTACAGTTCAGATGTGAATACTGCAAAACATTGCCTTGTGTCCCACTGAAATTTAAGCCACCATTCGTCAATGTTGACAAAGGCACAATATTGTGACATTTTGAGCTAAGGAATGGGATTCACTAATCATTTATTTGCACACCTCAAACGCAGACTGCAATGCACCAGCTGTTTGTACCTCAAAGTGCAGATAAACTACCATTTGTGCTTAATTAAATGCATCGCCTTCAGTGACAATGTGATATTTTGTTATTACTTCTTAAATGGTTAAGAGCCATATTGATCCAGTAGCATGTTCTCTCATTGAAAGTCTACAAATCAGGGTTGCTTTACTCCAGCTTTCTCGGATGTTCAGTGATTATCAGCTCGCTAGTCACGCTCCATGATTTTAAGGCTTGTTCTGCCCTGTCCAGTGTATTTCATGCACTGTGATTATGAATCTGGCCTCAACACAAACAAATCTGACACCTCTCCCTGTGCCATAAAGTACTATAAAGTCATTTTAAAAGGTCAAACCATCCCTGAATGTATGTGTACACCGCATCTTAATAATATTTACCCAAATTTTCTTTTTTTACTTTAGTCACACTAGAAGCTTTCTTTGTTTCCATTTGGAAAGGTAAAGCCCTGCTTACTCTCAATATCTTCACCATAAAACCAGCATGATGATGAAAAACAATCGCAGTCAATATTGACAATTGTGTTCTGAAGGTACACAGAAAAGAGACAGGTATATGTCTTAAACATTTGTATTTACAGGTGTGTGCCTTTGACAACAGTTGGTGGGTGAGGGAAGGGGGCTGGGGCTGATAGACCTTGAGAAGTTTTGAGAAGGCCTTGAGGAGACTTATTTTGAACATAATAGCATTACCAGAGAAGCTGTGGGGGGAGCTATTGATAGGAATTATCCGTCCCATTTGGATACTACAGAGACAAGGATCAGAGTAACATTGTGCTGTATCTCAACCTTAGGAAGATACAGATTTTTGTCTGGTACTCCTATCATTAAATAACATTTTTAGAGTCACATTAAAACAGCAGTTTCAAATATTGATGTTTCTGGGTCCTTGGGAAAACTTCCTTCACTTACACAGATATTGGGATTCCCTAAAATTCAATGGCTGGTGTTATTTTAGTAATGTGGATAGACAATGCAGTAGCTTTCAGGCAGGAGGGAAGGACAAAAAGAAAAGGACAAAAGAAACTGAACCAATACCGGATCATAAAGAACATCTGAACTTGAATACACTAAGTAATTGAAGATTACAGAGCAAAATGCAGCCTGATGAGGAAACATCACTGCAGAGGCAGTCTGCCTGAATTAACGTCTTATTTACAAAGGGTACAGCTTTATGCAATCAGTGGACAGGACTGCCTACGAATCACATTTTGCAAATGAGGCAGAACTTAAACAGTGCAGTTAAAACACGCGTTTAGTGCATTGAATATCTTGACTTTACCCTCAGTTCCTTGCCAGATAGTAATGTGTGTAAACGATTCTCTCCAGTGTTTTTCTGCCTGTGTGCTCTATGTATTGACCTGCTTTGTGTACCCCAACCTCTGTTATTTTAATTATCCTTCTGTTCTGTTCTGGATCTTTCATTATTGGACTTTCCTTTGTGTACTGGATTTCAAGTCTGGGGTCTGGTCTCTGGAAATCAATGCAAGGTGATCTCATTCTAGGTTATGAAATTCCTGTTGTGCTGGGCAGACAGACCATGGCTCCTTTGCCACAATCCACAAATTGACTACCCAGTCTACCAAAGGACCTTCACCAACCAGCTGGAGCTCTGGATGTCCTGTTTCCTGTCTCAACTCCACCTCTGGTCCGTTCACTCCTCTTCTTCCCACTCAGGAGGGGCCGGTGGACCTCTCCAACGTGCCATCACAACGTCCATCTAGTGTTCAGTAAGTCCTGAGCCTGTTCATTACCACCACACCTTCCCTATGACTGCTCCATCAACTTGCACCCAGGCAATATACTCCCTAGGTTGACTCTGCTCTCTGTGCTTGAAACCCAAGCCATAGAGAAGTACATTACAGTCCCTGGCCGCCAGTCTCATCCGTCCCTTGTTTTCCCCTGCTGGCGCTGGATTCTTCTTTGTTGAAAAGAAGGACAAGAAAACCCATGCATTGACTACCGAAAACTCAATCACATTATATTTAAAAAACCCTACCTGATACCCCTCGTCTCCTCAGCCTTTGCCTTTCTCCAGAACTGTAACCTTTTCACTAAACTGGACTTACGCAACACCTTTTATCTTGTTTGCATCAGAGAGGGTGATTAGTGGAAGACTGCCTTCAATACCTCTAGCCGTCACTATGAATACTTAGTGATGCCTTTCGGCCTTACAAACACTCCAGCGATATTCCAGAACATAATCAACAATGTCTATCAACAATGTTCTCCAAGTTATTCTTCATTTACCTGGAAGATACATTGATTTTCTCCTTGTCCGTTTAAGAACATGTCCAGCAAAGTTTATTGTCAATTAATTCAGAACTACAGTTCTGTCGCAGCCCCACTCACTACCCGGACCTCGACCAAGGTTACATTCGCCTGGTCATCTGAAGCTGTGACCAGTACCCAGTTCTGAAGAAACAGGTCACCCTTGAGGTCAGAGCAGAACTTTCTTAATGCATTACATTACATTGAATGACAGGCATTCAGCAGACGCTCTTATCTAGAGTGACGTGCAATGAGGTGCAGATCGAACACAGGGATGAGGACATTGGAGGACAGTACGGTTCCGAGTCCTAATATGACTATATAGGTACAATTGGAACCCTTGAAGAATACATCAACTTACGTACTAGCATACCATGGTTGGCAGCTAGAATACCCCGCACACAACAATACTAATATATAGTTTATATATATATAAAATGCCGTTTTAATCTACGGCATACACAAGGCTAATCATAGTGGTGAGGTAGGGAGGGAAAGGTGTAGCCTGAAGAGATGTGTCTTCAGTTTGCGCTTGAAAGTGGTCAGACACTTTGCTGTTCTGACATCCACAGTCATTCCACCACCGTGGGGCCATAACAGACAGCAGTCCTGACCGAGAAGTGCAGATGCAGCGAGGGGGAGGTGCCAGGTGTCCAAAAGTAGCGGATCGGAGGCGTCTTGCAGGTGTATGCATTCTGATAAGTGATGAATATATGCTGGGGCTGATCCCTTAACTGCCTAGTAGGCGAGCAGCGAAGTTTTACATTTAATGCGAGCCATAACAGTCAGCCATTGGAGGTCGCTGAGCAGGGGGTTGACATGTGAATGTCTGGGGACATTGAAGGCCAGCCGGCAGAGAATTGCAGTACAATGTGCCATGGACAACAAGATGCACCCATGTGCCTTTTTCTTTCGCCATCTCAAACCTACAGAGAGGAATTATAGCATGGGAGACCGGGCTGGTGTTCAAAGAGTGGTGTCACTGTCTAGAGGGGTCATCTGGACCGTTTATCATCTGGACTGACCACCGTAACCTGGAGTACCTGCATACTGCCAAGAGACTTAACCAAGCCCACTGGTCCCTCTTCTTTAACCGGTTCGATTTTGTTCTGACTTATCGACCTGGTTCTAAGAACGTGGAAACCAGACACACTCTCAAGATTATACTCACCTGTCCACTCTGATGAAGGTCCTGCCGACTGCTTCCTGGGACCATGGTCGGTGCCACCAAGTTGGATGTCATCTGCAAGGTCGAGGAAGCTTTAAGAGTTCCCGGAAGATGCTACTGCCAACCGTGGCTTCAATCCAGTCTGACCCCAGCTCCTGGAATGGGCACACACCTCTCCCCTTGCCTGCCACCTGGGGGTCAGTCGCACATTGGCTCTCCTTTCCCATTGTTTCTGGTGGCGCACCATGAAGCAAAACACGGGCAAGTTTGTCACCGCTTGCCCTGAATATGCCTGAGGCAAATCCAGCAACAAACGGCAACAAGTCTGCTTCCTCCTCTCTCCATTCCACTCCATCCCTGGTCACATGTTGCTCGGGATTTCGTTACCGGTCTATCCGCATCTAAGGGGATGAATGTAATCCTCACCATCGTTCACCGGTTTGTTTACCTCCCAAAGTCAAAGTCATCTAAGGAGACTGCCAAACTACTTGTCCTGCACGTCTTTTGTCTTTTTACGGTCTCAGAATCTGGCCACCGTTCTGTTCCCTGATCGGAGCCAATGCCCAACCTTCCTCTAGTTTTCATCCTCAAACCAAAGAGCAAACAGAGCACATGAATCAAGAGTTGGTGAACTGTCTGTACTGTATGGTGGAGAAGTCCCCTACTTCCTGGGCTAACTCACTCCCTTGGGTTGAGTACGCCCACAATTCCTGGTCTCTTCCATGGGTTTGTCTCCTTTCACCTGCTGCCTGGGGTACAAACTGCCACTGGAGGAACAGACAGAGCTAGAAGTTCCCGCCGCACCACTACTTGGCTGCACATTGGTGAAATTAAAATGTTTATGGGACACCTCAGACACTTTCTGTAGCCCTCATTCATTCTGTCATTCAGTTTACCTGTGTCTCATTACCTTTTGCATACCTGTTTGTCATTTCTATCAATCACTCTGTCTATTTAACTACCTTGTTTTCCCTCAGGTCCTTGCCAGATTGTAATGCGTATAAACCATTCTCCAGCATTTTTCTGCCTGTCTTCTCTGTGTATCGGCTTGTTTCGTGTACCCCAACCTGTGTTATTTGGATTACCCTTCTGTTCTGTTTTGCATCTCTCATTACCGGACTTGTGTATTGGATTTTGAGTCTTGGGTCATGGTCTGTACCTTTGCTTGTTCTGCCTGCTTTCCTGTTTTTGGATTTTTGCATGTGATCACAACCAAGATTTGGATTTCTCTTGTAATATCGGTTTGCCCTGTGACTACAAACTGTTTTATCAGCTATATCAGTCTGCCATTGTTTGACTATTCCCTGCCTACTGCCTGACCTGCCAGTTCTTAATAAAGACACTTATTCAACTTATTTCTGGGTTACAATTGGTTCCTTGTTCCTGCTGCCTGACAGCATTCAGCCTACTCATATTTTTTACAAGTGGCAACGATTTTTGAAAAACCACTTGTTACTGTCACTATGTTTGAGCACGTTATTTCAGTAATTTCTCAGTTTCACATTAGATATTGGTTCTAGATATTTATCTATTTATTGGCTGCAATCTTTTAATCTTTGCAAAGATTATTTCAATGCATCTTCGGAGCCCATACCTGTGTCTCTGTTTCGTTTGCGCCTCGATTTATGCCTGCTCTTTAGAGGCAGAGAAATTTCAGTCATTAAGTGTGTGAAGTTCTGCGTAAATTCAACACAATAAATAATTAGCCACATGTCTCTGTTCTTTATTTGCTTGACCCCCCCCTTAAACACATGTACACTAAGGTCAGAAGTGCACCTTGCGATGACTCGCCTAGATGGCACACATACTGCGGTTCCAGCCCCATACGGCAGTTTGATACATATGACGCATGTTTCCTGAGCAGAATGCATCATAGGTGCACCTGAAAATCATTGCAAGGGCTTATTACATCTGGCCCTTAGTATATCCTTTGGTCTTAGCTGAATCAACATCTTCAGAGCAGCACTCTGTGACCTTCCCTGCCCCCTCCAAATCACACATTGATACATAAGTCTGTGTCTTGCATCACCTTAGGATACTTGTGGCTAATTTCATTATTTGGAGGAGGAGGGTAGAATGCAAATGAGTGCAGACAGCTGGTGCCTTCCTGGTGGCAAGGAGTGATGGAGGGCCCGGAGGCCTCACTCATCAGCCCTTCCAAAGCCCCTTCTCTCTGATGGGCCCCATCAGGAGGGGGCCTGCACTGACAGCGGGACCAGATGGTGTGAGAGGTAAAGCTTGGCTCATTCAGCTAGAGCAACGATATCAGTCACCTGGACAACCGGCTATGACGGTGGCCCACGGGCCTTAGCGAGCACCCTCCCCAATTCCCTGCCCCCCTTTCCCCTCCCATTGCGTCACCTGCTCACTGCAGAGGGAAACAAGTCAATCACATAGTTATACCTGCGATGCTGTGGCCATCTGGTCCAGAACATTGTCACATGATGTTTACCCTGTGGTATCCCTTCGAAGAAAATCACGTGTTCACAAACCATACAGTCCATTCTGAACTACAACTTTACCCTGATGATACTATTTTGGACAGTACTTAAAAAAAGTATTGTAAAATTCTACAAGTTCTTCACACTGAACTAATTACTCTCCAGGGACCATTTCTTTTTCTGAGCCACACAGAATGTGATTGAAGACTCATTCATATTCCTACTGCTATTCATTGCTTCTGGTTTAGGTAGCCAGTGCGCATGTTCTGGTGCCAAAAAACATCCCCATTGCGCATGCACTGGTGCCAAAAAGCCTATAGTCAAACAGGGAAGCCTTGATCACACCACTGAGCAGCTCCCATAGGAATCAATGGAACTGGTAAATCATAGCTGTAAATCTTAAATTAAACAATTAATATGATGTTAAAGAGCAGACTGTCACCATGCATTTGACGGTATTTGCATTCATATTGGGTTATCCATGCAGAAATTACATCCCTTTTTCATACCCCCATTTTAGGGGACCAACAGTAATTGGAGAGTTGGCTTCCTAAATGAAAAAAAATATTTCAGGACCTTAATTCTAGGCAATTGTCTTTGAAGTCTGTTATTCGCATCTATTATTATATAGTTTGACCAGTGTTGTGCCAATGACAGTCAAGGAAGCCAGTATGAGGCGGAGGAATAAGAAAAAAACATAGGCCAAACAATAGGCCTCCAAAAAACTTTGTGAGTGTGATTAAGAAGAAAGAGCATGGGTGAGCTCAGTAATTGCAAAGGGGCTGGTAGGCCAAGGAAGACAGTTAAAGAAATCTTGCCATAATGAAGAAAACCCCCCAAACACTTGCCTGACAGATCAGAAACACTCTTCAGGAAGCAGGAGTGGATGTGACAGTGACTACTCTCCACAGAAGTTTTCACACTACAAGATGCACACCACTAATTAGCTGAAAAAACAATATGTCTGGCCCTCAGCTTGCTGAGGTCACACTACACCTGATTTTGAAGGCCCCAAAAATTGCTGACAAATGTTGCAGTTGTGAGAAAATTAGCACACAAAAAAACTTAAAAAAAACCCTGCATCTGTTGGGTTTAAAGTTGTGTGATGTCAGATGGTCAACGACGCGGCTATTAATGATCAGAACCACTCTTCAATTTGTCTGGGGACCCAAAGACAATTTCAAACTGGTTTGATTTTGTTGTTAGTCGTGAGTAATGTGCAGTGACATTTGTACTGGCTGTGAGGAGGAAGCACAGAAGCTAGCTATATATCTAGCTTCCTTTCTTTCTTACTCAGGGTTTGATCTTGCATGTGTCTGTGTATCAAGTCATCTGTCCCAGCGACCATCATCTGGAGAGCCAGGCTCATTTAAACCGATAACTTTCAACCTGTTTTCATAACATTTATTGATTATCAATCAAGCGATTAATTAACTCAATAACACATTTAAATATAGTGATTTATGACCGTGCTGGCAGTAGCTTATCCAATTGCCAGTAGGCCTATGCTGGAAAAAGGGGAGTGGAAAGCAGCCTACAGTAGCCTACGTTAGCCTAACGTTTCTGCTTATTTTGAAACTGTTTCCATTTATTAGCCTATGTGTATCATGTGTAGTGGCTTAAGTAGTACCTAAAATAGCCCATAGACCTCTGGAAAATGGTTTTGTGGACACATGAGACCAAGATTGCATTGTATAATTGTATTGATGGCAAGAGCAATGTAAGAAGGCTAAAGGAACTGCTGAAGAAACAAATCACCCCCTCATCTGTAAAACATGGTGGTGGGGGTGTTATAGTTGCTGGCTCACTTGCCTTCATTATTATTATTATTATTATTATTTTCTTTTAGAATAATTTTCAAAAATGAGGGAAGGGTGTAACAAAAAGAAAAACCCATTTAAGCAATCAAACTGTGATGAAATTCCAAGATAAATATTGTATTATTATTGTATAATGTATTATTGGGAGCTAGCGAAATGGCAACATGCACCTGAGTTGTTTAAAGGGCATTATGACCTAACGTACAAGTTGCCGACTTTCGCTGTTGCAAAATGCCAGAATATAGCATATCTATAACTTGCAGTAAAGCAACAGGTCCAATAGACTCCCAGGATTAAACAAATACTTGCCTGTTGTCTATTATCCATGCGTTGACATTAGAATACCATCCATATCCCCAGGCCAGGCTCATTTTACCTCCTCTCCTCCAATGGCCAGCTCAGGGAAGACTTTTGGCATAATAATTATTAAAAAAAACTAGTGATTCATTTCAAGAAATGTCTGAGTAGCTGTGTTGACAGTCATTTCTTCCGGGTGGATAGCAACCATTTTTTTAAAACAATTTCCATTTATAGCTCATAGATGACTTCTGCAGGACATACAGTGGTGTGAAAAGGTGTTTGCCCCCTTCCTGATTTCTTATTTTTTTGCATGTTTGTCACACGTAAATGTTTCAGATCAAACAAATTTTAATATTAGTCAAAGACAACACAAGTAAACACAAAATGCAGTTTTTAAATGAAGGTTTTTATTATTAAGGGAGAAAAAATCCAAACCTACATGGCCCTGTGTGAAAAAGTGATTGCCCCCTAAACCTAATAACTGGTTGGGCCACCCTTAGCAGCAACAACTGCAATCAAGCGTTTGCGATAACTTGCAATGAGTCTCTTACAGCGCTGTGGAGGAATTTTGGCCCACTCATCTTTGCAGAATTGTTGTAATTCAGCCACATTGGAGGGTTTTCGAGCATGAACCACCTTTTTCAGGTCATGCCACAGCATCTCAATAGGATTCAGGTCAGGACTTTGACTAGGCCACTCCAAAGTCTTCATTTTGTTTTTCTTCAGCCATTCAGAGGTGGACTTGCTGGTGTGTTTTGGATCATTGTCCTGCTGCAGAACCCAAGTTCGTTTCAGCTTGAGGTCACAAACAGATGGCCGGACATTCTCCTTCAGGATTTTTTGGTAGACAGCAGAATTCATTGTTCCATTTATCACAGCAAGTCTTCCAGGTCCTGAAGCAGCAAAACAGCCCCAGACCATCACATTACCACCACCATATTTTACTGTTGGTATGATGTTCTTTTTCTGAAATGCGGTGTTACTTTTACGCCAGATATAATGGGACACACACCTTCCAAAAAGTTCAACTTTTGTCTTGTCAGACCACAGAGTATTTTCCCAAAAGTCTTGGGGAACATCAAGATGTTTTCTGGCAAAATTGAGACGAGCCTTAATGTTCTTTTTGCTCAGCAGTGGTTTTCGTCTTGGAACTCTGCCATGCAGGCCATTTTTGCCCAGTCTCTTTCTTATGGTGGAGTCATGAACACTAACCTTAACTGAGGCAAGTGAGGCCTGCAGTTCTTTGGATGTTGTTGTGGGGTCTTTTGTGACCTATTGGATGAGTCGTCGCTGCGCTCTTGGGGTAATTTTGGTCGGCCGGCCACTCCTGGGAAGGTTCACCACTGTTCCATGTTTTCGCCATTTGTGGATAATGGCTCTCACTGTGGTTCGCTGGAGTCCCAAAGCTTTAGAAATGGCTTTATAACCTTTTCCAGACTGATAGATCTCAATTACTTTCTTTCTCATTTGTTCCTGAATTTCTTTAGATCTCGGCATGATGTCTAGCTTTTTAGGATCATTTGGTCTACTTCAGGTCCTATTTAAGTGATTTCTTGATCGAGAACAGGTGTGGCAGTAATCAGGCCTGGGTGTGGCTAGAGAAATTGAACTCAGGTTTGATAAACCACAGTTAAGTTATGTTTTAACAGGGGGGCAATCACTTTTTCACACAGGGCCATGTAGGTTAGGGCCATTTTTTTCTCCCTTAATAATAAAAACCTTCATTTAAAAACTGCATTTTGTGTTTACTTGTGTTGTCTTTGACTAATATTAAAATTTGTTTGATGATCTGAAACATTTAAGTGTGACAAACATGCAAAAAAAATAAGAAATCAGGAAATCAGCAAACACTTTTTCACACCACTGTATATGACAGAGAACCACAGTTGAGATGGAAAGGTTTAATACAATAAAAGAGACAAAGAGCTGAAGTGTTTTTAAAATGATTTTTACCAATGCACAATGGAAAGGGCAAAAAGGGAGAGAAAGAAACTGTGATCTGCCACAGACATGGTAAACGGCTTGCAAATGTTCTTGTTAATAGACAAATTATATTCTAAATCAGAAATCTGATTAGTACAAAATAAATAAATAAATAAAATATGCAAATTCCCCAATCATCACAGATAATGATCCAATTGGTCGTACAGCACTCTTGCTTGGAATATCATGAATTGTAACGGGTACTTGTCTTGTCCGAGTATACGGATCATCCATAATGTGAGTCTATGTTATCAATGGATCACTAGAGCTACAAAAGTGAATTAAATACTGCTTCCACTAAAGTTAACACTCAACATTTATAGCTGGCTTGCAGTTAGTGAATAAAGTAAGCCTAGCTAGTATAATCTCAAAAACAACACTCTATTATCACTATGCGTTATGATAACCTGTACCACCTCTTGCTGCTAATGCTCGTTAACTTGCTAATTAGGTAGCATTACATTTCAGCTGTTAATGTGCTGTGGTGGCCCGATCAGGAATCGGTACACCACTGGAGTGGAACGGCCCGTGCGCCGGCGCCAAGCACTAGGAAAGGTTATTAACCACGTGTATTTCCCCTGTTCGTATTTAACAGAGCCGCAACGGGGGGGGGGGAGCCGGCGGGGAGAATCAGCACCATGGCCAGCGACACGGAGAAAAGACGCGTGAGGAATGCGAGCTAGAAATAATTAACATTTCTAATTGGACAGGCGCAGCCGGACTGACTCCAAGAGAGAGAGAGAGGCCATACAAAAGACAGGGCGCAACCACAGAGCGGGGCTGAGTACGGAGGGAGACGGAGGCTAAGCCCAGTGAGTTGAGAAGCAGCCACTTGAAACGAGCAACGACACCATGGGGGAACCGCGGGTCTTCGGAGGCCCTGCAGAAAGACGTGGGCGGAACGGACCACCCAGAACCAGCGACGGACCGGGATACCTAATTTTTTGGCCGGTGTTTTTTTTTCGTTTTTGCTGAGAAAGCAAGTCATTTTGGGACTTTGTGAAAGTGCCCTGAAGGCATGCCAGAACCTGATTAAAGATCATTTTGATGAACTACTCTTGCTCTCTCTGCCTCTCTCTCCCCACGGGGCGCCACAGTGCTTACATATTGTAGAACATTTGACTAATGTTGTTGAATAGTTTAGAGTAATGACTGCATCCCATGTATCTGTTAGAAGTGAATAGTACAATGCGCATGCATGCAGTTGGAGGCTCGTGCAGTAACTAGCTCTCACCACCGAAGTCAGCTCTCTGGCCTGTAATGTTTACACCGTTATCTCACAGTAAAATCTGTTATGGAATCCTGAACCCAGTTCCCCAGAAATCAACATGGTGTCAGAAGTTGTGGTTTGGTCGTGTACTAAAGAGCTGCCAACGATGTGGTAAGGTGAAAGTTTTCTCAGCACTTTGAATAAAGACAACAAACAAGCAACCAGCTAGCGTTGTAGATATCGTAGCAAAGGCTAGTCAACGTCAACGACCATGGCGGAAACATTGCCGAGAAGTGGCGTATCTTCGAGCAAGAATATGATATATTCATTGCAGCTGCTCATTCAGATAAGGATAACCGAACTTGTGCGTTCATCCTACTAAATTTAGCCGGCTCGGAAGCTATCGAGAGAGAGCGTGCCTTCGTTTACGCACCCACTGTACAGGCGGGGGAAGGAGAACACAGACGATTAGTAACCAGAGTAGAATCGAGAGAAGATCCGGAATGCCTCAAACGAAAATTCCGCGAACTGTGTAATCCTCAAACAAACATAACTATGGAAAGGCACAAGTTTAACACAAGAAACCAACGACCAGATGAAACAATCAAGTCTTATGTGAGTGACTTAAAAAACAAAGCAAGGAGCTGCAGATTTGGCCAGCTTAAAGACGAGCTCATCAGAGACAGACTCGTTTGTGGTATAACCAGCGACAGCATGAGAAAGCAACTCCTGCGTGACAATGACTTAACTTTAAGCAAAGCAATTGAAATGTGCCAAATATATGAGCAGACTGACCAACATACAAAAGCTCTAGCAACCCCCAAACAAACAGCAGCAAAGGTGGATAGCTTACATCACAAAATAAGGAAAAGACAGCCACAGAAATTCAAGACAAGGTCAGGCACTGAACAGCATGCAACACAATCAGAACAGCGTTCTGCGCACTCAATAACTAATTGCAATAATTGTGGAGGCAGCCATGAGGCTAAAAGAGATAAATGCCTAGCATATAACCAGCAATGTCATAAATGCAAAAAATGGAATCACTTCCAGAAATGCTGCAAATCATCACAAACAAGTGGATTTAAAAAGAGATCCGTAAATCACGTTGAGATGCAAGTTCCCAGCAGTGATGAGGACATGTTCTTTGTAAATGGAGTTAATATAAACACTGTTGATTCCCGTCTTCTGCATAGGAATGACATATTCACCACTGTGCATATCAATGGAAAACCAGTAGAGCTCAAAGTTGATACCGGCGCTAAATGTAATGTTATGCCAGCCGACTTTTTTGCACAACTGAGACAAAATGTAAAACTCCAGTCAACACAGGGAACAAAACTGGTGGCATATGGAGGTGAGGAAATTCAAACAGCTGGTTCAGCGACACTTGCGTGCCACTCTGCAGGCAAGGAATACCCCCTGCAATTCTATGTAGTAAAACGCGATGTACAACCCCTGCTTGGCTTACCAGACTGTCTCCGCTTGGACTTAATCACATTGAACAAAGAAGTCCATCATGTAGCCATCGATGAGGAAAAACATTTCTCAAAACAGATTTTTTCAGAGTATTCTGACCTTTTCGAAGATAAACTCGGTAAGCTCCCGGTCACCTATTCCATGAAAATAGACCCAGAGGTCCTGCCAATAGTAAAGCCTGCACGCAAAATACCAGTACCAATGCAAGACAAGGTTAAAGCAGAATTAACCCGGATGGTCAATTTAGGCGTGATTACTCCCGTCACTGAGCCAACAGAATGGGTGTCGTCTATGGTGGCGACCCACAAGAAAGATGACATCAGACTCAGCATTGATCCAAGAGATCTAAATAAAGCTCTGAAATGCCCGCATCACCCTATGCGTACCATAGAGGAGGTAGCCGCGCAAATGCCTAACTCCAGTCTTTTCTGTCCTGGACGCGAAATGCTCCTTTTGGCAGATAACGCTAGACCACAAGTCATCCATACTCACTACTTTCAGCTCTCCATTTGGCAGATTCCGCTTTCTCAGGATGCCATATGGAATCAACTCAGCCAGCAAGGTGTTCCAGCGTGCAGTGGAGCAGATCTTCGCTGGATACCCCTGCGCTGTCATCATCGACGACAAAATCATCGGCAGGAGAGATATGAGAGAGCATGAACAGAACCTCAGAAAGGTACTTGACCGAGCGAGGGAAGTCAAACTGAGACTTAACCCCTCAAAGTGCAAATTCCGACTTAAAGAAGTCTGTTATGTTGGACATGTGTTCACTAGTGAGGGATTGAAGCCTGATCCGACTAAGACCAAAGCAATTAATGAGATGCCCATACCGGAAAACGTCACAGCCCTCCAGCGCTTCTTAGGGATGATTAAATATTTAGGAAAGTTCATTTCCAATGTGAGCTCTCAGCCCCACTTCGCGAGCTAACATGCAAAGACATTCAGTGGTGCTGGCTGAAGCAGCATCAAGATGCATTCGATGCTTTGAAGAAGAGCCTAACCAGTCCACCCACTCTCAGCTACTACGACGTCCAGAAACCTGTCACACTTACCTGTGATGCCTCACAGTACGGACTCGGAGCAGCATGCCTTCAGGAAGGCGCCCCGATCGCCTACTCCTCTCGTACTTTGACACAAACCGAGATGCGCTATGCGCAGATCGAGAAGGAGCTTCTCGCTGTCGTCTTTGCGTGTTCCAAATTCAACGACTATATCTCTGGAAAGCAAATCCAAATCGAAACTGATCATCAGCCATTAGTCACAATCCTCAACAAGCCCATGCACTCAGCTCCAGCCAGATTACAGCGCATGATGCTGAGACTGCAGAAGTACAACTTTCAGATAGTGTACAAAAAAGGCTCACAGATGTACCTCGCTGACACTTTGTCCCGTGCTCCCAGAACCTCGACAGAGCAGCACAGTAATGAAACAGCAGACTATGAGAACATGTCAATCCAACACATCTCCTCCTCTAGGCTGACTGAACTGAGGGAACACACTGCCTCTGATCCAGATCTACAGAAGCTGAGCACAGTCATAATGAAGGGCTGGCCTCACAGACAAACTCAGCTGCCCACAGAGATTCGTCAATACTACCCATATCGAGATGAACTCACCATTAAAGATGGCATTGTCATGAAAGGTCCAAAGACAGTGATCCCCAAGTCTTTGCAAAAGGACTATATTGCTATCCTCCACAGAGGGCACCCAGGCACAGAATTCACTAAACGCAGAGCCCGTGGTATCATGTTCTGGCCCACAATAACTGAGGATATAGAGCAGGAAACAACTGCGTGTCCGGTGTGCAACAGCACCAGGCCACACCAACAAAAAGAGCCACTCAAGCCACATCCAGTGCCGGACTTACCTTGGTCAACCGTCGCACTGACATCTTCGAGTGGAATGGCCAACATTACTTGGTTGTAGTTGACTCCTACTCAGGTTGGTTCGAGGTAGACTTGCTTCATGACCTAACTGCCAACACTGTCATTACAAAGCTCAAAAGACACTTTTCTGTCCATGGCTGCCCGCACAAAGTAATATCAGACAATGGCACCCAGTTCACCAGCCAACGCTTCACAGACTTTGCTCTGGCCTGGGACTTTGTTCATGTAACAAGTAGCCCAGAATACCCACAGGCCAATGGGCTAGCTGAACGTGCCGTTCGTAGTGCAAAGCAGTTGATGGAAAAGTCAACGAGAGATGGAACAGATGTCTTCCTCAACCTACTCAATCTCCGAAATGTGCCACATGATAACACACTAGGTTCTCCAGCTGAAAGGCTGATGTCAAGGCAGACACGCACCACCCTACCTGTGTGTAAACAACTGTTAGTTCCAAGGCCTAAAAGCAACACTGTCATCAAGGCAGGCCTAGTGCGTAAATGCCATGCACAAAAGCAATGCTACGACAGGTCCAGCAGACCCCTCCATCCCTTACTGCCTGGTGTACAGGTAGCAGTTGAAATTGTACTTCCCTCTAGGGTCTTTCAGCGAACTTATCCCTGGTTATGGGTATGCACTTTGTTGTACGTCGCTCTGGATAAGAGCATCTGCCAAATGCCAATAATGTAATGTAATGTAATGTGAGGTTGTAAGGATGCAAACACGTCATGGACATGACCGCTTAGGGACTATCAAGGAAGTCTGCAAGGAACCCAGATCATACATCGTCCAATCAGAAGGAGGCGAGTACAGACGGAATCGCAGACATGTCCTCCCAGTCTCTGAACCACCACCACAATACAGAGATCCTCACGAAGACTCCCCGGTGCCTGTCCTGAACAACACACTCAAAGACCTGTGCAACATACACAAAACTTGACACAGGCCCCTGTCCAGTCTCCCCATCGCCTGGCATGTAATACTTACATTACACGCTCTGGGAGAGTTTGCAAGACAAATCCTAAGTATGAACACTAAGCATTAGGAGATGGACTGTTGAAAAAAAAAAAAGGGATCTATTGACTCACAGAAACTGTATGTAATTTGATGTTGACAAGGTGAAATGTTGACTATGTTCTTACCAGTGAAACAGTTTAAGGTTTGAAATGAATGTTCATTTTCAAGCTAAAATGGCATGGATTAGAATCCTTTGTTAATGCATAATGCTGAAGATATTGTTTATTGTTTATACAGCAATAAGCTAAAGAAAGAGGATGTAGAACATTTGACTAATGTTGTTGAATAGTTTAGAATAATGACTGCATCCCATGTATCTGTTAGAAGTGAATAGTACACTGCGCATGCACGCAGTTGGAGGCTCGTGCAGTAACTAGCTCTCACCACCGAAGTCAGCTCTCTGGCCTGTAATGTTTACACCGTTATCTCACAGTAAAAGCTGTTATGGAATCCTGAACCCAGTTTCTTTATTAAGAAATCAACACATATTACTTCTTAATTGACTTCACTGAACTCTATGACTAATGTAAGATATGCAATTGTTGTTTTTTCGCAGTCTCATGTCACCTAACGTTAGTGATTTGATCAAATCAGAACCTGCACTACGTTGTAAGATCCCGATTGTTCAATCAACTGTAACATTCAATATAAAATGCACATAGCTAATATGTATTGGTATTAAAATATTTAAAAAACAACAGTATTTTAGTTCTTTTTGACAAGCAGAGGTAGTTGATGTGAGCTAGCCTAGGTATATGCCTACTGCCTAATCTAACCGGTAGCCAACTGAGTTAACGTTAACCCAGATAACTTGGAATCTAAATTAGTGAACTATAGAAGATATGACATTATTTCCCAGATACCACCAAATAAGCAAGCAAGGTCACTAGCTAAGGTTTGCAACAGCAAACTTAATAGCAAGCAAATATTTCCATCGGTTAAGTGAGCTACCTGTGGGCTACCCAATAAACTGCAAGCTATTCATAAAGAGAAGCATCATATAGTATTTGCGGTGTTTGAATTAAAAGACCGCTGTGTAATTTTAACGGAGGCAAACACGCTATTCAAATAAATCCAGAAAATTGAATAAAAATCAGTTTGTTAGTTTCTAATAAAAAGATTAGTGAATTTTTTTTGCACAATTCTACAAACTTTTAACAGCATTGTACAGTTTCTCACCCAATTAGAAAATGTCCTACTTTTAAATGGACTTGTCACTTTTCCACAAAGCAGGGTTTAATGTGCTATGGTTGTTATTAAAATGAATATTTTAGGAAACAAGGCGCCTTTGAAAATGAACAGTGAAAAATTAGCTTGTGTTATCCAGTGACTCTATAATGCAAGACATGATGCAACTGCAAGCCACGTGACACATGGAACATACAATTATACATTTCCAGAGCCATATGTAACCAAAATGGGCAGAATGACAAATGACAACAAAGAACTTCTCGGATCACGGCTCTGCTGCCAACTGACTTTGAGGAATGTGAATAGCTGGCAGTGTTTTCCGTGTCATTTAACACGTAAAGTCAATGTTAGAATATAAAAATAATTTGTGATAACTGAACAAAATTGTTTCATTCGTATGATTTATACAATGTGGTCTAGCTAGCTAATGTATCATTAATGTTAGCTGTTAACGTTGGCAATAGCTAGTCAGCCAATACAGCAACCCAACAAAAATGTTTTATTACTTCCCCGAAATAAATCTCCTTTATAAGTGTCCTTAATATGCTCACATAACTCTACAAAACAACAGTACGTTGCCTACGTCATCCAGTAACTACGTCATTCAGTATCTCTGCAGATTCTGAGCAGATTTATTTTTCTTTATGGGATCTTTTCAGATGTTGTATCTTACTGTCTATGTGTTGCAGCTAACTTTATGCCATTGAATGCCCGAATACAGCTGATGACTACACCATGGCAGCAGTAGGCTATATTTTCAGGGCACAGAGAGCGGGTTGGGGTGTGAGGATAGGCCTGCATATGATGTCAGTATCCAAAGCACATTATAATGTGACAGCGCAGCTACACTCAGCCTGGGTGCCTCATCTGTGCACTGACAGGGGTAGCTCCGGCCACTCTGCAATTTAGCAGACGCTATAGTAGATGTCTTGACATGCAATTACTGTATGTATGTATGTATGTATGTACAGTAAATATATACACACAAACATACATACATAATAAGGCCCAAAAATATTTTGATAGTGAAAAATATTTTGTTGTTTTGGCTCTGTTCTCCAGCACTTTTCAAATGACACAATGTGTCTAAGGTGCGGATTGTCAGCTTTAATGTGAGGGCATTTTCCTCCCCCCCCCCCCCACACACACACACACACCACTGCAGAACTGTGCATTATATAGTGTGCATTATTATCAATAAAAATGCAGATTCAAATTTGTCTTGCGTTCCAAAAATGCATATATTTTGAGGTTAACTTTGTCTTATTAACAGGTGCTGATTTGAGAAGCTACGGCAACTGCAAGTAACCCTGTGGAAATAACTGAATGTGTTTCTAAGCTGATCAGCTTTCGGGATATAGCATTTGTTGTAGTTAGTATCATAATATTTACATGGTCGTGAGTAGCAAGTTACAGAAAGTAAAGCGCATGCATCTCTTTCATCTCTTCTCTTTTTAAAATGCTTTTCAGTCATCACTTCAATAACATGCACACAGTCAGTTTATTGCTGGACAGAAATGATACAGTAGTTGATTGTGCACTGATGGGGAGAACGCCTATACTTAGTAACTGCATTACCATTACTGGTCAGAGAAGCTCTTACGTACGGTTGTACTTGGGCTCCTCGTGTTCAAGAGAGCCTATACAAAACGTAGATAATAGCATTTCTATGTACAAGTACTATTGTTGAAGTATGCAACAGCAAAACAGACAACAAATTTAATTCCTCCAGGGTAATTATAAGTAAACAATGGACATTCTATCAATGTTTCACGACCTTTGCCATGAAAAGGACAGACATTACCGTATTTCTTATAATATCTAGATTTTCAAAGTGCAAAGATGGCTTGTTTTGCCACCCACATGTTACAAAATAAGGTGTGTACTGTTGTCGCTAAGGCAATGGTATGTTAAAATAGGTTACAGAGATGGAACTGTGAGTTTTACCACTTTCAAAAGGTATATCCATTGTGATTGAAAATTGAATGAATGCAGCCCTGCCCTTGGCCAGTGAGACTTAAGGGGAACTTTTCAGAATCATTGCTATCCTTGGGATACCCCCCTCATCAGGTGAGACCACAGGTTTTTCACGGGAATTAAGTCTGGAGCCTGAGATGGCCATTGCAAAACATGGTTGTTGTTTTTGCTTAGCTATTTCTGTGTGGATTTTGATGTATGTCTGGAGTCATTGAGCTGCTGGACAATCTACCTATGACCAAGTCTCCTGGCAAAGGCAACCATATTTTTTACCATGATTACCTGGTAGCCTACTTTGAATTAATTGGCGCCAGTGATCTTAAACAGTGCCCCTGGACCACTGACAGCAAAAACATCTCCAAAACATCAATGACCCACATACAGTAGGTATGAGGTGCTTATCCGTATTTTGCCACCAAACATGTTGTGTCTTGTGGTCAACAAATAAAACAAATGGCACTTCCATATGTTTTGGCCATACAATTTTATGGAAGTACCATTTGTACCAAGTACCTACAAAAAATCATCAGACCCTACACCCCTGCCAGACCTCTTCGTTCAGCCTCCACAGGCCGCTTGGCACCTCCCCCTCTCCGAACCTCCACCTCACGCTCACGACTACTGTCTGTTCTGGCTCCACGGTGGTGGAACGAACTCCCCGTTGAGGTCAGAACTGTAGAATCTCTCCCCACCTTCAAGCGCAAGCTGAAGACACACCTCTTCAAGCAGCACCTCTCCCCATCCCTCCCTACCTCCCTGTGAACCTTAATTGTTGTCTCTGTGACTTGCTTTGTGTATCGGTATTTTTAGTTGGCTAGGTAAGCAGTGTTTGGATAATTAACTTTGGTCACTTTTGCTCTGTTTGTTTGTTTCTTTGTTCAAAAAAAAGAAAAAAAAAGAAATTGGCCCTCATCCTTATCTTTGTTGTACAGGTAGCAGTTGAAATTGTACTTCCCTCTAGGGTCTTTCAGCGAACTTATCCCTGGTTATGGGTATGCACTTTGTTGTACGTCGCTCTGGATAAGAGCGTCTGCCAAATGCCAATAATGTAATGTAATGTAATGTTTTATTTGTTGGCCACAAGACACAACCAGTCTCTGCAATTCTTAAACTGCAATCCTTGGGTTACTTATGGCCTTACTAATATGCACTTCCTGTTAAATTTGCAACCATTCATATGTTTTTTTGCCTTTTTGAATTTGCCCTGACAGTGCTAAGTGGTATGTTTAACCTTTTTGGAACCCCTTACCTGACTTGTGATCGTCAATTACCATGTGCCTTCTGAATTGACAGTTCTTCTTTGGATTTTCCCATGCTGATGGTTGTATGCTTGCTAATTTTATACTCTAGTGAATTAGAAAGTGATGGAATCACACAATATATTTTCTTAAGATTGAGATTAGCTAAATTAAGTTTGCCAATTGCCAATTTGATCCAGGCTGCAAAAATGATCCAGTGACATATCTAACATTCTAAACAGTTGTCCTCTGTGACATAGTTACTGTTCTACAACAGCGACCATTGCTATACCAACACTGCCTACTAGCTAGAGTATGTGAAGATGAATATTCGAAAATGACCTAATCCTTACTTCGGTCAACAAATTTGATCCGGGCTGCAAAAATGATCCAGGTGACATACTTAACATTCTAAAACAGCAGATACAGTGTCCATTGCTATACTGATGGTGCCAGCTCAACAGAATCTGTGCAGATAACATTCCAAAAATGACCAATTAATTCCTCCAGGTTTATTGGCCATGTTCACGATCATTTTAGTAAATAATGGCTACACATTTCAATTGTATTTTTGACAGTACATTAAAATACACTATATTAATGGCATTTGGCAGACTCTCTTATCCAGAGCGAAGTACAACAAAGTGCAAAGTGCATACCTATAACCAGGGATAAGTGCACTGAAAGTCCCTAGAGGGAAGTACAATTTCAACTGCATAATAGTTATTTATGTTCCTGAATACGGATAAGTTTTTTAACCAAAAAATATGCGTGTTTATTCATTGCTTTGCATTGAATTTCAGACTGGTGTCAGTAGATCGCGTAGCAAAGAGAACAAGACCTACTGGAGTTACCTTAATTCCATTTGTGTGTCCTCTTTCTGTATCAAGGCAGTATCCTGTACTATAAAGGCAGTGTTCCTGAAGAGGGTGGAGGTGCTCACTGAGGCCCATTCTGGCCATTCTGGAGCAAGACAGATGCAGGAGAAGATCAGGTCATGCTTCTACTGGGGTTACGCAGGATACTCTGGACTGGGTTACTTTTTTCTAAAGTCACAGAATATAAGGTATCTATATCATACATCTATATCATAACCATAAGAACACATTGTATATTCCATGAAAATTTTAATTTTGTGTGTATTTTCACACCAAAGTTGTTTTTCATCCACTTCCTGGAAAACAATTTGACCAATAGTGTTGATTAATTATGTCTGTCAATTATACATTCCCCTCCAAACAGCATCCTTTCCAGCTATGGAAATATTTTCCCCTCCCCCACTCTCTATCAACCTGCTGCTATCCTTTATTTTACGAGGTCAATTAAATTAACTCCCTGCCCTTGAAAAATACCCGCCAAATGGTTTGTTCTGTACGAAAATATGTCATATCATGGAAACTAGTTCTGTTCTTACTTCAATTTCATGGTGTCTTTTAGGTCAGTACATGCATAGCCTGCCATATGTTTGAGAGGGTGAAGACTGAGGGACCAGAGTTGAAGCACATCAAACCAGTGTCTGGTTTGACTTCATGCCCGCATATGCTTCCCTTCCCTACAATTCCTTGCCCTTACTGTTCAGTTTCAGTGATCGCTTGTCTGGAGTCCAATTTGGGCAGCTACACGTGAACAATCAGAATAAGCCCACATGCCATTGGCTGTGGCAATTAGAACCAATTTTCAATGAATGAACTTGAATTATTGTACAATTTTTCGATACAGAGTGACTGCTTGTCAACTGTATGATTTGAAAACCAAATTTAAGGACTATAAACACAGGCAGAGGGTGAGTCAACATGTCAGTGAGCCTTTTTATTTTTTATTTATTTTTTCAGATTTTTTCCCTTTTTTTCTCCCAATTTGGTAGCCAATTGTACCCCATCTAATTCGATTAGAGCTAGTATTAGATGCAGCGCCCACACCCCTTCCCTCGGCGGCCCTACGAGAGCGACACGCCTTCTTCAAGCCGTCTCGCCACATGCTGGTAACCGTGATTCCGAGGCGCCTGAGGTGCTTGTTGTGCGGTGATCTACTAAGCCTGCCAAGTCCCTCCCCCTGGAGCAGCGAGCCAATTATGCTGCTCCACGTGAGCCGGCCAGTCAGTGAGCCTTTTTCAATGATAGGAAGGTATTTACACTGGTCTTGTAACAATGTTTTAACACAAAAGTCTTACCTATTGTACCTTTAATACCTGCCATGGGTAATGTAACTATGGTGGGCTACTTCAAACAAAATGTACCACTGGGCAGGCTACTGAGGATCAAATATTGCCTTTGAATCAACAACCAAATAGTTTATTTTCAGAGGAACGCTGAAGAGTTGATTAAAGAGTTGATTAATTTCTAGATTTCTAGAAATGCATTGCTATATGTACTTAAAATGTACCAGTTGTCCCGCCTGGACTACTGCAATTCCCTCTTGGCTGGCCTCCCAGCGTCCGCCATCAGACCCCTCCAACTTATCCAGAATGCAGCAGCTCGTCTGGTCTTCAATCTTCTCAAATACTTACATGTCACCCCCCTGCTTACTTCCCTCCACTGGCTGCCTGTCATGGCCCGCATCAAATTCAAAACATTGGTGCTAGCCTTCCAAGCAGTTAAGGGGTCTTCCCCAGCTTACCTACAAAAGATCATCAGACCCTACACCCCTGCCAGACCTCTTCGTTCAGCCTCCACAGGCCACTTGGCACCCCCCCCTCTCTGAACCTCCACCTCACGCTCACGACTACTGTCTGTTCTGGCTCCACGGTGGTGGAACAAACTCACCGTTGAGGTCAGAACTGTAGAATCTCTCCCCACCTTCAAGCGCAAGCTGAAGACGCACCTCTTCAAGCAGCACCTCTCCCCGTCCCTCCCTACCTCCCTGTGAACCTTAATTGATGTCTTTGTGATTTACTTTGTGTATCGGTATTTTTACTTGGCTAGGTAAGCAGTGTTTGGATAGTTTGGTCACTTTGCTTTGTTGTTTGTTTGTTTATTTATTCGTTAAAAAAAAAGGATTCAAATAGTCCTTATCTTTGTTGTACTTCCCTGAAATTGTACTTCCCTCTAGGGTCTTTCAGTGCACTTATCCCTGGTTATGGGTATGCACTTTGTTGTACGTCGCTCTGGATAAGAGCTTCTGCCAAATGCCATTAATGTAAAATTATATGTCTTGTTACTTTCTTTTAATTAATGCTCTGTAAAATATACTAAAAGAGGTTACTAAATTAAAACTATTACATAAGTACATAAGCAGTGTATGTATCAGTGGCGGCTGCTGGCCAGGATTTTTGGTGATGCAAACCCACCATCACCCCTTGTGAAAATCAAACCCGTTAGTGCCATGCTTTACCTGTTGGCCTAGGCCATTTTGAGGCGATAAAATCTGACCACATCACACAGCGAGATATAGGCAGCCGGTTAAACAGGTTTAAATTGACAACCAATCACAATGGTCATGCCGTTTCAATTTAACTGCCTTGATGAACACAAAACAGAATACAATGACAAGTATTCATGGGCTCTTCTCACTATCCATCACCTACGAATATTCAATAGATAAACAAAATAATGTAACATTGCAATCAGGTGTTATATTATAAAACACAAACACAACTGAGGGGGCAAATATTGCACATAACTGTGTACTACAATTAAGTGTAGCTGGTTGAGATGGACTTCTTACCATTTGTAACAGGATGACACCATACGTTTCAGATCCTTATGCTTAAAAAGTTATTGGTACAGAGGATGCTGATATGAAGTACAAGACACTTTTCATCTTTCTTGGGCATGTTGTTAGATCAACTTCTTAAACCATCCAAGTTTTTAGTTTGAAAAAGTTTGTTTGCTGTTATGAGGATTTTTTTATTTATTGGACTGGCTAATTTAATAGATGAAGAACACATGGATATTGAGGTTATATTTATGCATCCATATGTATGTATCCATTTATGCATCTTACCCAGTAAGATCATATTTTTGGGCCAAGAAAGATGACCTGGGAATATATCGGTTGTTGGACACAATATTGACAGAATGTGATCTGAATCCTACAGATGGTGCAGTGGGTAGCACTGCCGCCTCACAGCAAGGAGGTCCTGGGTTCAAATCCTGATCGGTTGGGGCCTCTCTCTAAGATGGATGATTTACCTATAAAATAAAGTTCCTGGGGGGGGGTTCTTACCGGTTTCTACCTGTATTATAAGGAGACGTATGGTGTCATCCTGTTATAAATGGTTCATCTGACCCACCACTGACCTGTAAGAATGGAGATAATTAAGATTTTATCCATTATTTATATGCTATTATTGATTCAGCTTATTGATTACATTTTTTATTGATTCTCTTTTTGATTCTTTTTTGTTTTTTTATGGAAAGGAGACACATTTTAGAACAGAATTGCCATAGCTTTTATTACCTAAAAACATAAAGACATTTTTCTGCAGCAGCAATAGGCTACTTTTTCTTCCAGAACAAATGAGTGGATATTGGCAAACATAAATATATAATCATTCCAAAGATAATCCGTTTTTTTGTTTAACCGTTTTATTCTGGTTATTTTCGACTTATATCCTTCTACAGTCTTTAAACATAGCAAATTTGACCATCATAATTTTTCCATATGCTGGTCGGGTTGATTTTCTTTTTCTACACTATACGATTATTTTTAAATGATAGAATCTGTCTTTACAGAGTACGGCAAGAAATGCTGGGTAATTGCAGTGCATCACAGGTAACAAGCCACATCTGTCCACGTCAGCGTGAGGTACTTTGTGTCAAGTTTCTGCAGGAAAATAGTTAACACCGCATATTTTAAGTTTTTTATTTTAAGTCACGGACATATTAAAAAAGTTAAAAGTTTAAATCACGCTTAGCTACAGTCCATGATTTAAACGTTTACCAAACTATTAAGACTAGGGCCAGGGGAGTAAGGTGAACAGAAAAGCAAGTTACTTCAAAAATAAAATTGATGAAGAAGACATAGACATGTGTTGAGGAAATATTTTTTGTCTCTTTTCCTCCTCATCCCTTTTACGTAGGTGAAGTTGTTTTGGCAGCAATGATGTTGAAAAAATATTCAGACTCAGTAGTTGCTCATTATAAATCTTTAGTTAAAAATAAAACAGATTAATCTGGGGAGTCTGTGCGCTCCAGAGAACTTCCAGAGATCAGAGAATTCCAAAGTAACAGTAGGAAGTATCCTAGTCTTTATACATTATAGCTAACCAATCATTTGTCATAAATCATCACATTGTCTCTCTTAACCCGCCTTAATATTTTCTGTCACTCTATGAAAGCTGAGCTGTCTTAACCTTTCGCCTATATAATGATGCAGGCAAATTGAGCTGGTGATCACTAACTCAAAACATCTCTTTGCAAAGACCCACATCTCTTGGGCTGCATCACAGAGTCAAAGCAGGCCGCATCCAATGCCATGGTTTGTAAACACCTGATTAAGTGTTCTCTGCACTTTCATTAAACAGACTGTACTTTGCAGCTCAATGTGTTTTAACAGACACACAGTTCTAATTGCTCAAGATGACTGACTTATTCATTTTAACATAATTAATAATAATTCTTCAAACAGTATGGCTTATCATTGTAGTACTAAACAGCATTTGAAATATAGTATAGAGATATATAGTAACATTTAGGAAAGGGTATTTTTGCACATGATTCTGAAAGTATTTAAATCAAACTTCATCATTCCTGATTTTCAATAAGGGCATTTTGATCAAACTTCAACACATGTAATGTAGACTCGCTGTGTTCCAAACATCAAGTTAGCTCACGATGTCACAAACAGTGCAACTTTCATGAGGAAAAAATAAGAAATTAGCTTAGCCTACTTCCAGTGACAGTGTGGCGGGGAAGCTTTTGCTAACGAGAGACTACGAACCGGGCAAGTTTATCCGGCTCAGCCAAAAGTGTTCCTTGTAAAATCGTTCATGCATGTACACTCATCGTTTTATCTAGGCACTACTTCTAACTGAAGTAGGCTCTGTATTCCACTGCCAGAAAATGTTATTCTTTTATCACCTTTCACCAGTATGTGCTCTTTAGACAAGCATGTCTTCACCTTTACTCATACTCGCAGATGTCATTTTCTTTCAATTCTAAAATCCAAATTAAATGAATGCAGCCAAATTTGTGAGCTAACAGGTTAACATTACCATTGAGCTAGCTATCTCAAGTCTTTCTTTCGACTTCGATTGGGCTTTGAATTCCAAAATGCTAGTAACAACAATGAATAACTAATAGAAAATCTAAACTACAACAATATAACACAGACAACCATTCAAATTCAAACAATTGATAGAATAATCACTTAATCACTCTCCCTTAATCTCAATTCTCAATACAATACATTCAAGCCAACTCAAAAAATAAAAAAACTGTGATGTTCTGATTGGTTAAACTCTATGTCAATCATCATGTGAGTACAAGAGCACACATGATACGAAGACATTAGTGAAGCATGCTCCACGGGTGGGCGTAAAAACGCGTCACAAATCGACACATATCCAAAGGTCTCTCTGGTATGTATGTATACCCTCAGTCATTGTCTCATTTGAAAAATGCTGGAGTACACAGCCAAAAAAACAACCTTTGGACATACACATTAGGTATGTGTGTATATATTTACGTAATAAAACAGTTTACACAACCTTCAAGCAAAAGAATATTCATATTTCTCATCTTTTCACCGCACATTCTCTCAAATTGATTTTTTCCTTACAAACAACTCACTCATATCAGACATCACAAATACAGCAATTCATCCAATATTGATCAGTGACCACACTCCTGTAACACTGGACTTGTAACAAACAGTTGCATAGGCCACATACAAGATGGCGTTTCAACGTGTCTTTACTCAAAGATCCTGATTTGACAGAGTGGCCATCCTTCATGGAAATACATGACTCTGGACACCTCACCCACACTACATTGGGAAACCACAAAAACAGTTATAAGGGGCAAAATTATCTCATACTCATCTCATAGGAAAAAGAGAGAGAACGTGATTATATCTGGAAGAAAAAATTAAAAGCTTGTGCTTAAATGCATGTGCTAGAAATCTAAAACAAGAGCATTTCAATGAACATCATTTTAAACTAAATTGTTTAATCAATAGGAAAACACAATTTTTAATACAAAAGCTCCGATAACTTTGAATATGGCAAAGAAATCCAGCAAATTCCTTGCAAAACAGCTACAGGCAAAAAAAGATAAACCCATTATCCCAGCCATATGAAAATAAGCAGGACAAGACTGTACAAAAACTACAAGAAATAAACCGGACATTTCAGGCATTTTATAGCGGATTATATTATATATATATATATATATATTATATATATATATATATATATATATATATATATATATATATATATAGCCACAGACATTAAATCCAACCCACTCAACATAATTTTTTTCTAAATTGTATAACTGTCTAACTTTAGAAATTAACAAAAGATCATGCAGATTCTTTAGACTCACCAATTACATCTGATTAATTCCATAGATCACTTCTTCAAATACCAAACAACAAAGCCCCAGGTCCTGATGGTTTCCATGCTGATTCTTTTTTTGTAACACTTTTGGCAAACTATTTCACCTCTTTTTGTTAGAATGGTACAAACAATTCAACAAAACTCCAAAATGCCCCTCACATGAACACTGCTATCATTTAAGTCCTCTTAAAACCTGATAAAGATCCCACCCTCCCCTCCAGCTCCCGGCCGCTATCATGAATTAACATTGACATTAAAATAATCAGTAAAGCCTTAACTATACGAATATAGCTCAACCTAGCTCCTGGTCCAAGCGATGGTTTTGTCCCGCCTGGACTGCTGCAACTCTCTCCTGGCTGGCCTCCCAGCATCTGCCATCAGACCCCTCCAACTTATCCAGAATGCAGAAGCTCGTCTGGTCTTCAACCTTCCCAAACACATCACCCCCCTGCTTACTTCCTTCCACTGGCTGCCTGTCATAGCTCGCATCAAATTCAAATCATTGGTGCTAGCCTTCCAAGCAGTTAAGGGGTCAGCCCCAGCTTACCTCCAAAATATCATCTGTACCTACATGTCAGCCAGACCTCTTCATTCGGCCTCCACAGGATGCCTGCCGTGTCCCCCTCTCCGCACTTCCACCTCCCACTCACGACTACTGTCTGTTCTGGCTCCACGGTGGCGGAGCAAACTCCCTGTCAAGCACAGACTGAAGACGCACCTCTTAAAGCTGCACCTCTCCCCATCCCTCCCTACCTCCCTGTAAACCTTACCTGTTGTCTTTACTTGCATTATTTACTTGTGTCATTAGGATGTTACCTTTGCTAGTTCTGTTTGGCTAGGTAAGCTGTTTATTCATACATTTGCATGATGTAGTATTTTTATTTATTATTATTATTTTTTTATTCTGATGACCAAATAGGCCCTAGTCCTTACCTTTGTTTTACAAGTAGCAGTTGAAATTGTACCTCCCTCTCTGGTCTTTCAGCGCACTTATCCCTGGTTATGGGTATGCACTTTGCACTTTGTTGTGTGTCGCTCTTGATAAGTCTGCCAAATGCCATTAATGTAATGTAATGTAAAAGAATAGAAACGGTCACACCACTTACTATCCACTCTGACCAACCCGGATTCATCAAAGGTAGGCACTCGTATAACCAGTGGCGATCATATAGACAGTGCATCAGGTGCAGTTGCACCTGGGCCCCTGGCCTGGGGGGGCCCGGTGCAGGGCCCATATCTCTACGTGTCTTATATCAGTACGTCCGTTTTTTTTTACAGGTCTTTACATTTTAACCACTCACCGGAAAATAAGACAACTACATATGCTATAGTAGTGGTGTGTGTTTATATCTCCTTAAATAAGCAAACTCGTCTCAGTCATGGTTATTACAATTACATGGTTATTTCTTTGTGCAATATGTGATCATGCAAAATTTATACCGTGTGTCTACTTTACAGAAAAAAGGCTACAATGTATAAACTATTCAATTAAATAACTTGTGGCAGGCTAATTCATTTGGTTTTGGTGTTATTTTCTCATATGCCGAGAGTGCTGCTAGGAAATATGTTTGCTGTTTTCCAACGTGAACTGTTTTGATCATGTGTTGATATTAGCTAGTCTAGTGCGTTAAATATCGAGCACCACTAAGCTGCATAGTTTGAAAATGCCCTTGAAGAACAAAAGTGGGTTGCAGAAAAGAAAAGATAAAAAGGACCAGGAGGAAATGGTAGCAAAACTACCTAAACTTAAACTTAAAATAATTGCTGAACTGCTACCCTGTTCCCAGTTGCAGTTGCCCATCGCAATCATTGCACCTGACGACGGCAAAACCTTGCAGGTAGGATAGCAAGCCAGATATAACGTCAGCCTACTGTACTTTTTCAGGAGAAAATTTGGCTACATTTGGCTGAAAAGTTAAAGTTTTCTAGCAACTAGGATGTAGCCATGCTATATCCAGCTGAGCTGTATTGGGGTTAACCTCCATCTATGTCAAAACATCTCTCAACCTATATTTCCTGCTTGGCTGTAAATGCATTCAATGAATTTGTCATAAGAACACAGTGAACAATACATTCAGTGAATTTATTGTGTTGTGCTTTTCCTCTGATTGTTAGTTGATTTGTTGACTGGTTGATTTGATTCTATGACCATCCACGTTGGTCCATGGTTCTGACTTGATTAATACAAATGTTCTGAAGTATCGCAAACGATGTAGCCTGTGTCTCAAAGTTACTCATGTGCCAAATATAATCCAAAGTATTGTCTATAAAATATCTGTCTAATGGTGCTGTGTGTGTGTGTGCATGCATTTGCATTTGTGTGCGCTTGCCTGCATCTTGGTTGGCTTTTTTTTTTTTTTTAAAGGAAGGGCCAACCATTCCAACAAATACAAACTCAAAATACACCACAAAATCAGTTTATATGCTGATAATATTCTAATTCATTTACAGAATCCACAAACTTCACTACAGGAAACAATCTAAATGATCAGACTACACTATTAATTGATCCACAATTCTACTACTTTGCAATGAAAGCTGAAATTTGGCAGCTCAAACACCACCCATCCCCTCAACTACTGACACTTTTAAATACCTAGGTATTAATGTGTCCTCCAAGCTGTCAGACGTGACTCATCTACATTTCAATCCACTCCTCAAAACAGTAGATGACTTGAATAGATTGATACATTTACCGATTTCACTCATTGGCAGAATATCAACAATCCAGATGACAATTTTACCTAAAATAAACTACCTATTCTCAATTATCTATACCCACCCACCCCTTACCTGGTTCAATTCTTTAGATTCAATAATAAAATTTTATGAGAAAAACAAGAAACCAAGAATCAAACTATCCAGTCTACGGAAACATAAGAATGAAGGAAGCCTTGAAGCACCTAATTTTTGTCATTATTTCCTTGCCACCTGCGGTTTATCATCAACAAAATAATCTACAACCCCCAGCCATAACTGAAGAAATTCTTTAAATCACAACATCTCAGAAAATTGTCTCTCAGCAAACTACTCAATTATGCAGACCATACTACATCTATACCAATAAAAAAGAAATGGGAAGATGATTTATCGTGAACACCCAAAGCGGACCTTTGGACCCAAACCTGCAAAAATACTTTGTCCATTACTAATAATGCTAGCCTGCAGCTCATTCAATATAAAATAAACCATAGAACGCATATCATAGGCCAAAAAAATCACCAAATGGGCCTCTCACAATCCGATGCATGCCCACTATGCCCACCAAACACCACCAATGATTATCTCCATGCAGCCTGGTAATGCCCACCTGTAAACACTTCTGGCAAGAAATTACCCACAAATTATCCCTCCTTTTGGACTGCCAAGTTCCACTTTCCCCCTCACTGTGCCTACTAGGTGACCAGAACCATTCTCATTGCCTTTAATCATTGCCAAGAAAACAATCTTACTAAACTGAGCATTATGTAATGGACTGACCTACTCAGAATGCATATCCATTGAAAAAGTCACTGCTGTAACCAAATACAAGATTTTGGGCAAACTTGGCACCCAATCACCAATCTCCTACTTCACCAACAGTGCATGTAAGCAAATAACTCTGCCAGAGTACCACTCTTTCCCATTAACTTCCTCCCCCCCTCCCATACACATGCATACACATACACACACACACACACATCCCACCAATTTACTCTCACAACCCCAATAAAGCTGGTCATAATCCATGAAAAAAAAGAACCGAGTACGCACACCAAATACAGATCTGAGCCGAGTGCGACGTTTCAGAACCAAACTCGGGCCAATACATCAATAAAGGGTTCTTTGACTTGGCAATGTTCTGTTAGCAGTGGTGGTTGAAGGCTGTTAATTTTCTGTAATACCTTCAACTAAAAAATATAATAAAAATATCACAATATTATCATATTTCTATCACTATCAACAACTATGTTGTTTGGTAAATTAAAACATCTGTACTGCAAGCTCACAGCATAGATGAGTGGCACACAGCCAAATACACTGTAGCTCATCTTAGATCTGAACATATCTTTTCGTTGTTAAGACAGAATAAATAAATTGTTATTACAATCAGGGCCGTAACAATGTGGGTTGAATGTACCATTCCTTGTGTTAGTTATAGATATGTAGTCAGTAGACAGGCGCTCTTAATTTCTAAATATACAATTACTGTGATTGCGAAGCAACACAATACTGTTATTGGAAATTCAAGTTTATTACAATTTTTTTTTTACGCCAATTTCCTCCCATAGTTTTCGACACCAAACCCACTGAAAAACCTCTGACACAATCCCAATCACAGCTTTATCAATATTTTCGATATTTAAGGTTTTCCAGGGAAAATAGTAGAAATGAATTGCGGAATGTTCAGTTTCTAGAGTGGTGACAGTTGGACAATTTTTACAGTTTCTACGTACATATATTTTACATCTTTCAATTATGAGCATTTGTTTCGGAACAACTTTCCACACACTCTGACATTCAAACTCTTAACAGTTCTACAGTTCAGCCAATCCACTATTGATATGCAAATGAGTTGTGTGCCTCAGGGAAACCTGTGATGTCACAATACTGTCTGCCCTCTAGCAGAGTTCATACAGAGTTCATTACTGACTTTACACATGAAGAGCTTAAAATACTGCCATGAAACAAGTTGCTTTGCATTATGCACGGCACTGATTAGATGTTACGAATACCTAGCAACTAACTAGTAATACCCTAGTGGCTTATATACTTTTGATAAGCAAAAATAATGATTACATGCTTCGTATACTTTCATTCAAGAAATAAGGTTCTATGCTTCATATACTTCCATGAAACCAATTCCTTTGCATTATGCAATAATGCCTCGCCTCTCCGATTGGCTAATATACCAACACCGTAGCAACCACCTAGCAAAACTTTACCAACCACCTCACAACATGTTTGCAACCATCTTGCAACACCCTTGCAACACCCTAGCAACCACCTAACAACACCGTAGCAACCACCAAGCAACACCTTAGCAACATTCTAACAACCATTCAGCAAGACCCTAGCAACTATCAAGCAACACCCTAGCTTCCACCTTGCAACCACCTAAGAACACATTTGCAACCACCAAGAAACACCCTAGCAACACCTTAGCAACCACCTAGCAACACCCAAGCAAACACCTAGCAACCAGCTTCTTCTTCATGTCCACAAAAACAGCAGTTACAGAACACATGGCTAGATGTGGTTCAGCCAAAGCTGAGCACATTGTTGTCCCTTATCATTAAACTCTGCCAGGTCCAATGCTGTGTAGGGCAGTTCCAGCAGGGGGCATATCAGGAGGTGCTGCATGGTTTGTGGTTCAGTGCCACAGTTGCACACAATGTCCCCGTCATTTAAATATCCCTGTTAGGGTGCACCGAGGGTGGAAGACACAAAGGACGAGGGACTGCGATGATGAGGTGCTGAAGGTGTATTTTATTTACAGTGATGACCAAAATAATAATAATAATAATAATAATAACAATAATAAACTAGGAAGAAAGACTTTACAACAAACAAACAAAGAAGTAAATGAAAATGCAGAGTACTTTGGCTATGCCTCAAAAAGTAGGCCCATTACACAGCACACCCTCTCCATGTCTCAAACCAAAAAAAGAGAGCCCCCTCAGCTCTCTCCTGGAGCTATAAATGGGCATAGCCCCTCCCACCTGGCACCTTCCATGCACAAAAAAATAAATATAATCAATTAACAAAATAAAACAAAAAAATGATCAAACAGAACATAACACACATGGCCATAACAAGAATAACAAACAGCTAAACACACAAGAATAACAAGGGAGTACTAAACAGAAATTAAAACAATCATTCATGTACTATTCAAATTCCCCCCTTGTCTAAATTAAACAGGTGGTACTTCCCGCTAATCACCCTTCATAAATATCACCTGGTCCCCTTCACTTCCTGTTTGGTTGTGAAACCAGGATTGAATAGACCCATGTAAACCTTTTGTTTTATGTGGTAAAACATTTTTAAAAGTACCCGCTGTGTGTTGTTTACTCCTGCTCAGTTTAAAATGTAAAGTGTGTTGTGTTGCGGTGTTTGTGTTGCATGTCTGTAACAGTGTTAGTCTCGTCGTGGTGCTAGTCCGTGACAATCCCCATTTGGAGAGAGTGGCTTTTGTTCATCCAACACCAGATCTTAGTCTATTCAGGCATTTCCACACTGCATAGTTTGTGTCTGCTCTAGAGGGGGGGAGTGCCTCACTCACCATTAACTCTATTGTTGTTGTTGATGGGAAGTTGCTTAGTCTTTCCTCCCACTGAGTGACTCTTTCTCTATTTGTGCTCGATGTTTCAAGGGGGGTGACACATTTTAGGAAGCTCTTTCTGGACTTAAGGCAGCTTTGGGCTGGCACATGACCGAAGAGAGAATGTCTTTCATCTGTAGCCTGTTGTTGATGCTCTTTCTTGCTTGCTGCACTTCATTGTATCTCTGGTGGGGCTATGCCTGCCAGGATCTGCACATGGTCCGTAGGTGTTGATCTCAGGCAGCCTGTGATAAGGCGGCAGCTAGCATTGAGAGCGGGATTGAGCTTCTATGCATGGGTAGCTCATTCCCATACAGGGCAGGCATACTTGGCAGCTGAGTAGCAGAGAGCTAGTGCAGTTGACTTCAGTGTCTGTGGACTAACACCCCAGGTTGTGCCAGTGAGCTTGCTGATGATGTTGTTCCTCGCACTCACTTTGCACTTGGTCTTCTCAATGTGACTCTTAAAAGAGACATCTATCTAGGGTTACCCTGAGGTGCAGTACTGTGCAAGTCTTAGGCATCTGTATAACATTCTGTACAGATAAGATTCTTTCAAAAATAATTAAATGAAAGGTCCTAAATAACTATACATTTTACATTACATTTTAGTAATTTGGCAGAATAGTTAAAAACTGAATCAAATCAATATTTTTTGTGACCACCCTCCAGCATTAAAACTGCATCACTACTCTGAGCCAACACTGCACTGCAGTTCTATAAGACAATCAGCAGGGAGGTTACAAGCATGTTGGAGAACTTGCCACAGTTCTTCTGCAGACTTTGGTTGGCTCCTTGCTTCTGATCTCAGACAGCCTTGATCAAGTTTTTATGTAAAAAGTAGTCAATTGCTTACAGTAATATGTTACATTTTAAAATTAAATACAAAAATGTCTCTGTAAAATAAAATCTTTTGGAAAATGAATATTATTATATTATAATATTATTTAATACTAACACACACACAAAAAAAACATATATATATAATAAAGTATAGGGTACCTAAGACTTCTGCACAGTACTGTGGATTGGGTGCTCACAGTGTTCAAGGGGGGTTCCTGACCAACTGACCTTCAGTTGGCACTTGGCTTCACGAATTCGCCTGTGTCTTGGATGGATTTCCATGGAGGTGGTTCTCTTCATAGTAGGGTGTTAGCTCTTCGAGAGTGTTGGAAAGTCTCTCTTCCACCACTGTGAAATCAGCGTCTTGTACACCTAAGCCAAGGTCGTATGCATAAATGAAGCGGGTGTCCGCACTTTCTGGTTGGTCGTTGGTTTAGATATTAAAGAGGAGTGGTGCAAGCACGCTTCCCTGTGGGAGGCCATTAACGCTTTCAATCAACTCTGTTAAATGGGTGTCTTTTCTGGTCTCCAGCATCTTGCTAAGGAGATGTCTGTGGTTGACTGTCATAGGCAGCTGAGAGGTCGACAAATACCACACCAGTTACCATCTCTTCCTCATAACCATCTTCGATATACTGGGTGAGGTTGAGTACTTGGCTAGTTGTGGACTTGCTGGGATGGAAACCTGCTTGTTCAGGAATTAGGTGTTCTTCGACAAAAGGACCAATTTTGTTAAGGATCAGGCGTTCAAGAAGCTTGTAGGTGTGGCTCAGAACTGAGATTGGTCAGAAGTTCTTAGGAGAGGATGGATCTTTTCCAGGTTTCAGCAGTGCTAATATGGGCTTTCTTCCAGATTGCCTTTCTTGGTTTAAGGCTAGAGATTCCCGCTTCCAGCTCTCCCATGGTAAAAGGTTTTGTATAACCAGGGTCTTCACTGTATTTCTTACGGTTCAGCTTAATCTTCTTCTCTCTTTCCACTCTTTCCATTCTATAGCAATTGGTTGGCAATTTGGTTGGCAGTGACCTTTGGGTGCTGAGGGGCTGCTTTAGAATCGCCATGTAGGTTGTGAATTAATGAGCATGCTTTCTTGCTGTTTTGTCAATAGACTCAATAAGAGCATTCCAGGTCTTGCTTCACACTTGGGCAATGCTTTCGATCATCTTCTCGCCTTGGGCTGTTGTATCTTCTGAGAAGGGATCTACTAGTCATCATAGAGTCCTGCACATTAATTTGAAAGTCCAGGTATGTATTCAACTCTACAGCCTTGTGGGATATGTTTCCGGGTAGTTTTCAGTACCAGGTTAGCAAACGGGTCATAGTTCTTGCTTGTTAGTTTTATATGTTTGATCTTCTCTTCCAGCTCGTTGGTAAACTTTTTCCAGTCTGCTTTCTTGTAGTTGAAGCGCCTTTTAAAGGGCACAGTGGTTGGGACTACAGCTGCCCTTGACTTGGATCCCAATGGGATGGTGTTGACCTGATGGAATAGGGTCCAACACAATCTTCTTACAGAGTCCAGTGATGTGCTTGTGACCATGGCTAGATCTGGGTTGTAGGCACGTTTCCAGCGAGCGCTGAAAAACGAGTGTGGTAGCTTGAGGTCATGGATAAGACTCAGTTGGTTAGTATCCATCCAGTCCTCTACTGCTTCTCCATCCTTGTTCATTTCAGAGTAGCCCCACTAGGTACTGTGGCTATTGAAATCACCAATAATGATCTGTGGTTTGCTGTGTGTTTGGGAGATTGGTTGGGGAAACAAAGTCTACAGGTGGTGGTTTGTAGACGGATATTACTACTATACTGCTTAGCTCAACTGATAAGACTTGAGCTAAGCAGCTGATCAGACATATCTGTTGCCTCAATAGGTAAGCCTGCTTTCACAAATATAGTACTGCCATACTGCCGGTGGGGTTGCTCGAAGGCCAGGACCATTCCAGGTATGGTGGGACGGATGTTCTGTGCCTCTCTTGTAGGCAGCGAACGTCACAATGTTGCTTGCTGCACAAATCGGCTAAGATGTTTTGTTTTGCAGGACAGAGCCCTTCGATGTTCGCAGATATGACTGTCAATGCTGGTCCTGAAGAGGTCCCTCGTTTCTGACATCAACCTCTGCGTCTATCTCCAGGCTTGATGTTCTTGCTTAGTGTTCCGTAGCTTTGTGGATTGTAGCTTGTAGCGTTTAGCATAGCTTGTAGCATAGCTTATAGCTGTTGCTGTGGTAGTGATAGGATTAGCAGTATCTTATTGATACTCCCAGGGCCACAATGTGGACGCTCCTACCTTGCCCCCAAACAACAACCAGCTAGCAACACCTGGGAAACTACCTAGCCACACCTTAGCAAAACCTTAGCAACTACCTAGCAACACCCTAGCCTCCAACTTGCAACCACCTAGGAACACATTTGCAACCACTTAGAAACACCCTAGCAACACCTTAGCAACCATCTAGCAACACCCTAGCAACTACCTAGCAACACAGTAGCTACTACCTAGCAACACCTTAGCAACCATCAAGCACACATTAGTAACCACCAAGCAGCATCCTAGAAACCACCAGGCAACACCCTAGAAACACCTTAGCAACCACTAAGCAACACCTTAGCAACATCTTAACAACCATTTAGCAACACCCTAGCAACCACCTACGCACACCATAGCAGCCACCTAGCAGCACCTTAGCAACACATTTGCAACCACCTAGAGTCATCTTTAACAGCCACCAAGCAACACCCTAGCAACACCGTAACAACACTGTAGTAACAGCCTAGCAGCCACCAAGCAACACTCTAGCAACTGCCTAGCAACACCTTAGCAACTACCTTGCAACACCCTGGTAACCACCTAGCAGCACCCTAGAAACCACCTGGCAACACCCTAGAAACACCATAGCAACCACCTAGCAACATCCTAACAACCGTTTAGCAAAGCCTTAGCAACCATCTTGCAACACCCTAGCAACCACCAAGCAACACCTTCGCAACATTCTAACAACCTTTTCGCAAGACCTTAGCAACCACCAAGCAACAGCTAAGCAACATTCAAATAACCATTTAGCAAGACCACCTTAGCAACCACATATCAACACTCTGCTACCATTAATTCAGATATACACTGTGTACTTTGGCAGTGATTACCTCTTTGCCTCTAATTACCTCTAATTTCTTTGACAGAGCATTCATTACTAGAAAGTAAGAAGACGCATAATTTTAACATTTTAAGTACATGTAGCAACAAAATACTTACCTAATTTTTAGAAATGAATCGACTCCTGCATTCCTCTGAAAATAATATATTTGGTTGTTGATTTAAAGAGAATATTTGATTGAATCCTCAGCAGCCTGCCCAAAGGTATATGTTGTTTGAAGTAGACCACCATAGTTACAGTACCCATAGCAGGTATTAATACATTCTGTGTCTTGGAAGCCTTGTCAGTACATAGGTCAAGATAATGTTATCGGTGCTTCTGTGAATTTCCTGTTTTTTTTGGCTCATTATCTCTTCTTTAAACATAGTTTTTGTGTTAAATTTCCAGACTTTTTTACCGGAAAGTAATGTAGTCAAATCTATATAAACAGTGGTTGCCCTGACCGATGATATCTTGTGTTTTCAGAAAGTAAACCATTTCAAAATCTGCATTTTACAATATTCCACTTAAACTCCATTAATGTTGCCATAATAACTTTAACTATTAATGAGTAATATAATTAGAATTTGACCATTTAAAGAGAACTAGTTTAGTTTAGTTTGGCAGCCCCAGCCATCTCCTGAGGTGGTCGCTGACCCTCCTCTCTAAGGTCTCAACTGTTGAAATTGGGACTGGCCACAGGGGCCACAGGATTCTGGGTAGACTGCCATGCTGATAGACCCAGGCTTTAAACTTTCCAGGAAGGTCCGACTTGTCCACGGCTTTCAGCCAGCCACCCAACTCAGTGCAGGTTGACTGGATGGATGTTGTGTCCCTCAGAGAGCTGTCAAAAACCTTGCCCAAGCTCTTGACTGGCTTCTCTGTGATGGTTGGGATGGCTGTGCCTGCGATGCTAAACAGGAACTTGTCCTCCACCTTCCCTTTTCTCAGCACCAGAGATCTTGAATTGGCTGGTATGAAACTCATCCGGGCCCACGCTTTTCGAGCCCCTGTGGAATCCAGCGACAGCCTGGGACTGTTTGTGTGGTGACTGCAAGGTCATCCATGAATGCCCTGATGGATGTTTGCCGTTGGGCAGATTTAGTTCTGGGCCCTCTGCACTCTGGCTCAGCAAACTTGGTGAGCAGGTTCATGGCTAGGGAGAAGACTGTCACAGAGATAGTACACCCTGTGATGATACCGATCTCTACCCTGTGCCAGCTTGATATCTGCTCCTGAAGAGACCCTCATCCTGAAATTACTGTAGTAATCAGCAATGAGGTCTGTGATCCTGCTGGGGACATGATGTTTGGGCAATGTGAGTGGCACCAGCTTGTGTGGAATGGAGCTATATACTCACTACAACACGTTAAATGCCAAAAGCTGATCTGCTTAGAAACACATTCAGTTATTTCCACAGGGTTGGTCGCAGTTGCTGTAGCAAATCAGCACCTTTTAATACGACAAAGTGTAATACGACACATTAGTGTGACTATTGATATAAAGATGTCTGTAATCAGAAAATAGTGTGTTACATACAGCAATCAGCCACAATATTAAACCTACATGCGTAAACCAGTTTTTATATGATTAAAAATGCTTTAAACTGTATAAACTTGTCAGTAAATGGTAAACATTAAACTTGATATGTCATTACATGATATGTGTACTTATATGAGCAGATTACTGAATTGCATTCAAAAGTGTAATTTTTAAATGAAAATTAAAAACTCATTGGGCCGGGTGTGCATTGTTTTGTTATTTAAATATGTTGGTACATAGTGGTGTTCATTTTTTTACATTTACATTTTAGTCATTGGTGTTAGACAAGGATAGGGATATCAGAAAGGAGGGGCAGGGGAAATCAGGAGGGAGGACTAAGGTAGAGTTTGAAAGGGTGGGTTTTGAGTCTGCGTTGAAATAGGGGGAGGGATTCTGCTGTTCTGACAGTGGTAGGCAAGTCATTCCACCACTGAGGAACCAGAACGGAAAACAGGCGTGAACGTGCAGCTCGACCGCCAGGTGCACGTAGAGAGGGGACCATAAGGCGAACAGAGCTGGCAGACCGGAGTGATCTAGCTGGGGAGTAGGGAGTGATCAGGGATTGTATGTAAGGTGGGGCAGTCCCCTTAGCAGCCTGAAATGCCAACACTAGGGCCTTGAAACGGATGCGTGCGGCAATAGGAAGCCAGTGGAGACCAATGAGAAGCGGGGTGACATGAGCTGACCTGGGCTGACTAGTGATCAGGCGGGCTGCAGCATTCTGGACCAGCTGGAGGGGCTTGATGGCACATGCTGGGAGACCGGCTAGGAGGGAGTTGCAGTAATCCAGGCGGGAAATGACGAGCGCCTGGACTAGGAGCTGGGTGGCTTTCTCAGTCAGGAGATGACGGATACGGCGTATATTATACAGAAAGAACCTGCAGGTTCTGGCAGTGGAGGATACTTGTGGAGCCAGGGTGAGGCAGTTATCAAGAGTCACCCCAAGATTATTTGCCGTACGGGAGGAGGAAACTACAAAGTCCTCAACAGTCAATGAGAGGTCGATTGACGGAGTGGACTTAGCAGGGATGTAGAGAAGCTCAGTTTTGGCAAGGTTGAGCTTCAGGTGGTGGGAAGTCATCCACGCAGAGATATCAGCCAAGCAGGCAGAGATCCGTGTGGTGACTTGGGTGTCGGGGGGGAAGGAAATAAAGAGTTGGGTGTCATCAGCATAAGAATGATAAGAAAAGCCATGGGAAGAGATAACAGAACCAAGAGACATGGAGTATAGCGAGAAGAGGAGAGGCCCAAGAACTGAGCCCTGCGGGACTCCAGTTCGTAGGGGGTGAGGGTCGGAGACTGAGCCCCTCCAAGTCACCTGGTAGGAGCGACCAGAAAGGTAGGAGGAAAACCAAGCGAGTGCAGACCCTGTGACACCCATTCCAGACAGCGATGAGAGCAGAATCTCATGGTTGACTGTATCGAAGGCGGCCGACAGGTCGAGGAAGATGAGGACAGAGGAGAGGGATTTTGCGAGTGGAGTGACCGCAAGCAGGGCGGTCTCAGTGGAGTGGCCACTCTTGAAGCCAGACTGGTTGGGGTCATGGAGATTGTTCAGGAGAAGATAAGTGGACAGTTGGGAGCAGACCGCCCGTTCCAGAGTTTTAGCGAGAAAGGGAAGAAGAGAGACAGGCCGGTAGTTGTACAGGGCAGAGGGGTCAAGAGTATGTATGTATTGGTGGCCTCTGGAACTGCCAGTCCGCCGTCCAGAAAGCAGACTTCATATCTGCCTATGCCTCCCACCTCAACCTTGACTTTCTTGCTTTAACTGAAACGTGGCTCTCACCAGAGAACACGGCCACCCCGGCTGCCCTTTCCTCTGCCTTCTCTTTTTCCCACACACCCAGATCCTCTGGCAGAGGAGGTGGCACAGGTCTCCTAATCTCATCCTCATGGAGATCTAGTGTCTTCTCCTCATCCCTCTGTATACAGAATGTATTAATACCTGCTATGGGTACTGTAACTATGGTGGTCTACTTCAAACAACATATACCTTTGGGCAGGCTGCTGAGGATTCAATCAAATATTCTCTTTAAATCAACAACCAAATATATTATTTTCAGGGAAGAGGGCATGGTGCCGGAAGAGAGGGAGGTGTTGATTAGAGAGGAGAGAAAAGAGAGAATGTCATCAGATATAGATTGTAGGAGGGGAGAGGGGATGGGGTCAAGAGGACAGGTGGTCGGGCGGTGGGATGTAAGGAGTTTCAGTGTGTCAGCATCAGAGAGGGGAGAAAAGGAGGTTAGGGAGTTGGGGAGGGTAGGAGGGTCAGCAGGGGTGGAGGGTTGGGAGAAGGAATTGCGAATAGCATCAACCTTCTTTTCAAAGAAGGAGACAGTCATCAGGTGTGAGTGATGAGGGGTGTGGGGGGGGAGGGGGGGCCAGAAGAGAGGAGAAAGTTGAAAACAGTTTGCGGGGATTAGAGGCGGCCGCGTTAATTTTCGAGTGAAAGAAGGAAGATTTAGCTAGAGAGACAGAGGAATGGAAAGATGATAAGAGGGCATGGAAGGAAGCCATATTACTGGGGAGACAGGACGTTTTCCATTTTCTCTCCGCCGCCCCCACTTCGGTTCGGACAGCTCGTAGAGCATCAGAGAGCCAAGGACTGGGGGGGGAGGCCCGAGCTAGTTTGGTGGTGAGGGGACACAGAGAGTCAAAGGAAGATGAGAGGGAGGACATGAGAATTGTAGCCGCATCGTCAGGAGACAGTTGAGAGAAAGACTCCGCGGATGGTAGGGAGGAGAGGATTGTAGATGAGAGGGTGGAGGAAGACAGGTGGTGTAGGTTCCGTCGACAGGTGACAGTGAATGGTGGGAGAGATGGATGGGTGTTAGAGGAGAGTGGAAGAGAGAAAGAGATGAAGGAGTGGTCAGATATATGGAGTGGTGTTACAGAGAGGTTGGTTGTTGTGCAGCTCCTTGTGAAGATGAGGTCAAGAAGGTTGCCTGCTTTGTGGGTGGGAGGGGAAAGAGTGAGGGTAAGGTCAAAAGAAGAGAGGAGGGAGAGAAAGGTAGACTGGGTGGACTCTGAGTTGAGGTTGAAGTCACCCAGGAGGACCAGGGGGGTGTCATTGACTGGTGAGGAGCTGAGGAGGATGTCCATCTCATCCAAGAAGTTCCCCAGAGGACCCGGGGGGCGATAAACAACAATGATAAACAGTTTGCACGGCAAAGTAACAGAAACCGCATGAAATTCAAAAGAGGAGAAGGAGAGGGATGAGGAGAAGACACTAGATCTCCATGAGGATGAGATTAGGAGACCTGTGCCACCTCCTCTGCCAGAGGATCTGGGTGTGTGGGAAAAAGAGAAGGCAGAGGAAAGGGCAGCCGGGGTGGCCGTGTTCTCTGGTGAGAGCCACGTTTCAGTTAAAGCAAGAAAGTCAAGGTTGAGGTGGGAGGCATAGGCAGATATGAAGTCTGCTTTCTGGACGGCGGACTGGCAGTTCCAGAGGCCACCAGCCACACAGAGATCAATACCAGCGGATCTGGGAGGGAAGATGAGTTTAGAGATATTCTGCCCATGTTGGTGGGAGGTGAATCTCCTACCTGACTGGGACCTGGGGAGAGGAGAGAGGACAGGGATGGGAAGGAAACACATGGAGGGAACTAGGGAGGACAAGAGGAATACTACACAGTGGAATGAGGGCAGGCAGCAAAAACAAAATCAATCATCAGGCTCCCAGACACCCGTAGATAGATAGATAGACACCCGTAGATAGATAGATAGACACCCGTAGATAGATAGATAGATAGATAGATAGATAGATAGATAGATAGATAGATAGATAGATAGACACCCGCGACTTTGTACTGGAAGTGAAGTTCAGGTGTGCTAGTAATTATACCCTGAGCAGGGTACAAACTATTGGCTCCTCCTACAACAAAAGCTGTGGCCTGCCAGCCAGTAAAACAATAGCCTAACTTAATAGCCTAGCTCACCTGAGAGAAACAAACACCTAACCCAGTTTCACTATAATCTAAATAAACACCACTTGTATTAGCTAACAAACAGACAAACAAATACACAGCAGAACATTATAATGACAACTAAACTGAATTTAGATTCAGCAAGCAAACAAATAATACTTAACTAATCCAGGAGAAAATGCAACCAACCCACTGCAGAACACTAATGCACACTGTTCATGATCACATCTTAACAGGTGCTCCAGGACATGTAAAATCTTTAAAAAAAGAATGCATCCATTTAATCCTACATCAGTTTCACCCTTCTTCCCACCATTGGAATGACATGGCACTGCATGTGGTGAAAATTATGTGGGGCTGCATATTAAGTTATTTCTTTCCAGCTTGTCATAGCAACATTGCCTGAAGTTAAAAAACAAGTATAAAAACAAGAAAGTAAGACTTCTTTTCATTGTGATCGAGGGACTGTTGTTTTTTTCATTTACTAACAGTTATGGTTTGGATTTGGGGAGCTCCATCACAAGATAATTTCAATAGCTGCTGACAACACAGGTTAGCTAAATATTTGTTTGCTAGCTAGCCACGTGACCAACCAACCATTCTGTTCAAACTAGCTAACGTTACAGCATGATTGAAGACAGTTACTAGCTAGCTCTGCCTATATTGCTAGCTATGATAACTATCCATTTAATTAATATAGTGGGGGCCAGTGAAAGAGAATGAACGGAGAAGATGTCATGCCTCATGCCAGGATGTGCTAGCTGTTGATAATCTGGAGATCACGTTACATTAAGGCAATGTCGTTTTGTAAGCTTGGCAGTGACAACTAGTCTGCTGCTGTTGGTTTAATGTATATGCTTTACAGGACTTAATAACAGCTGGCTAGCTAGAAGTTTCCATTATAATTTGTCTTATTTAACGTTACATAACTACCTAGCCAACGCAATTAGCTAGTAATGTTAACATTACTTTACCACCAAGCCAATATAGACTAGCTAGCTAAGCATAGAAGCATAGAGCCAGCTAGCTATCCCAACAAGACACACCGATAGACATTTGATGGCTAGAATAGCTACAGACTAACCAGAGATGCTGCTTTTTTCTTAGAGCAGCAGGGCAACTCAAGTGTGGATAGATAGATAGCTAGGGAAATAATACATTAGTTGTTGCATTTAAGTTGACTAGCTTAATTATAGCTTTGTACAGTTGTATTGCTGGCTACTAGTAACTAACAAGATAGTTAGCTATGAATAGCTAATGTTAACTGAAATATCCTGTCATGACGACAAGTGCGTCCCATTAGCCGGAAAGTGCATATTCCTTTACTCCACTACCACCCTCCTCCACTCTGTGCTCCGGAAATATATGTATGCTATATATAACACCCAGCATTAGTGATCAGTAATTGGTGATATTTTCCCCTGATAACTGACATATGAATCACCATATGGCATAGGCTACGTTTCACGATGTACAGAAATGTTTCCGAATTAGCATTTGTGAGATGCAACTGACAATAGCCAAGAACATGTAACAGTAACAGTAACTGTAACAGTACACGGTGTTGAGATTGGACACATTGGGATTCTGGGATTAGTTTATGGAGCTGGTCCAACTGGTCAACCAGAGGTTTCAAAACCTAGCTCAAGGTGTCTTTTTCAGCAGGGGCTGATATTGGCTTGTGAAGATGGACAGGGATGTACTGTCATGAGGAAACAATTATACGGACCAGGTCTCGTTTGGTTATAGCCTATCAAGCAAAGTATTGCTTTGAACTACACACAAGCTAAATGACACTGCCTGCTATTCACATTACATTTTGGCACGACCATGCAAAGTGCTGATGGAAGCATGTGATGTCACAATAGCATCTGCCCTCTAGCAGAGTTCATATATACTGAGTGACCACTCACTCAACCAAGTATTCAATTAGCCAAACATGATGACGAAAAATAATACATTTATTAGGATAACAAATCAACTAACAGACAATACTCAGAAACATAACAGTAGCAATAATCAACCGATTTTCCGCATCACACTCTGCATTTCCCTAGGAAATGTACATCTCTAATTATTATTAATAACTTTTTATAGGAGTCAATTAAGGTTCTTTCTTCATTTCAACCTGTCATTTAATGTAAGCTCTGCCAACACCCCCATATTATTTAACTGTGGTAGACACCTGAGGGATATCTATTACTATTGTCTCTTATTCTCTGTCTTTATCTTTGGTGTAACATTAATATTTGATAACACATGTAAAGTTGTCTCCAGATGCCCAAAGTTTGGATTAGGGTCCTGTTAGATGACATTTGTAGTAGAGTGGATGGGTAATGTATTTAACTGTACCCCTTGTTTACTGTTGGAACCTCCTGCTGAAGGTTGTCAACCCATCCTCATGTACGCTGCAGAATTCGGCATCTGCCATGCCACCCACTGGCCCCACCCTCCCCCCAAAGAAAACTCCACACCATTTGCAAACCAACTCCTGTCTGCATCTTCCAGTCATCGGCATTTTAATGTAGTCATCATTAATTTGTCCTTTCACTGTGTCAGCCAACATATGGATGCAAAACACAGGACCCATGAGAGGCACACTTTTTTTGAGGGGGTGGGGGGTGCTGCCTAGAGAAAGGATAATGGGGGTCAGATATGTTAGAGTCGGGGGGTAGGGTGGGTGTGTGTGTGGGGGGGGGGGGGGGGGGAGGAAAATGAAACAAAAAGGGGTGAAAATCTGACTGCAATATTAGCACAGGGTTCCAGCCAGGGTATGGGGGTCAGAGAGGGATAGCAGAGTGGATTAGCTCCATGATTCACTGGACTGCCTGTGCAAGACCCCAGGAGCTTCTTGATATGTCAAAAACTGATGGAAAGACACAGTTCAATTTGTCCTACTTCCATAAAAGATAATTAACCTGTCAGTCTCAGCACTTTAACAACTTCATTAAATTGAAAGTGGAACAGAGAATGGAGCTTGGGGAGTCTGTGAAGATATATAACAGTTGAACCAATTTATTTTCCTTGTTTTTCCCTTGCTAAACACATGTCAAAAATATACATCTAATGCATGCATCCATGTGAGGTGTGTGCCATTGACTGCTCAATGGCAGCATATTTATGAATGAATAATCGCACAGCACTGGAAAAAACCTTAAAATAAATGTCTAGATTGCCTCAAAACAGGTCCATATCATATATTTTTGGCCAGAACGTCTTTCAAAGAAATGTCAGGAAAGACCTTTGTTAAAACAGCTGTTACATCAGCTGGGATTGAGGCTGAAACATTGCAAATGGTTCTTAACCGCTTGGAAGGTAACTTTTTATTTAAAGATGATCAAAATGTTATTTCCCTTGAGTGTTTTCATGAAGGGGCAATTTACCCTCTGAGAAGGCTGTGGTCTATTTTCCATTGACCCAAAGCCATGCTTTAGTCCTTTCACTGTGAATTCATCAACTGTGCCAGCACATGGTCTCAACTCTCAATCTGAAGATCACAGTAACATTAGTTAATTGATACACTACATTCTGTCTGTCCAAGCTACCCTTCTGTTTATATAAGAACCTTTTTGTGCAGTTTTTATTTTTTAAAATGTATCCTGCTTTGGTGATATACATAAATCAAATGCAACAAAACAAAAACTTATACATTTTTAAAATGGTAAATAATGTAAACTTATACATTTTTTAAATGGTAAATAATGTAAATAATGCAACAATAATATCTTAATTTCACTACTGTACTATTCATTTTATGCATATCTGAATAATTTGAATGTCTAGACTGGCTGAAATTGTATTATCCAGTATCATGGGTAATACCCAAAATATATTATTAAAAAAACTTACTAATATGAATGTACAAGTGATACTCAAATGAAGATGGTTTCTTTTTTACTCCTTATTTCACATTGTCAAAGACCCTATGCATTACATACCTATATTCAAAAAATTATATTAAATTAAACTGAAACTGAAATGACTGATTTTAGATAGAATTCTGTTTTCTTTCACAGGCGCATAAATGTAACGATCTTGTGGATTTGTGGGCTGATGGGCGCAAAGTGTGTCTGGCTCTCCAGAATTGGTTAGGATGAAGAACCTACTCTGATTGCCCGCAAACCTCTTTGACCATGGAAATAACCCTGGGGTCCCCAAAGGAAGATACAGAGATGCAATGAATATTCGAACCTTTCCAAAACATTTTTGTGAAGGTGAATTGTTGAAGACATCTCTGAAAACAGATGGACCATGGGAAACCATCTGCTAGTGAAGCAGCTAAATGTTCAATGATGCATTGCAAAATGATTTAGCTTTCAAGGATCCAAGGAAAGTAGTTAGTAATGATGGCATCTGCACAGAGAGCAAATACCCTCTTTTAGATATGATCTATTGCTTCGAAAAACTAGGGCCCTTCTTAAAGAGGCAGTGATCCATTTGTACATTATAATTGTCATAATCCCTGACAGAATTTACAATTTAAGCATTTCTTGATTTATTATTTATTTCCTTTTATTCCTGCAATCAATGTTATCTGCTCATCCCGTCCGAATGTGGCTTCATTACACAATGATTTATTATTATGATAATTGTCATCCTGTTTTAGTCATAATTAGATATTTCGCATTAAATTGTTCAAAAAGTAAGCTTTTTTATGATGTATGCAAAAGGTTTGGAAAAATATATTTAGTCAAATGTGACTGATGGGAAAAAAAAGACATCCAGATAACTTCAACTGCATGAGTGCTGTGCTTTAATATCTCACTTAAGCATGAAAAATGCACATACCTTTTTTGTACTCACTTGCAGCTTGCAAATGTGGTCTTGTTCTGCTAATAAACCAGCAGCAAAAACTATATATTATTTATATTTGTAATTGCTTTGTGGTTTGCTCAGTATAGCAAAGCATTTTAAAATAATACTTTACAGAAAATAATGCTTTCATTGCCTTTTGACATACCGCATGTTTCTGAGAAGGTCTTTTGAGAATGTAGGGTTTCAGATTGATGTATATCAATTAATGGCCAACACCTCCTTTAACCCTTTGCTATGTACAGCCCCACTGGTGTGATAAGAACTCAAGATTAGAACGTCTATTTATAAATCATGCAATATACCGGAATAAAGGTTTTAAAATAATCCGACAATAATACTGTTTTGTTCAATGAAATTGTCCTGCAGCATGGAAATAAACATCCTCAATGAAACAGCTGAAATTGAGCAAAATGTAGACTTGATTTTCAAACAAACCCCTTTTTAGAGAGTCTTCCATGCATAACAATAAAGCAAAAATTATTCTCCCTTCAGAAATAAGAGTTATTCCATGGAGATTAAAGGGAGTGCAATTTTGGTAAACCTATTATTTGACCTATGTCTTTGAATGTTTTGTCTTAGCCTGAGCCTCATTATGGCTGCCTTGATTGTCATTGGCCCAACTCTGGTCTTCATGTTGAAAAACACCATAACTGACTCAGACAATGCTGCAGTATAGATCCAAAAGAACAGAAATGTATCACTGTCCAAATACTGACGGACTGCACTGTATGTCCGAATATTAACCCCTTCATGCAAGCGTGCACCATGAGACTGTTCAACTCAGACATTCAGTGCTCCTGCAACTGTAGGGGAAGATTCACAGAACAAAAGATCTCCCTCCTAAAAGCATGATAAACAATCACAAGTCAAAATCAGACTCAACCTTGGTGAGCAGGCTGGTTCCTCCAAAACTCTCGACGATGTATGCTAAAAGTGTATCAATATATCCATATTAAAGTATGATATGTACCCTGTATAGTTTCAAACTGATTAACTGCTAAATTGTGCTAGAATTACACAGTGACCCATATGTAACCGGAGTTTAATAAAAGCAGCCAGCTGGGGGGGAGGCGTCTTGAACTGTCAAGGACACAGGCAAAGCGAGATATGACTGTACAGCTGATTTCTCCGGGACTCTCGATGTTTTATGCCAGAAGTGTATCTATATGCAAGTGACTTATAATCAATATATCCCATGTACGCTGCTTGTTATCAAATCAAATGAACCTAGAACATTAATTATAGCTGAGCTTATGAAAACGCAAGAAACCACAGTGAAAACTGTTGAAATGAGAGCAAAGAATGCAAAGAATGAAACGTACATTTACTCCCTTAGAAGAGAATAATTAATCAAATGTTTAGTATGTCTGTATATTAGAAAAGAATATTAGAAGAGAATATTAATCAAATCTTTAGTATGTCTGTATATTTTCAATGATTACTGCTGCTTAGTTCGTCTTATAAAAGTGACAGATACAGAGTGACGTGTATGGATGATGTGTGTGTTAGAGGGGGGGCATCCAGAACTTCATGAGGTCTGGTACTTTGAGTCCTGAACTTTGTTCGTAGTTGTCAGAATGCCCTGAACTTTGTACAGAGTTGGCAGAGCATAAGGACCGTTGGCGATTTGCCACAATGACGTTGTGGGAGGAGTTGTGGGAGGAGTTAAGATAAGAACAATGTGGGTGATTTGCCAGAATGACGTTGGAGGTGGAGTTGTAGGAGGGGTAACTGTGTATAAAATGGGTGTAAAAATGGCAGTCCGGGTCCATGTTTTTGGTCCGGCTTTATGCACTTGTGCTAAATAAAGTCTGATTTTCCTGAACAGCTTACTGCCGTGGTCTTTTCCCTCGTGAACATGTTTTTCGACAAATTGGAGATTTAGACTCTGTCGTTTCCTAGACACGACACAACCTAGGAAGCCACAAAATATTTATTTCAAGTTTCATTAAAAAGCGAAAACATCAAAATTACAGGGCTTCTAAGTGCAACCATTGTCGCCTAGTTCTACCACTTAACCATCACCCCCTGCCCAGTCTCATCTGCAACTCGAGTGACACACTGGACAATAGCATCTATCTGGGAGCCTGAATGCAAAATATATATGAACATTTCACCACCAAAAGTTTGTTTTCCTTCATTGCAAATTAATACGTATACACAGTAATATGCAGGCATGTGAGTCGTAATTTATTTTCCTCTGTTTATTGGAATAAAAAAGCTATTTTTGGATGACAAAAGCCAATTCTAGCCATGCTGACATGGATTTGGGGGAGTGAAAGATGCAAATCAGGAAGAATGAATTTAAGGATAATGCAAATATGGCAAAAATATACAGTCCCACTTGTTTTTGCAATACACTGAATACATTTGGGCTTGAGATAAAACGATGAACACAAAACAAGTTTCAGCTTTTATTTCCTGGTATTTACACCTAGATGTTTTAAACTACTTAGAAACATACAAAAGTATTGGAACAGAGAGTATATAAGTAAATGAATGGTTTCCCTACAATCTTCTCAAGGGGGTGAAATGCATGCACAATTGGGTTGATTGAATTGGACAGTCTAGAACCTTCCACTTTTCCTCCCTAATGAAGTCATTTGTTGGCAGTACGATTTGCATTATTGTTTTGCTGCATGAAGAAATTCCTCCAAATTAGTTTAGCATTTCTCCCTAAGTTGGCAGACAGAATGTTTTTGTGGACTTCTGAATGCATCCCCCTGCCTACCGAGTTACATAATCAATGAAGATTAGCGAGCCAAATCCAAAAACACAAAGCTTCACAATGGCTTGCTTTTCTCCCAAAGACAGCTCTCTGGTCTTCATGTTGGTTTATCTTTTCTAACACAAATGCAGTCTTCATAGACAAAACCCAAGACTAAAAGCCCTAGTTTTGGGCTAAACACATCATCACAACCAATCTGTGCTGTAATAGAAATGGATTATGCAGCTCTACCAACTCCAATTAACTGTTTAGTCCTGCCAGTGGGAGGAAAATGTGTGTGTTAGGGTGATTGCAGCACCTGTAACTACTAACCAACTGGCCTCTTACCAAAACTTCAATACTACACTGCTCAAAAAAATTAAGGGAACACTTTATCATCACAGTGTAACACCAAGTCAGTTAAACTTCAGGGATATCAATCTGTCCATTCAGGAAGCAGAAGTGATTGTGAATCAATTTCACCTGCTTTGGTGCAAATGAAAGCAACAACAGGTGCAATGGAGATGCAAAAGCAAGACAACGCCCAAAAAGGTAATGGTTTTGCATGTGGTGGCCACAGACAATTGCTCTCTCCTTATCCTTCCTGACTGATTCTTCTCTAGTTTTGTGTTCTGCTAGTGTCCTTGTCACTACTAGTAGCATAAGGCGGTACCTGCAGCCCAATCAGGTTGCACAGGTAGTCCAGCTCCTCCAGGATGGCACATCCATACGTGCAGTCGCAAGAAGGTCTCAAGAGCATGGAGGAGATACCAGGAGACCTGCCATTACACAAGAAGAGCTGGACAGGGCTGTAGAAGGGAATAAACCCAGCAGCAGGACCGGTATCTGCTCCTTTGTGCGAGAAGGAACAGGAGGAGCATTGCCAGAGCCCTACAAAATGACCTCCAGCAGCCTATTAGGTGTACATGTTTCTGACCAAACTCTCAGAAACAGACTCCATGAGGGTGGCATGAGGGCCCAACATCCTCTAGTGGGACCTGTGCTCACAGCCCAGCACCACGCAGCTCGATTGGCATTTGCGAGAGACCACCAGAATTGGCAGGTCCGTCTCTTCACAGATGAGAGCAGGTTCACACTGAGCACATGTGACAGGTGTAAAAGAGTCTGGAGACGCCATTGTGAATGTTATGCTGCCTGTAACATCATCCAGCATGACCGGTTTGGCGGTGGGTCAGTGATAGTCTGGGGAGGCATATCCTTGGAGGGTCGCACAGACCTCCATGTCATAGCCAACGGTACCCTGACTGCTGTTAGGTACCGGGATTAAATCCTCAGACCAATTGTCAGACCTTACGCTGGTACAGTGGGCCCTGGGTTCCTCCTGGTGCAGGACAATGTGGCCAGAGTGTGTAGGCTGTTCCTGGATGAGGAAGGCATTGATGCCATTGACTGGCCCTCACGTTCCCCTGACCTAAATCCAATTGAGCACCCGTGGGATGTTATGTATCGGTGCATCTGATGCTGCCAAGTACTGCCACAGACTGTCCAGGAGCTCACTGATGTCCTGATACAGGTCTGGGAGGAGATCCCCCAGGACACCATCCGACTCATCAGGAGCATGCCTGTATGCCCAGACATTGTCGGGAGTGCATACAGGCACGCGGGGCTATACACACTACAGAGTCACATTATGAGTTGGATTAGCCTGTGATTTCAATTTTTTACTTTGATTTTCGGTGTGATTTTGAATCTAGCCCTCAATGGGTTGATGATTCTGGTTTCCTTTGACCGTTGTTACATCATTTTGTTCTCAAAAATTATACAATGTACATCAGTAAAGATTTTCAACTTGAATAAATCATTAATCAAGATCTGATCTGTCCCTTAAGTGTTCCCTTAATTTTTTGAGCAGTGTAGTTCTGCCAAATGTAGCTACTATTTATGAGTCTGGCCTCTGTGCATAAATTTGGTGATTTGAAAAAAGATACATTTGGCAGAACTAGTATTTAAGTTTTGGTAAGAGGCCACCAAGACAGTTGGTTAGTAAATGGTTTGAAGTTTGCATTGTCAGTCATATATCTGCAGTGTTATGTGCAGTTGCAGAATTTAGTTGGGCTAAAACTTGTTTAAGCTGCTGCAGTATTTAATTCATGTCCTCATATGTCATGGCTGGAGCTGGATGAGAGATTTCTGACTGTGCTACACCTTTTCCTACATCTTAAGACCCTCATTAATGACAACAGCTGAAACCTTCTTTTTCTTACTGGGGGCACTATGTGTGGTTTCGTACCAACTAGATAGAAGACTACAGACATCGTTAAAAGTAAAATAGTTTGCTTTCTGCTTTCGATTTAATGCAAGCTTTGTTGCATCATTGATTATGTCGTCATACTGTTGTATGATTAATGCAAGGAAAGCTGGATCATTCCTGCGTGAATGTGGCATTCCAGAATTCCTGGTGTAACAATTAAACAGCCGGCTCCTGGATTTTCAACTCTGTCAGGTGTGGTGTTTTGTATTAGTTTCCAGTTGGGCTGTGGGTTACCAATCATACCCAACAATGCAGACTCTCTGCTGGGCATTTGCCCACATACCACCCCACACACCACCCAAGTCAGAGTATTCCGGTAAATGAATACCCAAAGCAGCAACATGACACTGAATTTGTACAGTAGTACTGTCCTTTATGACTGGTCTATGCGTTACCCCAGGATTTCTTGTACTTTTTTCCCATAGCAACTTTGCCATAGAATTTTGACACTTTTGTAACCGTCTATTTGTTGTGGTTTTTGATTCAGCCAAACTTGTCCTCAGTGATGCTAACTGTTACCGCATTTCAATGCTGTTTTATGCCGCTAAACAGTGCTCTGCCTGTCCTGCTGCAGACTCACTTGTAAGAGACTCTACAGTCTCCCCAAGTGTTTCAATTGTTTGCTGTTGTTCAGCACACGTACTGACAAACAGCGTTTCAATTCTGTTTGACCTTGCAACAGAGCTGAACAGACAGACAGTGTGCGGTGTGCACAGAGGGTAAAACACAGAAACGCAATTTACTCAATGGCCCACTCCATTATTCTAGGTTCTGAGTACACCTAAGTACAATATACCCACTGTGGTGGTTTAACTCAAGAACACAAGGTACTTTTTCCCAAGAAAGTCCAGTTCCTCTACAAACACACCTCCCGTTTAACCCTGTAAAGCTAACTTAACTGTTAAACATCAGAATTATTGTATTATATTCACAGGAGAATTCTCATGCCTAAGTCTCAAATTTGCCACAGCTGACAAATCAAATTTTTTCCACAGTGGGATAATGCAGAAAACCTGTAATACAAAAGATCCCTAGTAAAATTTGCCGAAAGTGGGCTTGCGATGGAGGTCCAGTCTTCTTCTTTCCTTGCATCAGCAGAAGACCTGTCTGCTCTCTCTGCAACAAACAATGTCCTGGCTTGGTGTGGCTTTGAGAAAGTTCTTAGATTCTTTGTTGATAAACAAATTGAATGGTGTAGATTTTTCATCCGTAGCTGTCTTACCAATAAATGTAATGTAAGGAATTTGGTCCTTTGTGAAGTAAAACTTGTAGTCCAAAATTCAGGTCAATAACTATTTATATATACAGCAAAAATAGTCTTAATTATAGTATGAAGCATACCAGGTAAAAGCAAGGCAGGGCAATTACAAATAAGTGCTGTGTGGGTACAAGTTGTATACCCCACAATGCAGATTCCTGTCCCTGATTGGGTGACAGGCAGACAAACAGACATTGTTAACTATGCATGTGATGTGGAATGAATCCAAATGGTCATTGTCACCAATGCAAACGGTAAACTCCCATTTCACACAAACCGTGACATAAATAATGGAAACTATTTCCTTGTAAAATTGTCACATAATCATGTTTGTTGTGTCATTAGATCTCCAGCTCCATTTCACTATGGATAGGAAATCCTTTCTGCCAGCCATCATTCTACTTAATAGTTATCTCACATTACAATTAAGATATTTGGCTTTGTCCCCCAACTGTTCAGTCTGAACAATATGGGATATGCAATTTGTTTAAGTACATTGTTTTTAATGGCTGTTATTGTAACTCTGTAAATGTTTTTTTATTATTTTATTTTATTGTTTAAAATTGTTAAAATTAGGGATATGTTATGGCCCCCTGCTCTGTGCTACTTATTCTGGCGTTACTTCACAGGTGCCTTGTTGGCGGAGTACCAGGTCGTTTGCGCAATTGGGAGCACCTTTGACCAGATGTTAAAATGTGCCTGACTCTTGTTTGAAGGAGGGGACTCTCTGCCCACGTACCTGTTGGTTCTTTTTGGGTTTGCATCAGACAACATTGCTTCAGCATACTTTTCACACATCCACTCACTCATACTACTGATGTAACTGACTTTCACACTATGGCAAGCCAAGTAAGACCTCTACAGCTGATAGCTGAAGAATTCTCATCATAATGAAGAAAAATCCACAAACATGTGTCCAACCAATGTCAGAAACACTCTTCAGGAGGCAGGCGTGGATGTGTCAGAGACTACTGTCCACAGAAGACTACAGTCATGTCTCAGTGGGTCACAGACTTCAACCAGTCATGCATACAGAAAATATGCAGTAAACATGACTGTAATTTAGCCCCGGTGGCACAACAGGCTAAGACGCAGCAGACTCGCGGTTGCAGTTCGCTGCAGTTGCACACCGGGGACCGGGGTTCGATTCTCGGTCCTGCCAAAAGCCAAGTTTGGCCGGCTCACGTGGAGCAGCAATAATTGGCTCGCTGCTCCAGAGGGAGGGACTTGGCAGGGTTAGTAGATAGCCGCACAAACAAGCACCTCGGGCGCCTCGGGATCACGGTTACAGCTTGGGAGGCGAGGCGGCTTGAAGAAGGCGTGTCGCTCTCCCGTTGGCCGCTGAGGGACGGGGTGTGGGCGGTGTATCTAATACTAGCTCTAATTGAATCAGACGGGGTCCAATTGGCTACCAAATTGGGAGAAAAAGGGGGAAAAAATCGGATAAAAATAATTATACAAAAAAAAACATGACTGTAATTTACATCACATAAATATGTCCCAAGTACATCTGTAGCCTACCTGGGAGAAAATATACATGCTTCCACATGCTTCCCCTACAGCTGATCACCTGGCGATATCAAAGTAACATTAGTTATGAAATGTATGAAAGTAACCAAGAGACCTGTACTAATTATACTGTGTGCCTAATTATACTGTAATGCCTGGCATTACAGTCATTACTAAACAAAGAAAAAACAGAACAATAAGTATATGTATTTACTGTACATTCATATAATTTAAGGTAAAATGGGTGTACATATTGTATAATATAATTATTGTGGAAACTGCTCTATTATTTAAGTACTTAGCTGGGCAACTATATAATATAGGCAAGTTAACAACAACAACAACAACAACAATAATATATTAATGGAAAATAAAGGAACATATACCAAGATATCTGAATGACAGTAAGTTAGGCCTATGTCAATAAACAATTGGCATTGGCGCTACTTATTGCTTTTACAATAGCAGTGAAATAAGAGCAACAATAATACATTTTATGTCTAAACCTTCATGAATCAAACGTGTATACAAATTGACAATACTATTAATGACGGTGATATTTTAAACTGTAATGTGATAGCATGTTAATGTAGCTGGCTACGATGTTGAGAAACAGACATGCAGAGACATTATCCCGTTTACCTGTAATTTTCCCACATAAAAAAAAAACGAACAATTGGAACATTCAAAGTAACAAAATAACAATAATACATCACACTAACTGATTAAAGTACGGCAATTTTATTGAAAATATTGTGGAGTCCAAATCTCCAATTTGTCGAAAAACATCTTCACGAGGGAAAAGACACCATGGCAGCAAGCTGTTCAGGAAAATCAGACTTTATGTAGCACAAGTGCATAAAGCCGGACTGAAAACATGGACCCAGACTGCCATTTTTACACCCATTTTATACACCGTTAAAACATCACCCACACTGTTCTTATCTTAACTCCTCCTAAACCATCAGCTGACTTGGCAGCGCTACCTTCTCGGTTCTGAAACCATTGTGGCAAATCGCCCTATTGATTTCCAAAACAAAAAAGGATTTTATTACATACATCTTGCTTTGTAGGCTGTATTTTTAACAAAATGGAATCATTAACATAGGAATCATGTAAAACACGGTGCTATTCACTAGATAGAGTTTTCCAGAACTTTCTACCTATAGATCATTTTTGGTACTTTTTGCAGCATAATAATCATTTTTGGTACTTTCCACTTCATATTAATTATTTTACTCAACTTTAGATTACACATGGGTCACTTATGCACTTCTAACACAAACTTATCAGCAGTTAATCAGTTTGAAACTATACAGGGTACATATTGTACTTTAATATGGATATATTGATATACTTTTAGCATACATCGTCAAGAGTTTTGGAGGAACCAGCCTGCTCATCAAGGTGGAGTCTGATTTTGACTTGTGATTGTTTATCATGCTTTTAGGAGGGAGATCTTTTGTTCTGTGAATTTTCCCCTACATTCCCCCCTTTCGGGGTCAAAACCTATGGCCCCGAATATCTCCCTTGGCCAATGCACCATACTAAGTTGGGTTCCTGCACATCCCCTGCTGCTATAGCAGCATCCAATTGCCTCAGACTCCTCAATATAACGGCTTTCCATGGTTCCTCCAACACTCTCTGCAAAAGTGCATCTCACGTAATTTGACTGGCTATAGCCGCAGCAAAGCTGTATGTATTATCCTAAGTGACCCAACTATTAAAATTATCACACACTTCTTTTAATTTTGTTAACACATTGATTCGTAGCGCAAGGAATCGCCGCAGTCCATGTAACAGGTGGGCTCCTGGATCCAACCAGTGGATGTGGTCTGCACGTCCCTCCACTGGTGAACCGGCTTGCAAATCGCCGCAGTCCCCATAACAGGTGGGCTCCTGGTCTTCCAACCAGTAGATGTGGTCTGCACGTCCCTCCACTGGTGAGCCGGCTTGCAATTCTCGTACTGGGTCCGCTGGGGCACTCCCAGTTGTAAGCTGGAATAAAGCGACCCTAACCAAACACCCCAACCAAAATAACAACATACAACCCAGAAAAAACAAATATTGATATACTTTTAGCAAACATCGTTGAGAGTTTTGGAGGAACCAGCCTGCTCATCAAGGTGGAGTCTGATTTTGACTTGTGATTGTTTATCATGCTTTTAGGAGGGAGATCTTTTGTTCTGTGAATTTTCCCCTACAGTGGGAATACCTCAACAACATGAATATCATTCGAGGACCCGTTAATAGTAAAATAATTCTCTAGATAGACTTACCGAAACGTGCATTGGAGCCCATGGAAATGATTTGGGCCAGGCGGTTTCGAATAGTTAAGGAATCCGCACTGTAAGGACGTCATTCGTTTATCTCAGAACAGCGCCGTGATATCAACGTGCGGCCAAGAATATATCACATCCGAAGTGATAAGAACTTCCGTTGAAAATGAATGGGAAAAGTTAAGGAATCCGCACTGTAAGGACGTCATTCATTTGTGTGTTTATTGGTGGGGGGTTACACTACAGTGTCGCTGTGCAAAAGTCTGAAGAGAAAGGTTGATAATGAAAACAGGGCCTTCAATGATGAATGGACACAAACATATGCTTTCATCTCACATGGGCTTGCCTTGTGTCTAATTTGTAATGAAGCTGTCGCTCTGTGCAAAGAATACAATATTAGACAACATGAGTCAAAGCATGGCACATTCAAGGTAGCCTTTCCGCCCCAGACAGAGGCCCACAGCCACACAATTGATGCATTGACTGGTAGCTATGCACACTGCAGCAATGTCCTTGTGCAAGGCCTAACACAGCAGCAGAATGTGACAAGTGGATCCCTAAACGCTCCCTGGGTGGTCACAAGACACAACAGACAATTCACAGTTGCAGATGTCTTCAAAGAGGTCATGGTGACAGTTTTGGAGGAGCTAAGTACTGTCTAAGGATGGCCTCATTGCGTCTGTCAGAGAGCTGCCCCGTCTGCTAGGTTTACAGCCCGCCAAGTTGATGCACTGACTGATGCTGTGCACAAAATTATTATTGGGGAGCTCAATCAGGCCAATTACTTTTTACTGGCTACTGCCGAAAGCACAGATAACACAGATGTAGCCCAGTTGTATGGCTATGTCCATCATTTCTATGGGAAATAATTTAGAGAAGAGCTGCTGTCTCTGATTCTACTGGAAGGGCACACCACCTGAGACATACTGTTCATTAAAATGGAAGAGCTGTTTAGGCAGCATGAACTGTCATTCAAAAAGGTTAACTTTATAGGGACAGGTGGGGCACCTGCTGTGGTGAAAAGACACTGGAGTCTGGTCAGCAGGCTGAAGTAACTCACCCCAAAAATTCATGGATTACACTGCTTCATTCACCAGAGTGTGCTCTGCACCAGGCTCAAAAGTTGTCATTAATAAACTGATGCGAATCATCAACTTCATCAGGGGAACATCAAGTACACAACATTGCCTTTTCTGGCAGCTTGTGGCAGAGGCGGAGGATGCCACCCACGACGATCTCCTGCTGCAGAATGACATGCGCTGCCTCAGCAAGAGGAAAGCACTGGAGCACTTTTGTGAGCTGCAGGACGAGGTTAAGGATTTCCTCAAGTTAAGCAACATGAGGGCATCAGCTAAAGCTCAAGTTGTTTGAGTCCGACTTATCAATAGGCAGGCTACTACATTTTAATAGACTCAAAATACAGGCACCGGGCCATGGAAGAGCTGTGACAGACCTGATAAAGGATTTCATCAAGCAGCTGAGGGACAACTTCTCCAGTAGATTTGAAGACTACACAATTCCAAAGGAAATCATCTTGTTTGTGCGTGATCCCCATACAGTGTGCTCAGGTGAAAATAATACCCTAGTTGAGGCTCACCGGATACTCAGTCGTGACCGAGGGGAGATGCCATTTTTCACATTGTGAGCAGTTTAGCTTATTATCTGTATTCAATAATTGGTTTCTACACAGGCTTGGTTTATGTTTGTCTTACGTTTTGTTTTCTCATTCTTGCTTTGTAGGCCTTTATGGGCACTTACGCTACCCTGTGAAGCGTGATTAAAATGTATAAAAGATTAAATGCTTTACTTTACTTGACTGGACTTTACTGGACTGGTGTTGTTTTTCAAACCTTTGATGTTTATTTTTCCAACCTTTACATGTCTGTCATTAGCTTGAGAGACTGTCATTTTCAGCACCAGGGGTAAATTCTTTATTTGGACATTATACTGGGGACTTGCATAGTCCAAGACTGTAAAAAAATGTATAATAATAAAACATATAAATATTTATTTTTATATTAGGAGGAATTTATTAAGGAGGAATTTCACACCACAGGTGATCCAGGGGAGTCTGTTACTAGGATACCAACACCACCAATCAGCCATGCTCGTTCTGTTATGAGCCCCACAATTCCAGACTGTGTTAATGCTCTCGATGCCTAGCAATGTCTCACCATCTGCATTAAACCCTGTTGGCAGTATGATAAGCCCCACCATGCTAGCAGCCAATAATTGCATGGGGCAAAATAGCACCCCTCCCAGTCAGTCCGCCCCTCCCTCTGCCTCTGGCATGTCCCCCACTCAACTCCAACTCCCTTCCCTTCCCCACTAGATGTTAATCAAGGCTCCTTCAGTCAGCAGGGCCCACCAGACCCCTCCCACTTGCTTGTTTCCACCCAAGCTAACGTGCACTCCTCTGTGCTGGGGGAAGACACCCCCTATAGGCGACATGGTCATGTGAAAGTGGACAAATATGATGGCAGCTCAGCTTGGGACATGTACTGGAAGCAGTTTCAGATCATCGTGCAGGCTAACCGGTGGGATAATGCAGAAACATCTGTCCAGCTAGCTGCAGTGCTGGATGGTGATCCCCACTGACAACCAACGCATCCGCTCCTACCCCTGGCCCCCTGTTGTACTCCCTTGAGGTGACCAGCATCTGGTAGCTCCCCAGCATCAGAGGATGACCCTGGAGGGTGTGGATGATGACCCTGGCTCAACTGTACACCCCACCACCTCAGCCAGTGGCAGGCCACCAGCTGAAACCACACCGAGCTTGGCAGAGACAGTGCATACCTGATGCCAGTGAGCATGTCATCAATAATGCAATGGTAGGGGCGAGCCCAACAGTGGAGGAGACCTTTCAGAATATTATGGAGCAAAGCAACAAAGGGCTGACGGACCAACAGCAGTGAAGTCTCTGGGATTTACTTTACAAAGCTACTATGTAGCTTTTGCTACATCCCCACAGATGTCGGCCGCACATGTGGTGCTCTACTGGAGCACTGACACCAGGACACCCTTAAAGAGGCAGGCTACTGCACAGCAGTGCCTGCCAGAAATGCAGGCAACAGGGGTCATAGCCCCTAGTTATGGTGCCTAATAGCGCCTAAAAATAATTGATCATTGAAGTTTTGTGTTGACATGTGCCCCCTGAACGTCACTATGGTGAAGGATGCATACCCATTGCCCTGAGTCAATAAGGCCTTAGACAAGGTGAGGGGTTCTTCCTGGTCCTCCACCCTTGACCTGAAAAATAGCTACTGGTAGGTGCCAGTGTGGCAGTTTACCATGATGCCATTCAGCTTATGTCACATGCTGGCCACCTTCGAAAAGGATTATCGAGGAGGCACTGGCTGCTGTACCTGTCCAGAACCTGCAGGTCTATTTGGACGACGTGCTCGTCCATGCCCCAGACTTAGACAAAGCCTTGAAGTCGCTGCACTTAGCCATCTCCAAGATCAAAGAAGTTGAAGCTACACATAGAAACGTACAGGCTGCTGCGTCAAGAGATAACAGGTGAGCAGGGCAGGGGTGGTCACCATGGAGGGGAAGGTCGTTGCAGTACGGGAATGGCCAGTACCCCGCAAACACACAGAGCTGCAGCCCAGGTCACCCCCAACAGCAAACGGGTTATCGCCTATTATAGCAGGGCTCTCTCAAAACCAGAACATTATTGCATTCCTCGTCAGGAGTTACTCGCTGTGGTGGGCTGAAACTCGAGATCCGGAGGGACTACCTCCCTCAAGTGGCTGCCGCAAACCCCAAGGGCAAGTAGCAAGGTGGACTGACAAGCTAGAGGAATAGGTACAGGAATTAAAATTTTGCCCATCAGAAGGGGCGTAGTCATACCAACACTGATGGGCCTTCGAGATGTCCATGTAGACCTGATTGTGGCCAGTGTAGCCATGCTGAGGTGCAGGAGAGGGAAGCTGGGAAGGCATAGGGGAGAGATGCAGGGTACTCCGGTTAGATGACTTGGCCGACTAGGATAGAGACCAGAGGGAAGACCCAGAACTACACAAGATCCTCTACTGGCAGGGAGGGGGGAGGAAACCTGTGTTGGGGCCAACGTAAGAACTTTTTCAAACAGGGAAAAGCCTTTGTCTATGCACTCTGCGCCACCTCCCGCTGTAATTTTAATGGACATTTAACCAATACAGTAACAGCCATACGCAACTGCTGGACCTCACAAAAGCCTCAGGCGCAAATCTAACAGTCTCTTTCTAACCTACGGCTATCCCGTGCTGTTCGTTCCAAAAGAGACTCCCACCTAATTAGTTTTAGAACACTCCCTTTGTCTGAACCCTTGATAACGTTCTAATCATTGCTAGTTCTGAAATTATATCTCGCAAATACTTGCAAGGACCCAATATTTCATCGGAGATTGCACATACCTTGTGCCCTTTTAATCAACTTTGGAGCCAGAAGACGACCGGCCTCTCTTCCAACTCCAGCCACGCGTGAGTCGACGACTGGTCAGGCCAGAGACGGATTTCCCTGGTCCCGCTAGAGACACCCTTCCCCCGGGACAGCGGTACCTTGACAGCGTTCATTCCCTGGAGCATCCCAGACTCTCCGGACAAGAAACTTTGCCCACTGACGACGGTTGGCCCACGGATCAGCTATTTGAGACTGGGTTAATATGGATATTAACCCTCAAGTAAGGGTGCGCATCTTAGCATTAGTCTTGTTATTCTTGTAATCCATTATAGCTACTAGATTACTTGTTTGTGTAACTTTAAATTGTTTTTAACTGACACATTATTATCTAAAAGCACACAAGCTCACAATTTACATTCTACGCTCTTTTCCTTACAACTAACCACTAGAGAATAGCCTACGGCTCTCCGGCCTTATAGTCAGTGAAACTATTTTAAAGTTAGGTCAACTAATTTTTCTGAATTAATTTAATGAAATACTGCAAATTCGCAAAAATGCTTCCCAAAGCGTAAGTACCCTTGTTGCAGTGATTACATTAATTTGTCTCTGACTACTCAATTTCAACTAGGTATATGCGCCATTACACACTATAACCATAGTCCACCATTTTCCTTTCCCCATCCTCTTTGCCCGCTCTTCCTTTCTTCCTTTGTCTCCTTCCCTCATTCCCTCGACACGTGCATACGTGTATGCGCATTCCTTTGTCCTCCATCTTCCTTTCCTCTTCGACACATAACTTTTCCGTCACACTCTTTTTAATTTTATTTAGCTGTGTTTATAATTAAAATCTGTGTTCAATAAATACCCTTTTATTGTAACCGGTTGTCCGTCTCAATGTTGTTCCAACACTGAACGAAGCCAACTAGCTATTCAAGAACTATATTTTAGCCTACTTATATACTGTATGACTGTTTTGATTTATTCAATCATTACTATTGAGTCCGTTATTAATAACGTAGCTAAATTGAAATAATTAAATGACACTGATTTGAAATAAAATATTACCCTTCGGAACCTACACCTGAATGGCCTGAGGTGGCAGCAGAGGGTCCAATAGTGAAGGGCTTATGGGCTCAGTAGGAGAGCCTGAATCTTCAAGATGGCATGTTGTGGAGAAAGTGGATGGAGCCAGCCATGGGGAGAGACAGGTGGCAAGTGGTGGTCCACAAGATTAGGCAGTTGGAGGTGTTGGAGGGAAGCCAGTCATGGCCAATCAGGGGTAGGACATTTTGGGGTAAATAAAAGATTGGACCGGTCCACCAGTCTTTCAACTGGGTCACCTGCCGACATGATGTTGAGGCATTCTTTCGGCAGTGTGACACATGCACGACCCATAAAGGTCCTACTGGTCAGAGCAGGGCTCCACTCCAGCAGTATCGTGTCGGGGCCCCCATGGAATAGGTCATGGTTGATGTATTGGGACCATTCCCCCACACGCCCAGGGGCAACTGCTTTGTAATAATAGGTATGGACCAGGAGGCTGCAACGGTCTGCAGAGCGTGGATTGAGAGGATTTTGGGGTTCCGGCGGAGTTATACTCTGACCAGGGATGCAATTTTGAGTCAGAGATGTGTCAACTGTCAAAAAAGATTCCACTCCACTAAGACCACAGAGTGACTTGGTGGAATGGTTTAACAGGACCCTAGGGGCACAGTTGGCAATGTTAGTCATTAAGGACCAGAAGGAATGGGACCTGAAACTTGCTGTCCTATAGTTCCACCTATAGGACTATAGGCTGTACGCCTGCCCTGTTATTGTTCGGCCGGAAGCTCAGGATGCCACTTTCCCTTACATTTTCCCAACCTCCAGACACACCATCTGGGTCTGCGGGTCCTGATTACGTCAATCAGCTGAGAGAAGTTACAAATCGGCACACTCCTTCGCCAGGGAGTCAGAAGAAAGCTTATGACCAACACACAAAAGGGATACACTTCAAGGTGGGAGACCTGGTATGGATTGACAGACACAGATGGACAAAGGGGAAGTCTCCGAAGCTGCAGAGTGCCTGGGTGGGGCCGTCTACGGTCCTGGAGCAGTTGGGTGAAGTTGTCTATAGAGTGAGACTTGCAGTGGTGTTGCACCGTGATCGGTTGGCACCTCAGCCTCAGCCTTTCCCTGGAAAACAGCTGGACATCCTCTCCCAACATCGGGGGGCCCTGTGGATGGCAGTTATTCGCACTCTCCGGTCTCCGGGAGTGGATGCCGATCCTCCCGATCAATCTTATGTGGGTGATTCCTCCCATGGGGACGACACAGCTGCATAGAACACGCAGGAGGCCACAGTGTTTTCAGGATTTAAGTAGTAAGCGGGGGGGGGGGGGGGGGGGGGGGCAATGTAATGCTGTGACTGGGGTTATAGACTCTGGGACTGTGGGAGAAGGTGGGAGTTCTTAGGGCAGTGAATTTATATTGTGTTTATGGGGGATTTTGCGAGGGAGATACCACTGTCAGAGTTGCTATTGGTAATGGGTGGGTCATATTGTTTCTGGAGAGCTTGCAGGGGGTAAGGTTGAGGGCCAGTTCTGGTCTGTGGTTGTAAACAGAGTGTGTGGGGGAAGAGCGAGTTTGGGGAAGCAGTGGCTTTCTCAACCTTGAGTTAGTTCTGAGCCATCTTTGGCAGGGAATAAAGCTGGGCCAGTGTGATATAACAGTTGAATTCTAGAACAGCTGTTGCACAACCTCAATTTACCAGATAAGTAAACATAGCTGGTCAACCATGTTGAGCAGGTAGCCGGTCTGAGTCTGAGCAGGTCATCAGCTACCAGCTGTTTCAGAACCTAGCTTGAGCAGTTTTTTCAGCAGGGTTTTCAGACACTATTACTCAGCTTGTTAACGATCAAATGTTAGCTAATATATAGCTAAGCAGCCAAAACAATTTCTTCTGCGACATGAAGAATCTGCAACATGATATCCGTTGACCATGCTGCATCACAAATTATCCTGTCTCCTTAAAATAAGTTCTGGACGGAAGGATTGCAGAAGTTGAGATACAGCACTCCAGATTTCAAAACTACAAATCTAAAGACTACAGTCAGTGTCCAAGATCCGTTCTCATCCCGTACATATGTATAGTAAGGAACTGTGCAAAGTAGGCTATATAGGCAATGTTCTATGTTTATTATGAGAGTAAAAGATTTGGACGCATTAAACTGGAGAGCTGCCACAATTGACTAATGGGAAACACAGTTTTTTTTTGTAATTCATGTGAACTTTAAAAAAATCTTTTTTCGCACTGTTGGGAAATGCTAGCCTAATATATACAGTAGAATATACAAAATAGTAATACCTTTTCGACCGCATAGTTGCAGGAATGTGTAGCAAATTATATTGTCAGAATTACACCAGATATTAAAAACGGCACCATGGTTTGTCTTTTGTAATTTGCCTTCCTGGTGTCATAATTATGGGCTGCCCACTACAATCGTTGTACACCCCCACACCACCTTCTGTTTCAGCATCCTGTTCTCAAAACATGTTCCAGGTCTATGAGTGTTCTTTGATGTTCATCATGTGGAGTTTGGAAACAGGGCATGTCAGTGCCGTTATTATAGTAACATGATGTAACTGTCATCATACGTCCAGTTCATCTGAAAAGCAGATCGCTTCCTATTGCCGCACGCATCCGATTCAAGGCCCTAGTGTTGGCATTTCAGGCTGCTAAGGGGACTGCCCCACCTTACATACAATCCTTGATCACTCCCTACTCCCCAGCTAGACCACTCCGGTCTGCAAGCTCTGGTCGTCTTATGGTTCCCTCTCTACGTGCACCTGGCGGTCGAGCTGCACGTTCACGCCTGTTTTCCGTTCTGGTTCATCAGTGGTGGAATGACTTGCCTACCACTGTCAGGACAGCAGATTCCCTCCCCCTATTTCGAAGCAGACTAAAAACACACCTTTTCAAACTCTACCTTAGTCCTCCCTCCTGATTTCCCCCGCCCCCCTTTCTGATATCCCTATCCCCCTTGTCTAACCCCCCAAAAAAAGAAATTGCTTATGATGACTATATGTTTAGAACAGCATTTCATGTGTATTTTCCTAGTTATGGATGTGATGCTTTGACTTGTGGAAGAACCTATGCACTTGTAAATCGCTTTGGATTAAAAGCGTCTGCCAAATGACTAAAATGTAAATGTAAAATGTAGTCCTCCAAGCTCTGATAGACGTAATAAACATATTTGACTTGAATATTTTGCTTGTTTTAAAGATGGATACCATACTTTATTGGTCTTTGGAATGGTAAGTTGTAGTATACGTCATAGTACTTTTTTAGTGTTCTTAAACAATATTCTTGTTTAATGAAAAGATACAGCCATTCATTCTTCTTCTATTGTTTGAAATTAGTGTTTTTCCTAATTCTATGGAAGACTCCTCTGTTCATTGTTCAGTGTGATAGGCTATGACGTACTTGTTTTTGTTTTGTGCCACTTCCTGAAACTGATAAAGCAAGATTGCAAGAGCAGTTGCATATCAGTAATTATTTTCTGGATATCGATGAAGCAGACATCCACCTAATGCTTCTAACATTGAAGTTTATTTCATAATCCATTCAGTTATTTTCTAGAAAACTATACTTTTTTGGGACGATACATAAGCGAATGTCGTCTTGAACTGCTCCTTGGTGTTGCGTAAATGCATTTCGGGTGAGGTCAGAACTGTAGAATCTCTCCCCACATTCAAGCGCAAACTGAAGACGCACCTCTTCAAGCAGCACCTCTCCCTGTCCCTCCCTACCTCCCTGTGAACCTTAATTGTTGTCAGTGTTTGGATAGTTAAGTTTGGTCACTTTTGCGTTGTTGTTTGTTTGTTCATTTGTTTGTTAAAATAAAAATAATACAAAAATTCAAGTAGGCCCTTATCTTTGTTGTACAGGTAGCAGTTGAAATTGTATTTCCCTCTAGGGTCTTTCAGCGCACTTATCCCTGGTTATGGGTATGCACTTTGTTGTACGTCGCTCTGGATAAGAGCGTCTGCCAAATGCCATTAATGTAATGTAATGGGTGAGCAATCCTTTTAGAGACTTTTTTTGGACACTTTGATCAACCTGAAGTTTTGTTTTTTTTTAAATAGAAAAATAAGCTTTTCTGCTAATTCTTATATTTGGACAAAAAATAAGCTAATAGTTTGTATTTGGAGAGATTTTGGAACACTTGAGGTCATCTGGGTGCAGTTTTGGGAAAACTTGTGAAATGCCCACTGATATCTTTTTGAACACAAGTTGACATCAAGTTTGTGCACAAATACAAAGTTGTTCTGGGTTGGTCCTTGACTTAGAAATTGAGTTATTCAGTGCTTAACTGTAAAAACACAAGGTGTTTTGTAATTATTTTGTTTTATTTGTACCTTGTATGTGCATGCTCTGACAAACTGGTTCCATTTCTGAATGGTACAAGCCTTTTTTTTTAAGTCTTCAACCATGTCTATGCAGTAAATAGTTTTTGAGATATTGACACTTTTATTGGACTAGTACAAAATAGGTGGAAATTGCACAGTGAGATGGAAAATTATGTGTTGTTGGAAGATAGTTATGACCAGAGGTGCGTAGAGAAACCCAAAACTGTACTCAAGTAAGAGTACCATTACTTTAAAATAATAATTACTCAAGTACAAGTAAAAGTAGTCATGAAAAAGTACTTGAGTAAGAGTAAGAAAGTACCTACTGAAAAAAGTACTCAAGCACTTAATTTAATTTAATCCAGTACTTAATTTAATTTAATCTAATCCGATATGATTTAAAATTCAATAGAACAATCACCCTCTGTTAGATAATGCCCAAACCATACTTGCATGCAAAACACGAAAATCGCCAGTCTTGTCGTTTCGTCATTCTGGGACCAATATGCATGAAAAATGTTTTGGTACGGCAGACACGCTATTCCAATTAATCCTGACAATCTCAGAAAAATCTATTTGGTAGTTTTTATTAAAAAGATGAGTGAAATCATGAGGTGTGCTCTTCTAAAATGTTTTAAAGCGTTTTACAGTTTCTCACCCAATTTGAACACGACGCTATAATGTAAGGCATGGCGTACCTGCAAGCCACGTGCCTCAGAACATACGGATTATACATTGGCAGAGCCATATGGAGCCAAATTGGCACAATAGAAGTGACGTCACTGCAGCAAAGAACTTACTGGCTCTGCTGCCTCCTGAAGTCCAGGAATGTGAATAGATGAAATCAGAGGTCGCTAAAACACTTCCTGGTGGCCACCCAGCTGCGGAATGAAGTAACGTTACTTAAAAATCTACTGAACCAGAGCTGTGTAGAAACAGTTAATTTGTTTACTATGCCGAAATCGTGTTGTCTTTGGGACTGTAATGCCCAATGTAATCTGGTGCACAGTGGGATTGGGCTTTTTCCGATTCTTAAAAGGGAAGATAACTAGGGTTGCCACACATTCTGGTTTTCCCGGGATTGTTCTCTTTTTTGAGCGACAGCCTTCTACAAGACTTCTACAAGACCTGGTCCGTATCATTGTTTTCTCATTGCTTGTAATTTTATATCCCTGTCCAGCTTCGCAAGCGAAAAAGACACCTTGAGCTAGGTTTTTAAACAGCTGGTTGACCAGTTAGACCAGCTCCATAGGCTAATCCCAGAATCCCAATGCGTCTGATCTGAACACCATGTACTGTAACAGTTTTATGTTTTAGGCTATTGTTGGTTGCATCTCACATACACTAATTCAGAAACATTTCTGTAGATTAGTGAATGTAGCCTATGCTATATGGCGCTTCATATGTCAGTTATCGCAAGTTTTCACATTGAAACACAATTATTTCCCACTGTAACAAATGTATTAGTAATAAATATGCCATTTGGAAACGGTTGGTTGAATAAATGCATCCATGCATGTTTACATAAGCTACTGAAATAATTGTAGCTGCCCTGCTTGTTAACAGTCATGCTGGTTTTATGTTGGCTACAACCAGGAGCATAATTTAAAAGAACAGCGAGGAAATGTTCATTTCTGGTGAATTTTAAGGGGAAAATATGAGGGTGAGTGAGATTACTGATCCTTAATGCTGGGTGATATATAAAGCAGAAAATACTCACTGAAGTGGCGGAGTAGTCACACAAAGACATCCGTTTTTTTTAAATATATATAATTAAATTATCAGATCTCTTGTGTGTAATTAACAATAACAACATGCACAACTTGTAGCAAGAGTAGGCTAACAAGCGCTTCAATTTTTTAATTGACCCGTTTTCAGGTCCGCTTGCAAAACTCATTTTGACCTCAATTGGGTATTCCTTGGTAAATAAAGGTAGAAAATAAATAATAATAATTGCACAGTAGGGGCTGAGGGGGGTGTCCGCTATGCCAGTGGATACAACCAAATACATAAACCCACTCCCATTTTAAATTGCTGAATTTGTCGCACTACAAAAACAAACTGAAATTACACAATCTGGGTAGGATGATATGCGTGATAATAATGACACAATAATTTGGGGGATTTCAAGTTCTCTGCCATCTCCCCTTTCTGGACCTGGACAATGCAGATTCTGTGGGTTCGGTTTTCATAGTAGCCTATGTGGGTGTGAACATGATGAAGTCACCCAGAAATATGAAAAGACTTCCGTTGAAAGATACATCGTTGTACACTACACTGGGGGAGTGGATGAGGGCGGAGTTTTGTTCCTACACAAAATGGGACAGTGGAGGGAGGGAGTCCACAAATATGGGTTTCCGGGTCACAGAGTGGAGGATGGTGGTAGTGGAGTTAAGGATTATGCATTTTCCGGCTAATGGGATGCACTCGTTGCCATGACAGGCTATTTCTGACCGCTTTCAAGATGGCAGTTAGCTCAGCTAACATTAGCTATTGGCAACTAACTATCTTGTTAGTTTCTAGTAGCAAGTAATACAACTGTACAAAACTACAATTAACCTTGTCAACTTAACACAGTCGACCATAACCTGCTTTTTGACAAGCTTACGGCTCTTGGCCTGAGCTCCTTAGGCCTTAAATGGTTTGTCTCCTACCTGTCAGACAGGGACCAAAAGACTGAATGTCTCGGCCATCTTTCTAGACCACTGCCTGTGACGTGTGGGGTCCCACAAGGAAGTGTCCTAGGCCCTTTGCTGTTTTTAATATTTATAAACGATCTACAAGCTGCTTGTAATTCAAATTTGTTCCTTTACGCAGACGACTCAGCCATTTTGGCTTCCGATAAGAATGTGTCCAATCTTCAGGCCACTTTATCTGCAGAATTTGATAATATCAAGTCATGGCTCACTGATAACAAGCTGTCCCTCCACATGGCCAAAACTGAGTATATTTTATTTGGCTCTAAACCCAGGTTGAGCCGTTTATCATCACCTGATATTGTCCTTGGAGGCCAGATCTTCCCTGCTAAAAACTCAGTGAGCTATCTGGGTTGTATCTTGGACAGCAGCCTGGGTGGTGAAACCATGGCTCTCAAGACCATTAGTAAGGTCAATGGTAGAACCAAATTTTTAGCCAGAAAAGCTCCTTTCCTAGATGCAGCTAGCCTGTATTTGTTGGCTAGCTCTCTAGTTTTATGCTGTTTTGACTATGCCATCAGCTCGTGGTATGGAGGCCTGTCAAAAGCCCTCAAAGACAAACTTCAAGTTTCACAAAACAAACTAATTAGGCTAGTCCTGGGTCTATCTCCTAGAGACCATATAGGGAAAGAGCACTTTAAGCAGCTTGGCTGGCTCCCCATAGATGCCAGGGCAGTCCAGTTGCAGCTTAGCATGGTCCACAACATATGTAACAACAGGGCCCCCATGTATCTTAAGGATTATCTTAAGAGATGTGGTGACACTCATGATCACCATACAAGAGCCAGTGTTGCTGATCTTTGCCTGCCCAGGTTTAAAACCAACATGGGCAAAAACTCGTTCAGGTTTAGTGGAACTGTCAACTGGAACATGCTGCCCCTCGAGATCAAAAGTGTATCCAGTGTGCACTCCTTTAAGACCAAAGTAAAGTCCTGGCTCAGAGAAAATGTCTCTTAGTAACATGGTGTTTTAGTCTTATCTTCCTTTGTGCCTATTGTGCCTGTTCCTTGTTGTCTTGTTTGTCTGTCCTCGACCAAGGACCACAATGGAAACAAGTCTGTGACTTTATTGTGTTTTTATCCTTGATGAAGTTTGAGGTGCATGTCCTCTGTTCCATGTATTCTTGGAACTATACATTGAATAAAATCAATCAATCAATCAATCACCAGCATTTCTGGTTAGTCTGTAGCTATTCTAGCCATTGAATGTCTATTGGTGTGTTGTGTACGTATAGCTAGCTAGCTCTATGCGTCTATGCTTCTATGCTTAGCTAGCTAGTTTATATTGGCTTGGTGGTAAAGTAATGTTAACATTACTAGCTAATTGTGTAAGCTAGCTAGCTATGTAATGTTAAATAGGACAATTTAGCTACGATGGCAACTTCTAGCTATCTTCTGTTCATTCTCTTTCACTGCTCGCCACTACATTAAGTACATGGATAGCTATCATAGCTAGCAAGATAGGCAGAGCTAGCTATTAACTGTCTTTGATCATGCTATAATGTTAGCTTGACTGAACAGGAAAGTTAGCCAAACTTCATCACCTATGGTTGGTCGGTCACATGGCTAGCTAGCAAATGTATATTTAGCTAACCTGTGTAGTCAGCAGCTATTGAAATTATATTGTGATGGAGCTCCCCAAATCCTAACCTTATGTTGTACTTTTAAGTTTAACATATGGCATCTAAAGCACTTTGAGTTCATTATTTGAATATTGATTTAATTTACATAAAGGGAAATTGTATTTGATGCATTTAGGTATGCATAATAGCATTATTACATGTTGTTTGTTAAAATACTACTGTAATTTACAAGCAGTGAGTTCATGAGTGAAGAGTAACTACATTACCCACAATGCATTGTGGAAAGCACTTTCTGAATTTAACTACGTGTCTTGAGAGAGACGAAATGCTAGTGATGTACACGTGAGATTCTGCTAAGTAAAGTTTGAGTGTTGTTTGCCCAGTTTTCGGAATCCATTTATTTGCCGGCTAGTTAGATTTACAGAACACCTTAACTATTATTAAAAAAAAACAAAAAACACAGACCCTCTGATTCTTTTTATCCTTGTTTTTCAGGCCAAGTTGCTACGGCAAGCTGGAAAGAAAAAACTTAATATGCTCACGCAACTCTACAGAAGTGTCACCACATGCAGTGCCATGTAATTCCAATGGAGGGAAGAAGGTGAAACTGATGTAAGATTAGATGGATGCATTTTTTTGTATGGCGGGTGAAAATCCTCTGAAAATAATCTATTTGGTTGTTGATTCAAAGAGAATATTTGATTGAATCCTCAGCAGCCTGTCCAGTGGTACATGCTGTTTGAAGTAGACCACCATAATTACAGTACCCGTAGCAGGTATCAATGCACTGTGTGTTGGAAGCCTTGTCAGTGCAACATCAATATAATGTTCTTGGTGCTTCTGTGAATTTCCTGTCTTTTTCAAGCTTTTGACAATCATTATCTCTTCTTTAAAACATATTTTGGGTTGAATATACATTATGGTAGCGTACAGCAAGATCAGCATAATTAAAATGTCCATAATTAAAATAAAACAATACACTATAATGAATTCAATGTTCATCAAACACCACAAGAAACACTGTCATAGATCCAAAAACATGTTCTTCAATTGATAACTTTGTAATATCAAAGCACATTCACTTTGGATTTACAGATCACTGAATTAACAAAATAGCATCACTCTTTTTCCTAACTTTAAGCTTTTGTAACGAATACCCAGTGGTCTCTGCGGTACAGATTTCTCACAGTACAAACAACCTGTCCATACAACTGCATGTGTTTTTCCCCAATAAATATTGCATTAAAATCTCAGGTCAGCTAGAGTCAAAAAGTATTGGAACAGCAAGGTCAATTCCTTTGTTTTTGCTATATACTGAAGACAATTGAGTTTGAGGTCAAAAGATGTACATGAGATGACAGATCTGAATTTCAGCTTTTATTTTGTGGTATTTTTATCTAGATTTGTTCAACAATTTAGAACATATCACCTTTCATATCAGACCACCCAATTCTTAGGTGAGCAAAATTATTGGAACAGAGAGTATTTAAGTAAATGAAAGTAAATAACACTTAATATCTGATAGCATATACCTTGCTTGCAGGTCTGCGACCCATTGACATCAATGGTTTTGGTTTTGTGCTACGACTTCGCCCCCTACACCTCAGCCATGAACCAGGCTGCCTCGGGACCTGCTGCATCCGCCGCGGTGATCGTTCCGGACCCTTGGCCAGTTGGAGGCACACCACCTTACTGCCAACCTCCCTTGACACCCTTATCGACCTGACTGAGTTGACACCCGGACTGTGGCCCTCAGTTTTCCAGTCAGCCTTTTGCTCGCTCATCGGCACCAAGGCAGGTTTCCACCCCCAGAACAATGGGCAGATGGAGCATCTTAATCAAGAGTTGGAGAACACACTCTGCAGTATGGTGGAGAAGTCGCCCATCTCCTGGGTGGATTCCTTCCTGTGGATCGAGTATGCCCACAACCCGCTGCCCATCTCCTCCACTGGTATGTCTCTGTTTACCTGCTGCCTTGGCTATCAGCCACCCCTGTTCCCAGAGGAGGAAAAAAACTTGGAGGTACCTGCCGCCCAGCTCCTCAGTCGTTGCGCCTTTTGGGCCTGGAAGAGGGGCTGAACTACTCGCCCTGCTCCCCGTTACACTGTTGGCCAGAAAGTCTGGCTGTCCCTAAGGACATCCACTCCGCTCTACCTGCCACAAACTTGCCCCCAGATTCATTGGCCCCTTCACCATCACTCTTGTCCTCACCCCGACTTTGCCTCTCACCTCCCTTAAAATGCATCCATCCAGTGTTCCATGTCTCCTGGGTTAAGCCCTGGTTACATCTAGGCATGTCATAGAGCTAAAACAATAAAATGCAATTCTGAAATAAGAAAGCTTTTCAATAAATGCAAGTTTGAAATTAAATATTGACCTTGGCTTACCTGTATTTATTCACTGGTGATCGAAAAATCGCAGCACTCTCATATTATTTCTGTTTTTTTGTAATAATTTATTTCAGATTTTTCCATTTTTCTCCCAATTTCGTAGCCAATTGTACCCCGTCTGATTCAGTTAGTGCCAGTATTAGATACACTGCCCACACTTCATCCCTCAGCGGCCCGAAGGAGAGCAACACGCCTTCTTCAAGCCGTCTCGTCTCATGTTCATGCTCATGCTCATGCTCACCCAAGGTGCTTTATTTTGCGGCGATCTACTAACCCTGCCAAGTCCCTCCCTCTGGAGCAGCAAGCCAATTATGCTGCTCCATGTGAGCCAGCCAAACTTGACTTTTGGGAGGACCGAGAATCGAACCCCGGTCCCCGGTGTGCAACTGCAGCAAACTGCAACCGCAAGTTCTCTCGTATTATTTAAATCGTGGAGTCTGGTACAGTCACGTGATGTGTGCGCTGTTTATTTGTTGTGATTTTACAAACTTTAAGGGCATGGAATTTAGTTTAGCTACGAAAGGGTGAGACCAGGTTGGAAACTCAGAGCCAATTGAAATGAGAAAAGTGTTAATGTTTTAAAGTTTAGTTCTAATTGATCATTCTAGAATCTTGCAAAAGTGAGAGGCTGACTGCAACTGTTAATATGGCCTCCACCACATTTTGAGGAAAAAAACAGGCATTTGAAATAGGAATGTATATGCAAAGCTAACTTTCACCGAGGTGATCTGTGATCTACAGTCCGCTCCAAAAGTATTGGAACAGCAAGGCCAATTAATTTGTTTTTGCCATACACTGAATACATTTGGGGTTGAGATAAAAAGATGAACACGAGACAACAGTTTAGAAGTTTTTCTTCTTTTATTTCCTGGTATTTCCGCCTAGATGTGTTAAACTACTTAGAACATGGCACCTTGGGGGTCAGACCACCCAATTTTTAGGTGAGCATAAATATTGGAATAGAGTGTATTTAAGTAAATAACACTTAATATTCCGTTAAAACTTAATAGTTCTTGCAATAACTGCATCAAGCCTGCGACAGCACCAAACTGTTGCGTTCTTCTTTTATGATGGCTTTTCAGGCTTTTACTGCCGCCTCTTTCAGTTGTTGTTTGTTTCGGGAAATGAAATACATGCTCAATTGGGTTAATGTCTAGTGATTGACTTGGCCAGTCTTAAACCTTCCACTTTTTCTCCCTAATGAAGTCCTTTGTTGTGTTGGCAGTGTGTTTTGGGTCATTGTCTTGCTGCATAATGAAACATGAAACGAAACAATTAGTTTGTAAACATTTCTCCGTAAGTTGGCTGACAGAATGTTTTTGTAGACCTAAATGTCTAACAGTCTAAATTCAGCCTGCTGCTACCATGTGGTACCTCATCTGTAAAGATTAGTGAGCCCACTCCAGAACCTTTTATCACTTTGGTAGGTGTTAATCTTGGTCTCATCAGTCCACAAAACTTTGTTCCAGAACTTTTGTGGCTCATCTGTACTTCTTTGCAAATTGTAATTTTACAACAGACTTACTACTGATGAGTGGTTGGCATCTTGTGGTATGGCCTCTATATTGCTTTGAACTTCTTATTTGAATGCTTGATTGAGATACCTTCTCCCCTGCCCTGTGGAGATTATTTGCGATGTCACTAACTGATGTTTTAGGGTTTCTGTCATCAATTGATGTTGTTTTCCTTGGTCGACCTGTTTGATGTCTGATGCTCAGTAGGCCAATGGTTTCGTTCTTTTTCAGGACATTCCAAGTCCACATGCACGCTATCCCCAATGCTTGTGCAATGGATTTTCCATCTTTTCTAAGCTTCAAAATGGCATGCTTTTCTCCCAAAGACAGCTCTCTGGTCTTCATGTTGGTTTATCTTTTGTAACACAGATGGCAGTCTTCATAGGCAAAACCGAAGGCTAAAAAAAAGAGTTGACATTATTGTATTATTGCATAGCTATTTATTGTTTAACCAATCAATCTAACAGGACACATCTAGGCAACAAGAAACACCTGTCAGGCACATGTTCCAATACTTTTGCTCAACTAAAAATTGGGTGATCTGATACAAAAGGTTTTAAGTTAAATACCAGGAAAGAAAAGCTGAAATTTGTATCTGTCATCTCATGTACTTTTTTGTACCAGTACTTTTGGAGAAGACTGTATAATTGTTACCTTTTTTTAATAGTCAGTATCTTTTCGAACGTTATGGATATGAGAGTTCGAAGAACATCTCTTTATTGCAAAGGTGTGTCCCATTGTTTGAGTCCTTTTGGGTAAAATACGGCGACACTTCAGGCCATTTAATGTTATCTAGATTGCTAATGTACCTTCTGTCAATGCGTTGACACAGCTCGTAAACTGTAATAGTGTCCTGTAATAGTGAAGGCGACATTTTGACTGAAATACCACATTGTTCTTTAGGCTAGTTATTTATATTTGGGAAACTGTGTGAAGTTTCCCTGTTAAACTGAATAAATCACATGAAAATCTAACATCCAACATTCAATATTGACAAATCTAAAATTGCATAGTCCAGAAAAAAATAGACTTGCTCACTGCAAGTATCAAAAGTGCTGTCATTTCTCAAAGGTGAAAACAAAATGGTAAAAATACCCCTTGTGAGAATCTGCTCTGTGATCAGTGGCACTTGTCACTCTCTTTCCATTTGCAGGAGGGCAGGGTTGTAGCAGTGTTTCCTCAATTTGTTTTTCCTCAACCTTATTACGTATTTATGCTGCTGTAGCCTATCCACTTAGAGGTTTGACGCGTTCAGATGTTTCTCATGCTTCTGCAGCCTTTAAATTTATTGCAATATGCCAAACAGAGTTGGTTATTTATTTGTAATTGAGGATATCACATCCCTAACTGTGTATCCCCCTGATAATTCTGCATGCCATTTAATAAACTGTCAGGTGTACATGGCCACAAGTCTCTATTTAGCGCTTCTACATTAGATGGCCTGCGTGAAATGGTAGCCAATAATGCCTTTGCCCTTGTCTGCTGTGTCTTGTTTACAATCACCTCAGAAATAGAAAAGAAAGGTGGTTGGGGTTGGGGGTTGGGGGTTTGCTGATTATTTGCAGCCAAAGTTAAAAAAAGAGCACCAGGGGCAGTTCGCTCAAGGGCACATTTGTGTAAAATGAATGATAGGATGTAAACAGGCAAATTTTCTATTTGAAGAAACAGGCAACCACCTCAGCACACCGGCGTGTTGATGGAGTGCAGAATCTCATTACGGATCTAATACAATAACTGATGTGTCGATCCAGAGAGGGATGCTGAAAAACCAGATTAGCCTGATTACTTTATTATGCAGTCCATGGCACGACTTGGAGTGGACAATTGCATTAAAGCGTAGATGAGATCAAGAAAGGGGAACGTGCCCCTTGAAACAATTTAATTGATTTCCCAGAAAATTAGCAGGGACAGATTCCTTCTAATTTGGATACCTACTGTTTCCATTTTATAATCTTGTGGTGTTGTTTTTGTTAAGGGCATGGAGGGGAAAGAAGTTCAGGGCAGGACTCCGGACATGGTGAAAGGGTTTTGTCATTGTCTCCTGGACTGTAGGGTAATGGCAGGTTAATGACAATGACCCACTTCTCAGAGTTGTGGAGTTTGCTCTTTGTGTTGTTCTTTGACAGGAGCAAAGTTGTCTATTTACACATTCTGTTGCAAAGTATTATAGATACAAGCAATGGAAGACATTCTCATTTAACCCTCCTATTATGTTCAGATTTTATGACCAGTTTTACATTTGGGGTCAAATTGAGCCCAGCATGTGAAATAAACACAAAATATTGTAATAAAACATAAATATGCACAAAGAATTTGTAAACTAAAATAAATAGTTATTGACATAAGTTTTTGTGCAAAGCGGTGTGCTTTGTTAATGATTCAATTGAATTGAAAGTACATTTTCAAATAAAACAATATATTTCCCCAGAAAACAGTGCCATATAATTTTGGCACACAGAGACAGTAGTAGAAAATGAATAAGAGATGACATTCTATTTGCAAATAGGAGAGGTTAACCCCGACATCCCAAATTAGTTTTGTGTTCATATTTGTCCGTTCAGCCACTTTAGAGAAAACTATGTTTTTGCCAGGACTATACCTAAGCAAATGCTGTTTGGAACTACTTGCAGGGCTGTTGGAAGCTCTGGGCAAACCCAGGGGGTGCCGCACCATAACAAAAAATGAAGCGCACAATCATTGAATAATCGCTGACTTTGCCAAGAGCATGGAATTTTATGAACATTTTTCATATTCTGAGCAGTGGTAATGGTCATCACAATGAGACGTTCAAAGCCTAGTAGGGCTGAATATAGAAAGCCAGTGGAAAAAAAGTGCAATGTTTGCCCAGGAAAGTTCAAATGATGGCCCATACTACCAGAAGAGAACTACAAGCTACAAGTTTTTCTTCCCCTGGTTGATGCAGCTTTAATCAGTCTTCCTGAGAGATATTCACAGCTGGACATATTTTACAAATTGTTCGGATTTCTCTTCAGCGCCAAGGAGATGCAAACAACGACCAGTGACAACACACTGCAAGTGCCTGCATCTTGCAAAGGAAACCTTCCCAAATACTCACGTCACCCCCCTGCTTATTTCCCTTCCAAGCAGTTAAGGGGTCTTCCCCAGCTTACCTACAAAAAATCATCAGACCCTACACCCCTGCCAGACCTCTTCATTCAGCCTCCACAGGCCGCTTGGCACCTCCCCCTCTCCGAACGTCCAGCTCACGCTCGCGACTACTGTCTGTTCTGGCTCCACAGTCGTGGAATGAACTCCCTGTTGAGGTCAGAACTGTAGAATCTCTCCCCACCTTCAAGCACAAACTGAAGATGCACCTCTTCAAGCAGCACCTCTCCCCATCCCTCCCTACCTCCCTGTGAACCTTCATTGTTGTCTTTCTGTGATTTACTTTTTTGTGTATCGGTATTTTTAGTTGGCTAGTTAAGTTTGGTCACTTTTGCTTTGTTGTTTGTTTGTTTGTTTGTTAAAATTTTATTCTTTTTTTTTCATTTCAAATAGGCCCTGGTCCTTATCTTTGTTGTACAGGTAGCAGTTGAAATTGTACTTCCCTCTAGGGTCTTTCAGTGCACTTATCCCTGGTTATGGGTATGCACTTTGTTGTACGTTGCTCTGGATAAGAGCGTCTGCCGAATGCCATTAATGTAATGTAATGTAATGAAATTGGGGACATTGATGCAGATGATCTGAGCTTCGGGAAACAGCTGTCAAGAGCTGTCCCAGCCATATATGCCATTCATCCATTGGCATACATCTACCGGGAAAACATTTAGGATTTGTACCCAAATCTTAGCGTTGCCCTTCACTTATTGTCAACTGTGCTGCTAACCATGGCATCAGGAGAGGAGTCACAATGTCACAAGATCGTTTCAGTGGAAATTTCAATTGAGCACAAAATCTGTCAGAAATTGGATTATCATTGGAATTGAAGACAGGTCCTCTTAAATGGTGAGTCAACGTGTATGTAGTGGTTGCATATTCATATTTTTGTCATGTCTGTTCAGAGACCCTAGCTCAGACCAAGGGATAATCAGGAATCATAGTTTATTCAGTCCAAGTGTCAAAGTCAGGTAATCCGAAAAACACAGTGCCAATTTGGGTTGCAAAAAGAATGGTAAATAAACAGTCCAAAGTCAAAAATCCAGAAGGGCAGAAAGGCAAGAGTACAAAGGGGCAAGGCAAGAGAGATGTTGAAAACACAAAGCGTAGATAAAAACTCAGAAAAGCGATAAATTAAAAGCGCAAAGGCAAACTCAGAATCGGGCAAAGGTGTGTCTCGGGAATTACTAAGACATTACATTACATTACATGGCATTGCATGGCATGGCATGGTCACCATGTCGAGGACCCGGCCCTAGGCCCGCCTGATGAGAGATTGACAGAAGATGGGTTATGCAGGAATGCATTGTTAACCCCTCGCACACGCCATTGAGGTGGTAGTAAGAACACCCGTGAGAGGAAAAATATGTGGTTCAGAGCTAGTGTGCAGCCCTACTTGTCAGCAGAGGAGTCTGAAGTTGGAGGACTTAGATTTAGGGTACTAAGGAGCAAGGCTAAAGGTCTGACTGAGGCCATGCGTAGAATGTGTTCCAGCATGAACTCGGAGGAGACTCAACATGCTGAATGGGCGGTTGGTGACCCAGGGGGTCTGGCTTTCACAGAAACGGTGAATATAATAACATTCCTGGTTGAGAAGTGTGGGCTTGCTCCTACAGGGGAGGAGCATAAGGCCTGGTTAAAGCAAAGAGATTAGGAAAACAATGTGGACGATTGGGAAATAAGAGTAGGAGGAGATGTAGGAAATGTAGGAAAGATAAGGAAGAAGGGATGTTAATACTGAAAGAAGATTAAGAGGCTTTAAGGGCCTCCGTGATTATAGCACTGACAATTTGACTGACAGATTCAAAGGGCTGACTGTAGAGGAGTTGGAGGATGAATTACACTCGGCTATTAATTGGATGTCCTTCGTAGATCCCTTAAGGCGCCACAAGAAAGAGCACCTGAAGAATGTATTGAGCTGGTGGAGGGCACTTACTGCTGGCTTGTATGAAGTCAAAATGTGGAGAGAGTCCAAGAGAGACTATGACAGTGAGGCAGATAACAGTGATGAATAGGCTCATTAAATAAGTTCCACTCGGTACAATGGGGATATTTCTGGATGAATTTCTTACCAGTATAAGTACACTTCTGTACAAGTTTCAGGATATATAAGGAGTGAGCTTTTAGATGTTAAAAAAGGCTCTTAGGACTTGACGAGGAGGGCGGGACGGAGCGAGACGGCTATATTTAGGGCATGGGTGGTAATTATATTTTGTATTACTTATAAGGTAGAAGGTAGCATTGTTACGTGATTTAAAAGTTGTAAGTTTCCTTTCTGTTTCATTCAATTCTATTTTCTGGTAAAAGTATTTTCACGATAGAAATAAGTGGTAGACTTTAGGGGTGTTCGTACCCATTGTATTAATAGGAGTAGTAGCTTTTATCTCCCTGAAGGGGGAGTCATAGGATAAGGTAAAGGCCAAAGAGGATGGCTATTTGGAGGGTGTATCTTGACATTAACATCTGGTGGAAAGGTGAATTAGAAAAACAAAGGGGATTATATGAACCTTATGTGAATCACGTAAATACGGTTGAAAGAATATAAAGCAATGTATGTGACTAGCAAACTGAAAGATCATATTTAACCTGTGAACTGTATAATTCTATTTACTTGACTACAATAAAATATGCTTAATCATAATTATAATTGAGCGGAATTGAGTCAACTAGAAAAACTACAGTGAATACAGGAGATCATATAACAGCGTTGCGTCACACCACTTCACTTCGAGACTGGGCTGGAAGTTCAGTAGAACTTACCAGTTCTCCAGGACGTTAGAAGATACTTAAAGGAAAAGAGAGTTCATCTCCGAGACACCTCCACGTGGGGTACTGCTCGTGGGAACGTGAGGTCTGAGCTCGGCACGGGGTCCGGGCTCACGACAACCATAGTTCTCAGAGAAGGATAGCCTGTTGTCCATCACCACTCCAAGGTTTCTTGCACGAGGGGATGAGGTCACTGTGGTATCCCCTAGTGAGATGGAGAAATCAGAGAAGGGAGAGGTTAAAGCAGGGATGAAGATGACCTCTGTCTTACCTGGGTTGAGCTTTAGATGGTGGTTGCCCATCCAGCTCTGGATGTCTCTCAGGCAGGCGGAGATACGGGTAGAGACCTGTGTGTCTGATGGGGGGGAAGGAGAGAAAGAGTTGGGTGTCATCGGCATAATGATAGGAGATGCCATGAGCAGAGATGACGGGGC